>NC_138977.1:77942219-78544719 GCF_964341445.2 Mesoplodon mirus
TTTTGAATTTTGATTACATGCTTAATTGTAATATTACTGTATTATTACCTTTTCTTCTTCAACCTCCATATGTAGAACTCCAGATTTATGTCAATCTCTTGCTTAACATAAATTATTTTCATTTCCTTCTCTCTAATGACTTTGTTTTCTTTTTAAGAAATCCCTTAAGATGGATTATTGGATTTTCTTGATATTTGTTATCTCTCAGCTTCCACTGTGAATTCAAGTTCACTAATCCAATTTTCACTACTTCCTAGTATGTGGGAATACAGAAGGGACATAAATATTAAAAACCAGACAGAGAAGTGAGACACATTACTTCTGCTCACATTCTTAGCAGACATCATAGAAAATGACCTCTATGAATGTAGTTTTTAGCCAGCAGCCATGTACCCTGCTAAAACTCAATTACTACAAAGAACATTTGAACAGATAGCTTTGATAACCTTTAATAATCTTTTACATGTTGTAATTCTTGGAAGTTCATCCATATGGATATATTTTAACTCAGATATCAACTGAAACTCACCTATGCCTTAGGGGGCAGTTTAGTGCAAAGGGCTTGGGATCTGAAATACCTTTATTTGAACTAACTGTAGCCATTAATAGCTGTCTTAAACAGGGGCAATTTACTTATCTTCTCTTTACCTCTGTTTTATCATGTATAAAAAAGGAGATAAAATCACAGATTTTATAATAGACTTAACAGATTAATAATAGATTTATTATGATTAATAAATGGTTAATATACATAAAAGTATTAAAACCCTTACTAGAATATATGATCTGTTTTGTATAGGACATATGTGTGCCCATGTAAATGTATGTATGTGTGTGTATAACTACATACATGATTGGATTGAACCTTATTACCACCCCTAAAATGTCTGTGAGTTTTCATAGAGACAATTTTATTTCTAGTGTTCTTCATTTTTTTGCAATCTGTACTCCACCTTGAAATTTTAGAGCAGTGCCTTTTAATCTGCATTAAAATTGTCAAAAATTTGATTATCCTTTAGTTCCCTCATCTTTCAATTTCAGATATTTATTGAATACCTAACAATGTCCATCCACACTTGGTGATAGCTCCAACAAAGTCATAGTTCAAATACAGGTATTTCGGATCCCAAGTCCTTTGCACTAAACTGCCCCAACTAAGTCATAGTTGTTACCATGACTTAAGACAGAGAAGGTCCTTGCCTTCATGGTTTACATTATAGTTGACAAGAGAATAATCAGCAAATCAACAAATTAGTTAATTGTGGTTTATGATAAAAGTCTTAAATTAAAATAATAAAGTCCTTCAATAAAGAATTATGTGAGATAATTAATTAGGGATACTCTGAACAAGTCAACTTAAACTGAGATTTCAATTCTAAGGATGAGTCAGCCATGAGAAAAGTCTGGAGAAGAACATACCACATAGAACTAACTAAAAATTCGAAAGTTGGGCTTCCCTGGTGGCGCAGTGGTTGAGAGTCTGCCTGCCGATGCAGGGGACACGGGTTCGTGCCCCGGTCCGGGAAGATCCCACATGCCGCGGAGCGGCTGGGCCCGTGAGCCATGGCCACTGAGCCTGTGCATCCAGAGCCTATGCTCCACAATGGGAGAGGCCACAACAGTGAGAGGCCCGCGTACCGCAAAAAAAAAAAAAAAAAATCGAAAATTGCTATTACTATTTTTTTAATGGCCTTCACACCATGCCCCTCTGTGGGAATCAAACTTTAATAGAGGTTTTTTTAAGATGACGGTGTTATAGAAAACCAGAGCAAATTAAAATTGAATATACCATCCTCCTTTCAAAATATTCTTTTCCCCTCACCCTGATGTTTGATATTTTTTCTCCTCTTCTCTCTTTTATCTTTTCCCTGTAAATTCTGATTCCTAATTGTACAAATACATTTTGCATATGAGTCTTGCCTTTGCATTTAGTGTAACTTTCTCATCTCAGGTTACTTTGTTCAGGTTATACTTTGTATATGAGTTCGGAATATAAGAGCTAAAATATGTCAACAGAATAATTTATTCTCAGCAAGCCATCTTTTCCAACATACAGACTTTGATATTACAATAAAAACACCACATAGAAAAATATATTTTCTCAAGTTCATGGGTGTTTCTTAATAAAAATACCTCTTGTTAACTCTAAAGGTTGAATGATGATAAAATTGACAGGTCTTCAGAGATTTCTTTAATAGCTACAGTACCTCAAACAGTAGAGTTGTTTATTCATTTTCATGGCAGAGTGGAGTTCCAAAATGTCTCTCTGGTGTCGATTTTAATGCAGCCTGTGTGACTTTGAAGAATCAACTGAAGCTATCTTATTTTCCTAAACAATTAAGATTCCAAAAGAATAAAATTAACAAAAACTCCTGTATTCAAACAGGAAAAAAAGCAGAATATTACAAGCAGTTACCTTTTAAAAGACAGTATCTATAAATCTGAATTCAATTTCAAACAAATCTAAATTCAATCTCCCTTCTAGTATTATCTCATCATATACATGTTATCATTAAGGGACAGTGTATTAAGAAGGAAAGAAAGACAAATTAACACGTTTTGAGCTGCTGCTTTACATGAGGCACTGTGATAGGTGTTTGAGTGAATGCACAGAGAGAGAGCTCTCTCCTCAGAGAGAAAGCTCTAAGTTAGCTACCACTTGTACGTCATAAATAAGAAAACCGAAGCTGGGACTTCCCTGCTGGAGCAGTGGCCAATTCAGGGGATACGGGTTCAAGCCCTGGTCCAGGAAGATCCCACATGCCGCGGAGCAACTAAGCTCATGCACCACAACTACTGAGTCTGCGCTCTAGAGCCTGAGAGCCACAACTACTGAGCCCACGTGCCACAACTACTGAAGCCTGTGCTCCTAGAGCCCATGCTCCGCAACAAGAGAAACCACCGCAATAAGAAGCCCGCGCGCCACAAGGAAGAGTAGCCCCCACTTGCCACAACTAGAGAAAGCCCGAACAGAGCAATGAAGACCCAACGCAGCCAATAAATAAATAAATAAATAAAATTAAAATTAAAAAAAAAGAAAATGGAAGCTTAGAAGCATAGCAGTTGTTTTCATTAATTTTAAAATATTTAATAAGAACCTTTTAATTTCTAGGTATTGTGGTAGGCACTTGGTATTAAGGACAGACACAATGTCTGCTCTTATGGAGTTTACTGTATGGAGGGAGTAATAAGACATTAATAATTAATGATATTACTTAATTATAAACATTGGTATGTAGTATAAAAGAGTGAATGGTGCTATCTAAGCCTGAAAATGTATATGGGTTATGAAACCTCCTCTAAAAAATCAAAAATTGTATTGAGAGATAAAAGACTTACAGGAACGAATTATTTAATGGAGGATGATGGATATGTTGTAGTCGCAGATAGTAGTGTGTGACAAGTGCCTGCAATGGAATAAAAACATAGTTCAGTTAAAGTTCTGAAAGAGATATTGTGGTGTTAGAGTCCAAAAAATGAGTGGAGAAAAGTTAAAAAAGTAATACTGCATAAGTAAATCATGTAGGCTGCTTAGGCAATTTTTTTAAAGTATTTTATTTTTCCCTATTAAAAGGGAAATCAATTAGAGGACTTTAAGCATGAAAAGGTCAGATTAACATGGAAAATATTATCTCTGCAATTCAGGGAGTGGTTTCGGAGGAGAATAAAATTGAAATTGGAATGCCAGTTTTGAAGGAGGTCCAAGCAAAAATTGATAGTATCCTGGAATATGAAAGCAGCTAGGAAAGTAAATACATACGAGAAATATGCAAGAGGAAAAAAAAACAGAGTTTGGGAATGAAAAGGTGAAAAATCTGAGAAGCCATTTATTAGATATGACTTAACATGTGTTATGAATTTTGGATTATGCCATATTTGGCATCAAAGTCTCCAATGAATGAGGTACCTAGAGTTTTGGTAGAAAGCACCATTGAACAAATAGAGAGGGAAGCGTAGTTGAATAATTTAAGTTTCAAATGATTAGAGAATTTAAAAGAACAGGAGGTGTTTAGTGGTTTACAGACCACAGCGGGAAGCAAAAAAAAACATCATTGTGACACAAGGTTTTGCAGATTTAGTGCCCAATTAATTGATCATGTATTGAAGGTCTCTCATTCTCCACTCCACAGAAGCTCATGCCAAGTTCTGACCTATTCTAAGAGACTGGCATTTATTTTTCAGTGAACCACAGACTATGTTCATTTGCACACCCATTTTAGGAAATGTACACCAGTAAGCATACTACGTGCCAACAATGATGTGAGTCACTGGAACACAATAATGAAAACAAAGGTTGTATCACCCTACACATTCAAAGAGTATATAATTATTTTTATTATATCTTGAAATGTGAATAAAAATTCCCTGGATAACATTTAAAATACAGAATCTTGAGTCCTTTGTTCACTGATTAAATGTGCCAGGCAGTGTAAAAAAAAAGAAAAAAACTGCATTGCAACAAGAGCTTGAGTTGATTTTGATGCCAATGGCCCAGAGAAATCCTGAATTAGTGGATGATTCTCTCCAATAGTACAAGGGAAAAAAAATAGCAGAAAATTTATTTTTCTCATTCTATTTTGACCACGATGTATGCATGGTTTTTTTTTTTCTCCTTTTAGAACTATTAAGTCCATGGTGTTAAAGAGAGCAACAAATGTTAATAGTCTCTGCACCAGCCACTCAAGGTCTCCCAGATTTTGTAGGAGCCATGTGAGCAACACTCATCTCTTGTATAGAGCTGCTGGGAATAGCTTAAACTAATCAGCGATTGGGTTAGTGGTGAGAAAATGTCCTAGGTGGGACCAATAAGTGAGAATTGAGGACATTTTGTTTGCTTGTTTGTTTAAGTAAAGGAGATCTTCCTCCGGATGGAGTATGGAGAGATGTTAATTTCTGAGTCCTGGAATCTGTAGGTATTGGGTATCCATAATGCTAGCCAGGATGAGTCTGAAACTTGTACTGAGAGAAAGGCAAAACCAAGAGAATTTTACTTGGTACCCTTAACTCTGTTGTCAGTTGTGTGATCATGTAAATCCCCTACTTTTTTTCAGACAATTGGCTATTGTAGTTGATAATAGACAGTAGTAATTTAGAGTTTTGGACTCTTTGTGTTAGATTTTTATTATCTTGTGATTCTTCATAAATCATAAGAATTAGGAATTGTTCCTAACTCATAAAATACACCAAAGAATTGCTTAAATTATTTTTACCTTTTCTTATCCTTCCTTTCATGCTTACTGAACTAACTCCTTTTTTACAATAATAGCCTACATTAGAATGGTAACAAAAATTAGTTTTTTTTAATCAAACAACTCTACTCTGTAATAGACGATTGTGATTTTTTAATAACCAGTAGAAATCTATTGTCCTATATAAATATTTTTTCTTATCAGTATGAAACATAATTTATCTGTCAGTGTAAGTCATTTTGAAATGATTTTCTTTCTCCATAAATAGCTGTCTTATATTTTCACCATTTGAATTAAAAGTTATTTTCAAATGTAGCTTGACTCTTCTCCTGAAAATTAATTTTCAATAAATTATGACAGTTTTCTCATTTATTGATTGTATTAATGTTTTTGGCTTGTGAAAATGGCATTATTATTAAATATGCTAGGACAAAATATTTCAATAAAAAGGACACTTTTTTCAGAAAGCATAAATGAATGGATTTTTAATATCAATAGTAGATATGAATATTATGTTATTATAATACTTATAAAGAAATTTCTCTCAATCTTGGTATTGATCAAACTGAGAGGACAGTTATAAGTTTTAAAATAAGAAACAGTGTATATTTCCAAACATCATTGAGACCATAAATTATTTAATTTTTAAACTTCCATTCTTTATATCCACACCTATAGAATTCTTCTCATTTTTATTCTTTCATTTCCCCATAATTTTACCATCTTTTTGCTGTTATATCTCTAAGTATGGAGTTAATAAGGATTCTATTATTTGCCTATGAAAAGTATCTACATACTCTTTATCTTGTCTTTCTCAAACGAATCATCTGAATAATCAACAAGAATTCCTTTTAGTCATAAAATTGAACATGGTTTTATATTTAATAAATGATAGCATATCTTTCATAATTGGACACCTTTGTTACTCTGATATTGTATTTCCTTAAAATATATGCATCAGCAATATCAAATTGTGAATGGTTTAAGAAATAACTCACAACTCTGTTTCTTCTCTCTTGGCTTTGCATACACTATCTTCTCTGCCACCACTGAATTTTATCCAAAACATAAACTTTGCCTAAAGCCTACTTATAAATTAAACTCAAATTTATTTACGATTTCTTTTAAGAGGTATTCTTTAATTGTCTCTCAACAAAAAAATGGCTTGGATTTTCCTTTTATCTGCAAAATTCTGTGGGACAACCATAGTATTTCACATATATTACATGTTGATAGACAAATCAAATTATATCTCTATTAAGTAAATTAAAAGTATCATGGAGTTGTTCCTATCATTCCCTATCCATTCCCCACTGCTTACCAGTATATAGAAAGCGTTTTTGTTTGGTAGAGGTGGGGGAATACCTCTATGATGCTGCTTAGTTAAAGGATAAAGTTGTGAGAAATTGGGCCTTAGAGGTGTAGCAGAGCCTCTAGAATAACTGAGGAATTTGAGGAAAATGTGTGTCCTCAGGAAGATTTTAAGCATAAGCACAGTGTAGTGGGTTGAATGGTGCCCACCCCCCCACCAAAGACCTGTCCATGTCCAACCCCTGGAGCCAGTGATTGTGACCTTATTTAGAGAAAGGGTCTTTGCAGTTGTAATTAAGTTAATGATATAAAAATGAGGTCATCCTGGATTATACAGGCTAAATTCAGTGACAAGTATCCTTATAAATGACACACAGAAGAGAAACACAGAGAGAGATTGAAGAAAGCAGTGTGAAGATGGAGGCACATATTAAAGTTATGAAGCCACAAGTCAAGGGACACCAGAAGCTGGAAGAGGCAAAGAAAGATTCTCCCTTAGAGCTTTCTTAGGAAGCATGACCTTGCCAACATCTTGATTTTAGATTTCAAGCCTCCAGAACTGAGAGATAATAAATTTCTGTAGTTTTAGGCCACCAATTTTGTGGTCATTTGTTATAGCAGACCTAGGAAACCAATAGGAGCAATATGATTAGATTTTATTTTCTAAAGATCATAATAGCAGATTCTAAATGAATAACAATATTACCAGTGCACAAGATGGTCTTAACATTTCTCTGTTTGACTGATCTTTAGATAGGATTCCTCCTGACTCTAGGTCCCTGAACTTCCTTTTCTCTAACTTATTTTAGAAAACTTGTAATTATCGGTTCTTTCTTTGCCTTACAGATATTAGACACTTACAGATGTTAACTCTGGGAATTCAGACCAGAAATCCTGTCCAGGCTTGGAAAGAAAAAAATTCCAATCAAACTCTAGAACTTTAGTGAAGTATGAGTTCTGATATCATTCTGCCTTTAGCAAAACTCATCATTCAATAATAGACCAGGCCAGAGCTAGAAATGAGGGATTCAGAGCAAGGTGTGGGTACCTGGAGACCACAGAAGGAAACCAGTGAATATAATTACAGGACCCTAGGCTCTATCTTCTGTCTTGTGGTAGATGGCAAAAGTTCAGAGACTGAGGAAGAAGAGGATGTGGCTTGAAATTTGAATTGTGTTCATAGCAACTTTCATACCTATTTTCTATCTTCTGCGGTGTCCACTGTAAGTTGATCTCAGCTCAAGTGAAGCTGTATCTTCATTAATGGCCAAGAAAGCAGCTGAGAATCTTTCATGTCAGGTAGGCTTACCTCCTTCAACTTAAAAACCTGGGAAGCCATCACTCTCAAATCTTTATTCTGCTTTTTTTCATGTGTGTGGCATTTACTGTACTGTAAAACCGATTCTGAATAGAGAATTGATTTCCCTTTATTATGGAATTTGGGATAAGTGTTTTGAGAGAAAACAAAATGAAAAATTTTTTTTTTCATGAGCAAAGATGTAATGAGAAGACAAATTTAACAGGATCATAGTTTTAAAAATATTAACCCAGTGTGGGTTTTTCATTCATTTGTTTACTTTTAGAAAAGAAGAAATACATTAATTCATAAGGATTCAGTTAGCTAAGAATTGTTTTTGTAGCCTCAGGCAAGACATAAGAGAAATTCAGTAAGGAAACTAAGTTGGTGATTATGGAAACAGTCAGTGAAGGGACCATAGTTTGAGGGGATCATCTAATGACTAAACTACATGCCCTAAGACTAAATAAAGGCGTCCCAGATTGGATGAGGGGAGGCACTGAGAGTTTCTTATAAAAAAATTTCCCTTGTCTGTTGATTAGCATGGTATATAATCTTTTCTAAGCACACCCATAATGCACTTTTATTCTCAGTTTTAGTTTTTTAATGTTGAGCAGAAATTCAAAGAAACTTTCCCTATCAAACTAAGGATAGAATTGTTTAAGTTTTATGATATTTCTTCTTCTGTTAGTTGTCCAGAAACTTGATACTCGAAGTGTGTGATCCGTGAACCAGCAGTGTCACCAACATCTGGAAGCTTAATAGAAAAATAGAATCTCAGGTCCTTCCCCAAACCTCCTGAGTTAGAATTTGCATATTAACATAAAACCCCTGGGTGATTTGTATGAACATTAAATTTTAAGAAGCACTATGCTAGAGTTTTTTCCCAGATTTTATTCCTTAAATTCTCTAATTCAAAAGTTTGAAGCAATTTTTTGGAAGTAAAATCTAAATTCCCTTTAATTCTCTCTGAATAGTGCATAACATATAAGCATTTTAAAAATTGTACTACATCATATGTGTATATTCCTAATAACTCAAAATTATCACAGTTTCTTACTTGGAACATAATAGCCCACCAGATAATGACTTAAACCTTTAAGTTGCCTGTCTCAATTTTCACCTCCCTCCAAAAACAGGCTTTCATCTTTCTAATTAATAAGTTGAACAAAACCAGTAAAGCCTTGAAGGAGATCACTAACACTGGAAATTGAGCATCTGTCTTCCACCTGATAGGTTCTAGGCTGTGATAGGTGAGCTGAGCCAGATTGCTATTCAGAAGCCGAACCCTACAAATGTGAATGCTTTTATTTCAATCTTGCTTGTCAACCACAGATTCTTTTTTTTTATTTATCAAACTCAGTATCAGTCTTACATAATATGTTGCCAAATTATTAACTGCACCATTACTGATTAAAATTTACTACTTTGATCTGCACAGGTTATATATCATTAGTCTTGATGAGCAGGTTTGAACATGGTCTCATATGGGTCTACCCTGAGAAATTTCTAATTACATAATTATTTATATGGGTATCATGCCATGAGAGTACCAAAATTACCCCAAGGGCTCAGGCACAACCCTCTACCCCGAATACCACAAATACACATACACACACACACATTACAATTCAGTATAAAAACCAAATTATATCTTTAACTGATGTACACGATACACACTATGTAAGCATGTTCTAAAGAGCTGGGATTAAATTTATGACATTTTTATATTTAAACAGTAAGACATTTCCATTTTAAATGTACAGACAAAATAGCAAAAGGAAAAACTGAGGAACAGGAAAATATTTCAAATTTCCACATTTTCTTTTATTAATAAAAATAAGATTGATAATAAAAATTATTGAATACTATGTTTTCAATTTTAAATGGAAATTTAAATATTTCTATATTAACCTTGGAGTATAATCCTTTTATTTGTATGATTTTTTTAAGTCTTCTACAATTGTCCATGATCTTGATATTCAAAATATGATGTCTTTTTCATTATCTAAATTAATGCACATAAGAATGTTATTTTGCCGTATCAGGCTATCTTTAAAATATATTCAGAATTCAATTTTCTCTACCCTTACTGTAATAACCATAGTCCAAGTAATTGTAACTTCTTAACTAAACCACCTTCATAAACCTGTACAGGTCTCCTGCTAAAATGCCCAATCCTCTAGAGTCCAAAAGCTCCTCAGTGCCTTGAGGCACTCTCCTCAGTTTGTCATTTAAACTGCATTAGGCTAAAACACTGCTCTAAAGATTTTAAAGACTTCCCATCACGTTTAGAGTAAAATTCAAATTATTTACCATGGATTGGGGTGCATAAAATTTAATAATGGTTATTCCACAATTTTCGCCATATTTTTGTTTGTTCAGTCCAAATCTACCATATTCAATTCCTTGTCTAGTCCAAAGTTGGTCCAAACCTTGGGTGTCTCCACTTGCTGCTTTTTCTGGCTCAAATTTACTTCTAGGCCTTTTTCCTACATTTAATTCTAGTTTCTATTCAATGTTATCTCTTCAGAAAGCCCTTAACCAACTACTCTAAAATGACTTCCACCAATCCTAATCCCTTTACATACTTTGCTTTATTTTTCTTGAGAGCACCATGGGCTAACTACAGTTGCATCACATATTTGTTTACATATATGGTAATTTTCTGTCTATCTCTCTAGAATGTAACTCCATGAGGGCAGGGATTTGCCTCCTTTGTCCATTGCTATATCTTTCAGTTGCTAAAAGCACTGCTATATAAGCATGTATGTATGTATTTGTTTATTTAACTCTTATTTTAAGAGACTGTAGGGTAGCATCTATTAGTTCTGCCATATACAAGTTGTATGATTATGGACAATGTTTATTAAATGCCCAACAAGTCATTTTATGTGAACCATTCAGCTGAATTTATCATCAAAAGAAGGATTAAAATATCCTCTTCCTAAACTTGATTATCATAATTAAATGAGAAGGATTATAATATCCATCTGCTAAACTTTATTATAAGGATTAAATGAGATGGAATAGTGCTTTTCCTATTTCCTGGAAAATAGTTGGAGCTCCATTAATGACTTTCCTTTCATTTTCCTTTCTGGTTGACTAGAAACCTTCTCAGCATCAGAGGTCACAGTTTTCTTTTCTCTTTTTCTTTTCCGTTTTTCTCCCACAACACTTATCTCAGGCAATGAGTTGATATTTAATGATCTTGAGTTACTGGAAAGAGTTTCAAACTTTACGGGGACTGAAACACACAGAGTAAATGGCATTGCTGCTAATTACAAGTCATAAATTAGCACTTTGAAAGTCTGTTTTCTTATCTTAAGGCACATGTTTTGATGCTTCTTTCCAAGTGACTGTGTCTAAGGTGTTCAATGAAAAAAGACCTGAAATTAGTACAGATTCCCTTGAAACCAAATCAGCAGGGTATATTTATCAAAGAATTCACTTTGCACGTATCTCAGGTTTATTCACATATTTGGCTCAATCATTTGGTAAGCCTGAAACTTTAATGGAATCCTAAAGTAATTATAGCACAAAATCAAGTCTCAGATAATGAACAAGGTGTCAAGTGTACTCTAGGGCTATGACTATTTCATTTTCCAATTAAAAAGTCTGTAACAGCTCCATTAATGATCACATTGTATCTCTGACTGACTCTCTGAAAACTTTTATTTTAATTTTTTTAACATCTTTATTGGAGTATAATTGCTTTACAATGGTGTGTTAGTTTCTGCTTTATAACAAAGTGAATCAGTTATACATATACATATGTTCCCATATCTCTTCCCTCTTGCATCTCCCTCTCAATATTATGCAGCTCAATATTATAAAAACAAACAACCCAATCAAAAAATGGGAAGAAGACTTAAATAGACATTTCTCTAAAGAAGACATACAGATGGCCAAGAGGCACATGAAAAGCTGCTCAACATCATTAATGATTAGAACAATGCAAATCAAAACTACAAAGAGGTATCTTGTCAAACTGGTTGGAATGGGCATGGTCAGAAAATCTACAAACAACAAATGCTAGAGAGGGTGTGGAGAAAAGGGAACCCTCTTGCACTGTTGGTGGGAATGTAAATTGATACAGCCACTATGGAGAACAGCATGGAGTTTCCTTAAAAAAACTAAAAATCGAATTACCATATGACCCAGCAATTCCACTACTGGGCATATTCCCAGAGAAAACCATGATTCAAAAAGACACATGCACCCCAATGTTCATTATAGCACTATTTACAGTAGCCAGATCATGGAAGCTATCTAAATGCCTATCGACAGAAAAATGGGTAAAGAAGATGTCATACATATATACAATGGAATATTAGTCAACCATAAAATGGAACGAAATTGGGTCATTTGTAGAGGTGTGGATGGACTTAGAGACTGTCACACAGAGTGAAGTGAGTCAGAAAGAGAAAAACAAATATCATATATTAATGCATATATGTGGAATCTAGAAAAATGGTACAGATGAACTGGTTTGCAAGGCAGAAATAGAGACACAGATGTAGAGAACAAAGGTATGGACACCAAGGGGGGAAAGCAGGGGGTGGGTGGTGGGTGGGATGAATTGGGAGACTGGGCTTGACATATATACACTGATATGTATAAAATAGATAACTAATAAGAACCTGCTGTACAAAATAATAAATATGATTCAAAAAAAGAATCTATAAAGTTATTTTTTTGTCATGTACTGATTATAGTCTAAAAAGAAAATAGGAAAGAGGGGGGAATGTAAAAATTCAGTTTTGTTATTATTTCTCCCATCATTTCAGTTGCTGAGTTCAATTACCAGAAGAAATGAATCCATTTAAGTTTGTAAAATAATGAAACATGGTTTCCTATCAATCAATACAATTGACTGTTAGATAGCTATTAAAATACAAGAATATATAGATAACCCTATATGTGCTTGCTACTAGTTGTTTTATAAATATGTACTGGACACTCTTCTAAATTAAGACTTGAAAAATTTACCCATTGTTAAACATTAGTGTTTCCTTTAAACACATGGGCGTATCTGTGTTCATATTCCACATCGTTTTGATACTCAATTTTTCTTCTTTCTACATTCCCAGAGAGCACATATGCTATTCTGTCTCATTCTTTTTTGTTGGAGCTTTTAGCACAAGAGCAAACTTGCCACAGAGACAAGGCAAGAGGGGGTGAATGGTGAATGATTCTAACATTTCATCAAGTTATCAATGTGGATCCATGTACCAAAATCTTTACTGTTATAGGGATGCTAGCATCTTTTTTTTATTTAATATATATTTATAACATTTTTATTGGAGTGTAATTGCTTTATAATGGTGTGTTAGTTTCTGCTTTATAACAAAGTGAATCAGCTATACATATACATATATCCCCATATCTCCTTTTATTTCATATATCTATCTAAAATAAATTCAATATATTTTGGAAAATATATACATCTGAGAAATTGGAGTATTTCTTTAAATGACTGGATATGCAGTTTCTAATAAGTAATAGCAACTGCCCAGTACACCTGTTCAAAGAATAACTGAAGGTATAAATGAATGCTTGAAAGAAGTATCACCATGTGTTTCTTATTGCTGTTGTAACAAATTGCCACAAACTGAATGGCTTAAAATGATACAAATTTATTATCTTGCATTTATGAAGATCAGAATTCCTAAATGAGTCACATTGAGTTAAAATCAAGATATTGACACATCTGCATTCTTCCTAGAGTTTCTATGGGAGAGTTTGTTTCCTTGTCTTTTCCAGAATCAAGAGGCTGCCTGTAGTCCTTGATGCATTGTTCAATTCCCTTATCTTCAATGCTACCAATGTCAGTATTTCTCACGCTGACATTCCTCTGGTTCTCTTTTCTCTTTTAATGTAATCACCCTTGTGTCACATTTGCCCCACTGGGATAATATAGGATAATTTATTTATTTTAAAGTCAGTTGATTAGCAACCTTAATTCCAACTGCAGCTTTAATTTCCTCCTTTGCCATGTAAACTAACATATTCACAAGTTCCCGGAATTAGGACATGGAAATCTTTGGGAGGGTTATTATTTTGCCTACTATACTATGATACTATGTAATTAACTTAAAAGAGAGACAGACCTGGTAAGGAAGAGTTTTGGAGATAATGATAAGAATTTTAGACTGTATTTTAAATGGAAACAAATTAAAGAATTTAAGCAAGAGAAACATTAGCAATTCAATATGTCCTTTTAAAAGATCGCTTGTATGCAGTGTACACAGTTAATAGGAGTTAAGAGTGGATTTTCTCATGAATTTCATGAAAAATGTGAGAAAAAGAAAATTTAACAGAGCACAGATCCTAAGGTATTTAAATCAAATTTTGGACTCCCACTTAACTAGCTGAGTAGCTTTGGAAAATTCTGTCTCTGTTCCCTTATACGTAAATTGAGGATGACAGTGGTACCAAACTCCTAGTTTTTGTTTTCTTTTCTAATAAAACCAAGATAATGCATGCAAAGAGCCTAAGGTGTTAGTACATGAATTCCTTAATAAATGTTAGTTTTACTAATAATTGTTTAGGAGGTAAAACTTACCAAATGACTGAATGTGGATTTAAGACAAATATTGATAATCACTCCCAAATTTCTGAAAAATCAAGGCTTCTTTTTAATGGTAAAAACTAGAGTTGGAGCATATGTGATTAATGTACTACATGGATTTCCTTTTTTATTTGATGAACACAAGATGCTTGAGAGAACTCCATCTACAAATGTTGAGGAATAGTTGCATGTAACTATTGCTCAGATACAGGTTTGGAATTGAGAGGAGAATCAACATATGTTTGCTTATGCCAATTCTGTCTTTCTTCATATAGAAGATGCTATATTTGTAATATGCACCATTATTTTTGTACCACACAGAAAGAAACAATAAATTAAAATTTCCAGTAGAAATATGACATGCAGTTAATCTAAAAGTGAATTACCTTTTTGATGTTAAATATTAAAGAAATTTACAGCTCAGAGTCAGTATAATAGAGTTGACTATTTTTGACAACTTGTGCGGAGATTAAATCATCTAGGTGAGCAGTCAGAGTGAAAAATGAAGGTTTGGGGGAAATATGACATGTAAGAGCAGAGGTAGAGGCATGAAAGATGGAGAAATAGAAATTATAGGTATGGTCAGTTTCTCTTTGAACTTAGCTGTCAGTGGAAGGGAGCTGGAAGAGAACATGGTGTCTTATGAATCTTATTTTCCTTTCTTTTTTTAAATGTGGGAGCAATCAGCCCATGTTTGAATATTGAATATCGATTAAAAGGAATAGGAAGGCTTTTTCACAATGGGTATGCCACCAGAACACAGGTGTCATGAAAACCACTGCTAAATCTAATGCAAAATGATAAAGGAAATAATTCATATCAACATCATCATCATTGGACATGTAGACTCAGGCAAGTCTACCACTACTGACCACCTGATCTACGAATGTGGTGGAATCAGCAAAAAAACCATCAAAAAAATTGAGAAGGAGCCTGCTGATATGGGAAAGAACTCCTTCAAGTATGCCTGGGTCTTGGATAACTGAAAGCTGAAACTGAGCTTGGTATCACTACTGATAGATATCTCCCTGTGGAAATTCAAGACCAACAAGTATTGTGTGACCATCATTGATGACCCAAGACACAGAGACTTTATCAAAAACATGATTACAGGTACATCTCAGGCTGACTGTGCAGTGTCCTGATTGTTGCTGCTGGTGATGCTGAATTTGAAGCAGGGATCTCTAAGAATGGGCAGATCTGTGAGCATGCCCCTCTGGCTTACATACTGGGTGTGAAACAACTAATTGTTGGTGTTAACAAGATGGATCCACTGAGCCACCCTACAGCCAGAAGAGATACAAGGAAATCTTTAAGAAGTCAACATTTACATTAAGAAAATTGGCTACAACCCCAACAGAGCAGTATTTGTGCCAATTTCTAGTTGAAGTGGTGACAACAAGCTGGAACCAAGTGCTAACGCGCCCTGGTTCAAGGGATTAAAAAGCTACCCATTAAGGTGGCAGTGCCTGTGGAACCATGCTACTTGAAGCTCTGGATTGCATCCTGCCATCAACTCATCCAATTGACAAGCCCTTGTGTCTGCCCTTCTAGGACATCTATAAAATTGTTGGTGTAGGTACTATCCATGTGGGCTGAGTGGAGACTGGTGTTCTCAAATCCAGCATGGTGGTCACCTTTGCTCCAGTCATTGTTATGACTGAAGTAAACTCTATTGAAATGCACCATGAACCTTTGAGTGAAACTCTTCCTGGGGACAACATGGCCTTCAATACCAAGAACATGTCTGTCAAAGATGTCCATTGTGGCAGTGTGCCTTGTGACACCAACAATGACCCACCAATGGAAGCAGCGGGCTTCACAGCCCAGGTGATTATCTTGAACAATTCCAGCCAGAGCAGTGCTGAATATGCAGCTGTGCTGTATTGTCACACAGCTTAAATTGCTTGCAAGTTTGCTGAGCTGATTGAGAAGATTGATTGTTGTTCTGGGAAAAAGCTGGAAGATGCTTCCAGATTCTTGAAATGTGGTGATTCCACCACCATTGATACGGTTCTTGGCAAGGCCATGTGTGTTGAGAGCTTCTGTGACAATCCTCGTCTGGGGCACTTTTGTGTTGGTGACATGAGACATGGTTGCTATGGGTGTCATCAAAACAGTGGACAAGAAGACAGCTAGAGCTGGTAAGGTCACCAAGTCTGCCCAAAAAGCTCAGAAGGTTAAATGAATATTATCCCCAATCCCTGCCACCCATGTCTTAATCAGTGGTAGAAGAACAGTCTCAGAAGTGTTTGTCTCAGTTGGCCATTTAAGTTTAATAGTAAAAGACTGGTTAATGATAAAACACATCATAAAACCTTCAGAAGGAAAGGAGAATGTCTTGTGGGCCATTTACATGTGTGTGCATGTGTGTGGCTATTTTAAGTTATTAGTTTTTAAAATCAGTACTTTCTAATGGAAACAACTTGACCAAAAATCTGTCACAGAACTTTGAGACCCATTAAAACAAATTTTAATGAAGAACCTGTGTCTTCTTTTGGTCACCACTGTAACTTCCTATAGTCCTACTTAGGTGAAAGACTTTAATAGGAGTTTCCCAAAACTTATTTATGGTGTACCATCAGCTGTAACTTCAGAATTTGGTAATTCTGAGTTAACATTTTTTTCTGCATAGGGATTTCGATTTTTTTCACCTTGTGGAAGTGGGAGGAATCACCTGTTTAAGTACATAGTGAAGAACTATGGGAAGAGTCTGTTGGTGCAACGTTTCATAGGTTAGGACAGATAAGCAAAGAGTAACTTTGTTTATATGTAAGATGACTTATAAGAAGGCCAAATTCTGTAATATTAAAGTTTGAGTGATATATTTAAGCTTCTGTATAATTACATCAATATTGAGTAAACTTGTTGGTATAATGTCAAATTTTAGTTTGCGGTTCTTGGAATGTGCATTCTCGCATTTACAAATATTAAAGTAGTAGAGCTAAAGTGTGAGCCTTCAATAGTATTGAGCACTGCCCTGCTAGAGTTAATTGTATCTAGTTTCTAGGAAAAAGAAAAGATACTGGAAGTTGAAAAATAAAAAGGACTAGGAGACAGGAAAAAGTGAATTATATAAAAGAATGGGGAAGAATAATTGACATTCTGTAGAAGGCAAGTTACATGGAGAGAAGAGGATAGGCTTCAGGACACATGCAGAGTAGTTTTCCCCTGATTGGTAGAGGCAATTCTGCCACTATAATGGGAGGGAAGGATAGAGTACCTGCAGAGATTCTGGAGAGAGATGTGGCAGGAAGGTGGAGGTGTTCCACTGGGTGGCTTGAAATCAGTCAGTGAAAGATGAGGAAAGGTCATCCACTGAGAGTAGTGGGGCAGAGATAAGGTTGAGGGATCCCATGAGAGAAAGTGTATGAAAATCATTGTAGCAAAGAGTGAATGAATGAATTCAATAAGAGAAATGTACTAAAATGGACAAGTGAAACTGGAAATTTTGTTGAATGTAGTGATAAAAGACATTTACCTCATAGGGTTATTGTGAAGATTAACTGTTTGGCCTGGCATATAGTAAATGCAGCTATTATTAATATTCTCATGTAATAAATTCCAGATTATAAAATATGCTTGAGTGGAATTAAACTACTTTAATGCAAAAGAATGGCTGAATTGATTTTGGAAAAAAATAGCAATGATTTTAGGGAATTTTCCTAAGAAGGAAGATGATTCTGGATAATAGAATTCAAGCGAGGCAAAGGCAAGAGTATATGACTCACTCTGTCCATGATGATGGACATGCAAATACCTAGGCTAGCAACAGGCATCTGGTTGAAAAGGTAAACTGTAAACCATGTGCTAAAACCATAACAAACCATGGACTCTCCACAGGAGGCCAATAGGTGGCAATGCCGAAGTTGCACGTACAATTTAATTACAGGAGCTTCAAAGGAGCAGAGTTTATTAAGTTGGAGTAATAACAGACATTAGGTAGAAGCATGGGTACTGTGACAGTTTAGCAATGGCCATTTGGATTGCAGTGCCCATGAGAAAGAAGGAAGGGGGTGGGGGTTAAATGGAACACTTCATGTCTAACCATGGATAGCTTCACATCATGTTTATTCCTTTCGGCAACAAACATGTTTAAGCAATATGCTGATCTATGACGTAGTCCTAGGAATAATGTGAAGGACAGAAATGGCAAGTCTCTATCGTCAGTCATTTGCCATGGTAGTGAGAAAAAGAAGCTAGAAAAAATGGCCACATCAGCCACGAAGGGGACACGCTGTATTTTTTGAGGCCACATAAAGGAAGATCGTGAGACTCTTCGAGACTTAAGAGCACAGTAGATGTCAGCCAAGCATAGACCTCAGGAATAATGTCTTGGGAAAAGGAACCCATGTGCAATGGTCCTGAACAGAACAGAATGCAGCACGCTTATAAAATTAAAAGACATTTTGGCCAGAGTGTTGAGAGGGAGAGGAATGAGTGTTGAAAGATGAGACTGGTGATTTAGGCAGGGGTGAAAAGACAAAGTATTGCAGATTTAGTTAAGAACTTTGACTTCTTTGAAACTAAAACCAACAAGAAGTGTATTATATTACACATGGAAGATATATGATGATATTTCCAGTAAAAAAATGTGTATCACACTTGCTGCATTGTGGAGAGTACCCTGGGTGCAGGTGACACAAACACACTATGGAAGTATATAGTCAGAGAAGTGGTGGAGAGCAAGAGAGGAGGATGAAGTGTGTGTGTGTGTGAATATACATATGAGTTTACACATGGGAATTATCTCTCTTTTTCTGTCTCTGTCTCTCCTTTTGTTCTTCTCTTCACACATACAATATAAGCAACAAGATGGTGATGAATTGGAAGTGGGAGAACAGGCTAAAATTGAAACAAATTAGATATTGCAGATATTACCATAACTGGAAGTGCAAAAATATTTATATTTATCCATGGTAAGAATAAAATTGAAATCAAGAATCAATGTGTAACTATTTTTGAAAATATAAAGGGCAGCTCTACACAGTTTGATATTAAAATCTAAGGAAAATTCCACCACAAGTATGTGAAAAATTTGGCAGTTCATATGAAAGAGCTAAAATTAAAGAAGCTGTAAGGTATATTTTATAGAGACACTCTTCAGTCTCCATTGAAAAAGCAAACAATATAACTGTCAAATGTGACCTTTAAAGAACAGGGCTTTGTTAAAACACAGTTGCTCTTCTGCATCTCTCTTTACTGGAACGTTTTAATACATTTCTCTAATACCTTCTAGTTTACTGAAATATATATTTACTAAAATGCCCATAGAGATAACTTTCTTCTTCTCACTTCAGTCCAGCCTCCATCATCATGAGGTACTTCACTTTCAAAATGCATTATGACACTTGTGTCATATCCCCTCAGCCACATTTCTCATGCTTGACACAGTCTGTTCTCCAAGATTATTGTGACCACAGCTCTAAATTTCATCAGGTGTAATTTTTAAACAATTTTTTTCAGTTTGATCTCACTCTGCACAGCAAATTTTATTCTGAACCTTTCATCCAAATATGTAAAACTGGTTTTCACTAGATTGGTAGACAAATATGATTTAAATTCTTTTTAACAAGAGTTCCCAAACCATATCTTTCATTATTTATGTGTTCCATTCAGATTATAAGCTGATACTGAGAATCAAGTATTTAGTTGACACAAACATTTTCATAAAATGTCAGCAATATAAAATTCCTGTCCTCACCTACTTCAGTGTTTTTCTATAAATTGATCAGTCAGAATTCAAGTAAAAGTAATTTGTTTTCAAAGTTTGAGATTGTATTAATCATACTTTATCTTTTTTGTCGCATTTCTTGCCAACATTCCCAAATATTTCAGGCAGTGAGAAAGTATTTTCATTAACTGAGTATAAGAATCAATAGGCTCCATCTTTTAAACTACACCACATTTATGACTACTGACAGTCAGAAGGGAAAAGAGTGGCAGATTACACTGCTATCAATAATGCCAGTTTAGAACTCTATAAAAGCAAAAAATAAATAAAATAGTCGATGAAAAATGTGTGCTCCCAAGAGGGAGTTTTAAAAGTTTAGAAATGATCTTTGTGATGCTCATTGAGGAGTTTGATCTTTCTGACATTACAGTAGAGGCTCTTGAAAATAAATGTACAACATAGATATATAAAAGACCTAATCCATTTATAGACTGAAATAGTCCATTTACATTTTGTTTAAAAGGTATGAAGGGGCAATTGAAACAAGTTACAATTGACAAGAGAATGGATTTATGTAGTAGTTCAGATAGCTGTAGGAACAGGTTTTTATCATGGTTGACCAAGTGTGAACTACTACTTTCTTTTTACAAGTACTCTGATTTGAATTCTCATTAAGCTGTGTAAAACATCAGACTTTCAACATAGTATGTATTCTAGAAATAAAGGCTATTAAGTTTTCAGCAGCCGTGGAAAGCCTGTAATTTATATCTTAGATGATGAGTCTTCAGATGGCTTTAAAACTGATTACATTTACATTTTTTGATTTAATCATTTCTGTTAGCACTACAAAATGATAGCACATTGTTATACAAAGGAAAGCTAATCTTTCTGACTTATGGAAAATAAAAATACTACTAGAAAGTTTCCCTGGTTTATGCTCCATTCTCTGTTTCTGCAAATACCTGATAGTTTATCCTATTTATTTTGAAACTAGCGTAATGTTTTTACTCTTTAATTCAGTGCAATGACCATGAGCTTGAGTTCAGCCCTACTCTCATTATAAAATGCTACTTTGATCTAGTATTCAAAACTAGATGGAACTGAAGGCTGTGAGAGTAATTTATCATTTTGTGAGTATGGTAACAAACTAATGGGCTCTGATTATGAGATGTTGATTGTGTAGCGCCAAAATAACATAAATATATACTAAATTATTACTAAAAGAATAGCTGGTATATATATTTTATGTATTTTCTAAGAGAGAAAATTCTACATATAAACTTTTCATTGCCTTTTGTTGCTTGAGATGAGGGCATAGTATGATGATTTTCAAACTGAGATTGCATAGCTAAGACATTGTAAACAAGACCTATTGTGATTTTAAAATATGTTCATAGTAGTGGTAAATATTTGTCATCCTCAGAAAATTGGCATAATTATGTTAATACTGTGGGTGCGTCAACATGGTATTCTGAGTTTTCACTCAACTGATGACTATTTTAATATTAAAAAATATTTGATCCATCCTCACTCTATTCTGAGGTGAGATGAAATGCAATCTTCCTTTTATGTGTTATCACCAACATACTTGATCATTGTTCTCCTAGGATCATTTCATTATGTTGGCCCCTCTGTGGCCAATGCGTAAGAGGTGAAAGTGTTCAAATTTTATGTGAACTAGGTTAATAATTTTTGCTTAAAATGCTCCTAAGACTTCCTATTATAATTTGAAAAAAAATTGTATTTTTAATATTTTTTTACCATCTGCTTTAAGGCATATGAGCTGCCCCCAAGCAGAAAATGTAAGTTGCTTATAACCACACAGCTAATAAATGGCATACTTGGTTTCTACATTTTATTAGCTAAATCTACCACATTTCATGTACATAACTCTGCCTCTCCAGGTCATTTGGAGATTAAAATTTACCAAAGTATGGGCCTATACAATCTCTTATAATGAATTATAGATTAACCTATCACTAAGTACAAATTTATCCATCTCAAACTAAATATATTCAGTTGAGGAGATATGGAGTAAGTGGGGGATCAGAGTTAGTGTCTCTGTTTCTCTTCCTTTAAGAACACATTTGGACTGGGAGTAAGATGCCTCCCAAATCAAATGAACTGTGTCATGGATTTCACCTGGACAATTTTTTATAAACATAATATTTCATGTTTATAAACATTTTAAAACTTATTTATAAACCAAAACAGCTCAAGGAAAATGTTAGTCTCAGCAGAATCATTTTTTTGTAAAGTAACCTGAATTTTTTGTGGTTTGTATTCTCATTTTGCTAATTTGTAAGCATAATAGAAGTAGTAACCTCATTTTGTAAAAAAAAAAAAAAAAAAAATGGAACAACTATAATTTTATACTCTCTGCTAAGCATAAATATAGTAAAACAAGTATCATATGGCTCATCATTATAAAAGTATTTCCACTTGCTTTGTAAATCTCTTCAATTTTATGGAGCATAGAAAGAAAACTAATTGCTAAGTGAGGTCATAGCATTCATTTTCTGAAGCACTAAACATTCATAAGCTCAGTATAAATTTTTTTAGGAGAAAACTAAGCTATATTTGTAAACGAAGACTATTATGATATAATTATTATTTATTTCTCCAGCTTTTTATGAAATGTATGTTTACTGGGCAACTATCAAACAAATTTCATTATGGTCCTTTTTAGCCAAATAAGATGAATTTATTAAGAATACAATAATGAGCCTTTTTAGTAATAATCCAATGTAAAATAGTTTTCACATGAATGAAGACTTTCACATGGCCAGAATTAAAGTCTTTATAAAACTGATATAAAATGATTTAGTTATGCAAGCATTATATTTTGTCTTAACTTTTTGTTAAATCAGCAATTAGTTTGAATCTTACAAATTAGATTTCTTTTGTAAGATTATTCTTTATTTGCTAATTTCATCAGTATGACACATGTGCTATATAAAGAAGGAAATAACACCATAGACAGTTTTGGACTTAAGGCAGTAGAAACTGTTTCCATTGCTTACAAACTATTATTAATGTGATTCTGGGTCTAGGTATGGTCATAATAAACATAAATCAAAATATTTTAGGAAAGTTGCAATATAACTTTTAAATATTTGGCAAATAAACTATTGTTAACTTCAGGATTTGGTGGTGATGGTGGTTGTATTTGTGTGTGTATGTGTATTGAACAAAATTGGCAATATACATTTTCTTTATAATTTAATGAGTGACTATGTTAAAAGAATTTGAAATTATTGATTGTGTGTTTTTAGAAAATGTGACGTGTCACTTATCATGTAGAACAGAAAAAATATAGTCATTGACCTTTCATCATTTTATTTTTTATTTTGTATATTTCAAAAGGCTTTCATGGTCTTTGTATTATTTTTGAAGATAAATATGTACATCGTTATTACATCAGTAACATACATTATCAACATGAAAGAAAGTAAAAACCACATACACAGTAATATTAGGTTAACACGAGATTTTAGATTAACTAGTAGTATATAAGGAAAATCAAATTTTTCTGTGTACTTTGTAAAAAAATGACACTTAGATATAATAATAATTCTCTTTTTGTTTTTCAGTCCATGCAATTGGTAAAAATGTCATATAGGAAAGATAAACAGCACTAAGAGAAGCTAATAGGAAAATTTATGATTGGAACACTCCATATGATCTTAATAAGCCTAATTCAGACTTTCAACATTATGTCTTCTCACTATTTTGAATAGTCAGTGCCGTGTTGCTTGCCTTCATGATCTCAGCAGGAACTGATTTTCTAATCTGACACACTAATTGGATTAAAGTGACAAAGTATTTATATATGCATTGTCTCAAAAGTATCTCTACAGTAGTAAGAATTTCTACATCATCACTGTAGAGCAACTAGAAAAATGTATGGGTAGAAGGACTATACATTTATACCACTTATAATCACTCAAATTATGTCCATTTAGATTCATACTTTGAACTCCAGGAGGCACCAAAAATTGTTTTTTGACACTAAAATTATATTTCAATGCAGTTTATAAACCTACTGTATATTAATTAGAATAGTGCTTAGTGAGACAGAAATAATAAATTATTTATATTCAAGACTTAGTCCTCGTAGAACCCTGAAACCACCCTTAGGTGGTCCATAGGATCCTGAAAAAATGCCCTTCTGCCAAATAATACAGATTTAAAGTAGTTCATCACTTTTTCTTACACTACATGTTTGAGTACTTCTCTCTATACAGTTATCAGTTTATGAGAAAAATTTAAAAATCACTTTTATATCTGATAAATTACTGTTATTCTGATTTAGTGATTAAAAGATGGAATTGAGTAAGTGATTCATTATTTGATAATCATATGGAATATTTTATCCTTTAAAACATGGATAAAATACTTAATAAAGTTAGAGTACTACAATGGGAATATAATGAATGACAAATGTTCAGTGCATAACAGAAAAATAATTAAGTAGTTTTAAATATAATTTCTATTTTCCAAGGACCTAAAAATGTAATTTAATAATTTAGTACATAATTTAAGCCCTGAAATTAGAACATTCAAAGATACAAAATAAAATCTTAATATTGTCTTAACCAGTTCCTATCCACCTAGGAAGATTTAATTATTTGTTATTTGTTACTTTTTATTCATCTATTACATGTAAACCAAGTGTATTTTCTAGAAGTACATGTTAAATATGTTTGTACTGGAACAAAATATTGAGTATTAATAAGTGTGGCAAATTACAGTTTAATATTTTCCCTTGTTTTGTAAAACATTTTTCTATTTTATTTTAACACAAAATGTAAGATTTCAGTGCAAAGACTATTTGGATACATGAAAAATAAATTTAGTTTAGTTTATGTAATTGATCTTATTACTTAAGACTCATTTTGAAAAAAATACATCTGAATTAATTAAAATTAGTTAATTATAATGTTTATAAATGTATACTTTTTTGGAAAATAAATATGACAATATATTATATATCAAGAACTCATACTATTTATAATTCTAATTCAGTAATTATTTTTATGAATTTATCTTAGGGGAATTTTATCAAATACTTCTGTTTGAAAACTTAATCAAAACATTATTTTTACTCCACATTATGTACATTTATAGAGCCAGAACAATGTTCTAACTTGCTTGTACCACCAAAGCTTCATTAAAATAATTGGATAATTTGATATGCAATATCATATTTAATTTTCAATTCCTTTGACACACTTTAATGTTTGATACCCATAGTATCTATTCTCTGAATTTTGGATATTCTACTAGTTTCACAGATATTTAGGATGTATTATATGTGTTATAATACCTGGAATCATATATAGTATATTTAGTACTTAAAAATTAAATATATAAATATATATATATATATATATATATATTTTTTAATTTTATTTATTTATTTTTGGCTGTGTTGGGTCTTCGTTTCTGTGCGAGGGCTTTCTCTAGTTGTGGCAAGCGGGGGCCACTCTTCATCGCAGTGCGTAGGCCTCTTACTATCGTGGCCTCTCTTGTTGCGGAGCACAGGCTGCAGATGCGCAGGCTCAGTAATTGTGGTTCACGGGCCCAGTTGCTCCACGGCATGTGGGATCTTCCCAGACCAGGGCTCAAACCCGTGTCCCCTGCATTGGCAGGCCGATTCTCAACCACTGCACCACCAGGGAAGCCCTATAAATATATTTTAAAAATTAAAGGTCTTTAATTACTGACATATTCTATATTTCATTATTCTTATGCTTGAATTTTAAAGAAAAATGCATCTGCATGCACAACTATAAACATATATTTGTTATGCTTGTCGTATTATTTGTAACATGTATTGTAGTATGATATTTAGCATGAGTAATTTAGAATATGAGAAATATTAAAATTTAAGTATTCCCAGATCATCATAAAATCTTAATATGAACAGTATTTTTATAATATCTTCCAACTTAAAATTTGACTATGAATGTATGGTTTTATAATATAGTTAGAATCAACACAAACTAATGAAATTGGCATCCTGTATCTCTCAAGTTAAAAAACAAAGAGAAATTTCAAAGTTTAAGAAGAAAGAATGGAATATTATTATTTATTTTTATAAATTTATTTATTTATTTTTGGCTGCATTGGGTCTTTGTTGCTGCATGCGAGCTTTCTCTAGTTGTGGTGAGTGGTCGCTACTCTTCATTGCAGTGCATGGGCTTCTCATTGCGGTGGCTTCTCTTGTTGCAGAGCATGGGCTGTAGGCGCACGGGCTTCAGTAGTTGTGGCACTTGGTCTCAGTAGTTGCTGTACACGGGCTTAATTGCTCTGCGCCATGTGATATCTTCCCGGACCAGGGCTCGAACCTGTGTCCCCTACACTGTCAGGCGGATTCTTAACCACTGCACCACCAGGGAAGTCCTGGAATATTATTATTTAAGCTAAAGCTTGATATTGTTTATTTATAAATACAGAACTAAATCATCATCACCAGAATCTTAATGAATCTTAATGTTCTCTCCATAAACACTTTCATATAATCAAATTTATTTTGTAAATGAAGATTAGCTAATATATTTACAACATGCTGTGAGAACCCATTTTTTAAGCTTTATTGAATTATAACTGATATACAAAAAAATTGCATACATTTCATGCATACATTGTGATGAGTTTGGATATATGCATACACCCATGATACCATCACCACAATCAAAATACTAAACATATTCATCACCTCCAAAAATTTCCTCGTGTGGTTTGCTTGTTTTTTGTTTTTTATCATAAGAACACAACATGAGGTCTAACCTCTTAACATACTTTAACGTGCACAATACAGTATTGTTGACTATTGGCACTATGTTGTACAGCAGATCTCTAGAATTCATTCATCTTGTATAACAGAAACTTTGTACCCTCTGAGCAACTTCCCACTCCCTCCTCACCTCAGCCCCTGGCAACCTCCCTTCTACTCTGCTTCTATGAGTTTGACTATTTGAGATATCTTGTATAAGGGGAATTGTGCAGTGTTTGTCCTGTGACCCGCTTATTTGACTTGCTGTGACCTCTAGGCTCATCTAGGTTGTCACAAATGACAGAATTTCCTTCTTTTTTAAGGCTGGATAATATCCTGTTGTATGTACATACCACATTTTCTTTATCCATTCATTTGGCAATAGATATTTGGGTTGTTTCCACATCTCAACTATCGTGAATGATGCTATAACAAAAGTGGGGCTGTATATCTCTGAGATCCACATTTTGAAAACAAAGAGGAGCAACTGATAGCCTTTAGGAAAAGAACTAAATTTGCTAAAAAAATTTAAAATGATTTCTGAGCCATATTTATTTGATGAAGCTTTTATTGTTATTCTTTTTAGGAAAAACATGTTTATAGTTTCCAATAATGTTGATTCCTCATGTTTAGAATTTTCAGGATAATTCTAGTGTGTTGATACAAAAACTAATTTTTCTGATTACTTAATGTTTCATATCCGTGATTATCTGATATTCTTATTTCTTATAGTAAATGTGTGATAACATAAAGCACTTTCATTTTATGGAAGCTCTGTGTTCCATGCTGAATATTCAGGGAAATTTTGATTATATAATATATAATTTACTATTGTGAGCTTATATCACTTTTTTTTCAGAAACTTAAAAAGTGAGGAAAGTACAAATGATTGAAGGATTCATAGATTAAGTAGGCCAAGCATAAATAGGGAATAGTGGGGACTGTGACATTCTGGGAAGTGCATGCTTGTTTCATCTAAAAGGAAGAATCACTACTGAGTACCACTTAATTGTCACATGGAAATGTGATACCATCATTGACAATTATTCTAATTATGTTCTAGAGAAATAGGGCATTTAAATTTTTATTTCAAAGTTTCCATTTTTTAAATATTAGCTATTCACCTTTTAAAAGATATAAGCCTACATGATAGAAACCAAATAAAATGCACCTCAGGTCAGGATGCAACTTAAAAGGAAATTTGTAATTACAGTGATTAAACAACTATAGGAAGTAGAAAGAGAAGTGTTATCATGAGAAACAATATAGGACATAATAATTTCAAAGAATGAAGCAGGAATAAAGAACAAATTGATAGCATGGAAAAAAGAAGCAGTGATATGGAGAATCTACTTGAAAACAATACCTCAGAATGCAGAGAAAAAGGACAAAATTTTGGAGGAAAAGAAAGAGACTGTGTAATAGGTAGGACTGGCCAGACATAGCTCACATATGGAAAATTAGTGTGTAAAAATATTTTAATAGATATGCTGCTAAATATAATACAGGAAAAGGAAGACTTATTTTCTATATCTATACATACATTAATAGATATAGATTTTCATATAATTTTAAAGCATGGAAAAGAAAAGAAAAATCCTTCTAGAATCTAGGCATAAAATTGTTTTTTGCTATCAGGGAAAAACAATAAAACAAATAAACTCAGTCCACAACCAATCAAATTGTTAAAAGATAATGGAATAAGATGTGCAAAGTTTCATGGATAAAAGTCATCATAAACATACAAAGTTGATCACACACCCACACTTGCAGCACATGGACACTTACTCCTTCACAGTCTCAGGGACCCTTGTGTTCTGCTGTGAGTCCTGTACTCCCAAGTCAGGCCTCCTTCCATCTCATTTTTGAGACCATCCTAATGAGGTGTCTCTTAATGCCTGGCTACTATTCAGGGAAGCCTGAACACAAAAACCCCTGGGTGGAAGAAAGCTTTGGCTTTCTGTTGTGATGAGGATGCAGCCAGGAATAGTTACAGCAGCAGCAGCAAATGTAAACTAATTTTTATTGTAGTATCTTTAATTAAATATTACTTTAAATAGTAAATATATAGCCCAAAGCTCCATATACTTGTTGAAAGGCTTTCTACTGTCTTTTCTTTTGCAGTTAACTCCTATTCTACAGTGCCCTGAATATTCAGAAACTAATACAAAGATAATTCTCTAAAAATAGAAATATAATAAAATTTCAGTAATCAAACCTTTATTATTTGGGCTAGTTATTATGGCTTAGGAGAATCATTTTTTCCAGTTTATGATGTTATATTTCTTTCTCTCTCATCTATTTAACTTCTGAAGTAGATCTTAATAATCTGAGAGAATATATATATACATATATAACCATATGTAATAACCATTTGCATGTATTAATATGAATTTGTATTGTTCTTTTAAACAAATAAATACTTGCAAGTAAAAAAAATGGAATTATAGTCAACAAATAAGAATCTAACTAAAAGCCTTTATTTGTGTGCATATGTATGCTTTGAAATGTTTAGGTGAAATAAAATACTATGTATATACACTGTGATTTTGAAAATCAACCTACTTTAAGCTGTTTCTAATATAACTTTTATGTTCACTATTTTACTTTAAAATGTAAATATCAAACTTCAAATTTGTGGTGACTAATAGATGAATTCAATTACATGTCTTTGAGTGAAAAGAAATATTCATCATGCATTCCAAGATACAAAGTCATAACAGTACAGAAATGTGAGGATATTATTAGACAAATTTTTAAACTTTAGGAAGGGTAGTCTCAAGGAAGATAGCTGCTAAATGTTGAGGAATTACAGGTTGCTCACTGCATTAATTCCCTACAGCAGCCATAAAGTATTACCTCAAACTAAGTAGCTTAAACAAACACAAATTTATTCTCTCACTGTTTTGGAGACTAGAAGTCTGAAGTTAAAATGTTAGTAGTACTATGCTCCCTATGAAGGCTTCAGGAGAGAATCTTTCCTCGCCTGTTCCTAGCTGGTGGCCCCCTGGAATCTTAGATATTCCATGACTCATAGCTATATCACTTCTATCTCTGCTTCCATCTTCACAGGGCCTTCTTCTCAGTGTGCCCTCCCTTTTTCCTATAAGGACATCAGTCATTGGATTTAGAAGTCATCTAATCCAGTATCACCTCACCTTAACTTGATTAAATCTGCAAAGACTCTATTTTCAAATAAAGTCACATTCACAGGTACCAGGAATTAGGACTTAAACATATCTTTTGGGGAGACACAATTCAACCTACTACACTGACTAATATCTAGAGTTCTAAAAGAAAGCAAACTTAGAATTGCCTTGTGCCCCAGTATCAGTGGCTTAGGGCTGCATCAGTGAGGAAAAAAAGTCTTCTGCAATTATTCAGAAGCCAGATTTAAGAAGGAAAGGAAGTTGAATTTTCTCCTTGCTACATCAGAACTTTTAAAAATCCAAAGGAGGTTTTGTCTCTCCAAAACTCAGTTCAGCCCAGGTAATGGGAGACGCAAGAGGCAAGAGATATGGGGATATATGTATAACTGATTCACTTTGTTATAAAGCAGAAACTAACACACCATTGTAAAGCAATTATACTCCAATAAAGATGTTAAAATAAAATAAAATAAAAATAAAAGTGAGCTTTTGTGGAATAGGCTGGCATATTTCAGACTGGGTTAGAAATAAACCAATCAGCTGTGGCAAAGGCAGAAGGAGGGCTCAAAGGAATGCTGTCAGGAAATGTAATTTTTTAAAAACTATTTCTAGTAAGATATGTATAAAATATTTTTCAAATCAATCAGAAAATAATTACTTTATATTCAGGAGAATAGGTAACTGGAGGAGAATATCCTGCCTCGGTTAAGCAGAATGATCCTTTGTGGATACCTGTTTGACACCAGAAATTTCATTATTTGACTAATGATTAAATGCTGTCCTTTCAACTTAAGAACTGATAGCACTATCATAGAAGAAACGAGATAATCGATGATGTGGAAACACACACACTCTGATAGTTGGCAAACACTAATCTTGAGGATGTTTCTTCTTCCAAAATAAATATTTCATTTAAAAGATATGGATACATTATATAAAATATGTCAAGTAGGGCTTCCCTGGTGGCGCAGTGGTTGAGAGTCCACCTGCCGATGCAGGGGACATGGGTTCATGCCTCAGTCCGGGAAGATCCCACATGCCGCAGAGCGGCTGGGCCTGTGAGCCATGGCCGCTGAGCCTGTGCGTCCGGAGCCTGTGCTCCGCAATGGGAGAGGCCACAACAGTGAGAGGCCCGCGTACCGCCAAAAAAAAAAAAAAAAAAAAAAAGTCAAGTAGAAAATCACTGCTCTAAAAATTCAGGAAAAAAGGGTACAATACAAAGTTGGCAGATGTGGAGTTTAATGCATAATCACATGACTTTTAGAATCAGAGAAACTGCCATTTATATCTTGGCTTTAGCATTCAACAAATGTATAACTTTGGACAAGAAATTACTTCGTCATTATAAGCCTCACTTTTGTCATGTATGCAACTTGAATAATAATACAAATGTTATGGTGGTAGGAAAATAATGTGTGTACAAGTGTGTGTGTTTACACCAAATAGCCTAAAGCTTAGCAAAATGAAGGTTCAGCAATTATTTTTACATTAATATTATTATATCCATGAGAAACATTTTCTAAAGGAAAGAGGAAGATTTTAATTTTGTCTCACATAGAAAATGCAGGACATGCAAGCTATGATGAAAATGAAGTGGATATATATGCAAGGAATGCAGACAAAATAAAAATTCAGACCTCAGATTAAATGTACAGCACAGATAGTCGGAGCACAATTGTCAGTGCCAAAAGAAAAATTCATTACATGAAGGTGAAAAATAAATAATGCAGAGGAAGAGGTCACAGAGATAAAAATAATGCTAGGCATGAAGATAGCTGTAAGAAATCTCCATATTCCCATTTTACAAAGAATAAAATTAAGTTTAGAAATATTGTGTGACTTTCCCAAGGTCACCAACAATTGATAGCTGAAGAAGCAGTTTCATAACCAAATACAATTGCAATATACTATGTCAAACTCTAATACCTCACTGAGTATTTAGTATTTCTGAACAGTAACCATTAAACATTAAAATTTAATTAAACATTATATTTGAAATTAAAGCATTTCATGTATTAAACAGCATTTATTTCAAAATACTTACACAGTATTTCAATTCTTTATTTTATTAGTGTCTAAATCAGTTTCCCTATTATCTCCTTAGCTATAGCATTAAAGGAAGTGCTACAAACCATTCTTATCAGTTCATTTTCATAAATTTTTTGTTTCTTGATATATTTATATATGACTTTATGGTATCAGCTAGGACAACAAAATATTATTAAAGTATGGTCATTTTGAAATTAGATTAGACCTTTGATCATGCATTTAAAAGTCTTCACATACACAAATGTCTCTTTCCTATGCTTTTCTCCATTTAGAAGACAGGAATATAGTTGGGAAATGGTCTAAAGCTAATATAGGATACTGCTAGTTCATATGCATACAGTAATCTTTTGGCATCTAAGATTACTATGGGGAAAATTATACTATATTGATTAGAAAGCTATTAGTAATAATTGATGAAGTATTGCTCACTTATTGAAAAGTAATTGAAAATATAAATGTGAAATTTCTGATGAAATGAATAATGTTTTACATACTGTATTTTTAAACTAAAATTAATCTCTCCGTTCTAAGCAGAGTTTTCCAGAGATCATTCTTTCTGTCTTCTTACATAAAAAACGTTTACACAAATGTCTTTGGGTGCTTTTGCATGGTAAACCACTAAAGAAAGTGATTTGGCAGAAATTTAGCCGCTTGTTTCCCCAAAGGAAAAGGAATATTCATTAATTTATCATTCAACACATGCATTGGATTTTTTTTTCATATTTGGCAAGCACTATTCTAAGAACTGAATTATAGGGAGAATTACAGCAGACAAGATCTCTCTCTACTTTTTTATTGAACAATAAACCAATAATTAGATAACATAATTTAAGTTACTGGAAGTGCAGTAAGAAAATAAATAATGTAATATGTTATACAGTAAGTATCTGGGGCCTATGATTCTCTAGCTTGGTCTGAAACGGCACTTTTTAAGGCAGTCTATGATCTAAAGCCTAAATGATGAGGTAACGTCAGTTATGTGACCAGTTAGAGCCAGTGTTCTTGAGCCCAGGAAAGGCCTTGAAGAAGGCAGGAGCTTGGTCAGAGTGACGTGGACAGTGCCATGAGTAAGGGGAGAGCTATGGGACCTTGATTCACAAATGCCACAGGAGCCAGACTGCACAGGCCTTTAGGGACCTGATAAAAATTTAGATTTATATTTTAAGTATGCAGGGAAGATAGTGGAAGATGTTAAGATAGAGGATAACATGATGTGCTTTACTATTTTTAATAAAGTTACTTTTAGGATGGTTTTCAGTACTTCAGCTGAGAGACAATGGTTTGGACTAAGGAATTATTTGTGAAGATGGAGAGAAGTGGTTGGCCTCAGAATATATTTTGGCAAGACAGACAATTAGACTTGCTAGAGTCTAGATGTCAAGAGAAGAACAAAGTGGATTCAAGGATGGTTCCCTGGGTTTATGTTGTGCATCTAGGAGCTAGGAGTTGCGAGTGGCTTTACTGAGTTGGGGAGAATGGGGAAAGAAGTGGTTTACTGGGGATGAGGTGTGAGAAGGTATCTAGAAATCTGTTTCTGCCATTTAAATGTCTTGCTATCTGTTAGACATTTAAGTCCACTTAGGCCAATTCTTTGTAAGTATGAAAATGATGAATCACAACTAAAGAAATAGAAGTTTCAACCTCTAATTAATAGCAAAGACTATTTGATTATTACAGCTCTAACTCCCAGTAATTGACTATTTAACAGCAGTCAAATTAGCCTCAACAAAATTAGTCTATTTAACAGCAGTTCATTAATTATGACATCCCTATGCGCTGTACATTTTAAATACTATTGTAATATTCCTAAAGCATTAAAATAATTCATAAAACATTAATCTGCCCTATGTGAAACCTTAAAAATATTGATATGAAACCTTAAAATATCGATATTTTTATACATATGTGACCTCCTTTGTTTTAAATAAATCAGTAAGAACACCAAGCTGCCAGTCACATAAAACATATTATATTATATATAATTAAGAACCAGATAAATGTTATTTTATACTAATTTATAAAAAGTTTCTAATTTATACTATATATATATACTATTTATATAATTTATACTAATTTATATAAAGTTTCCAGAAACTTTTATTCCTTAAAATCCCTAAGAGGGCTTCCCTGGTGGCGCAGTGGTTGGGAGCCCGCCTGCCGATGCAGGGGACACGGGTTCGTGCCCCGGTCCGGGAGGATTCCACATGCCGTGGAGTGGCTGGGCCCGTGTGACATGGCTGCTGGGCCTGCGCGTCTGGAGCCTGTGCTCCGCAACGGGAGAGGCCACAGCAGTGAGAGGCCTGCGTACCACACACACACACACACACAATTAATTAAAAAAAAAATCCCTAAGAAATAAAGGCTAGTATTATTCTCATTCTTAAAGTGATACAGATCTGTGGTGTTGACAAGTGCTGTTTTGTAGCCTGGTAAATAAAGAGCTAAGACTTCCTGATTTCAGCAGGGTGTAGGCCTGTCTAGGCAGCTAGCCTTCCCATGGATCCTCTTCTCTACATAAACACGTGTTCTTTAAATTTAATACTTCAATTTTCTAAGAATGTTTAAGCTGTGCTCAAAAGGAGTCTAAATAAATCATCTTAGGTGAGTTATTCAACTACACAAACAACTCTAACACCTTATATTTTTAATATCAAAACTATTTGATATCTAATTTTTTAAAATATCAAAATAATTAATATCAAATAGTTTATATAAATTAATTGATATTTATTTTTCATTTGTTGCATGTTGGCTCAGTTTTATTTCATGTTTTCTTTATCACGGGGCTCAGGCTAAAAAAGGAGCTGCCTTTATTTAGGATATTTTGAGCTGGGAAAGAAAGGAAAAACAATGGTAGAACCAAGCAATGACTTAAATTTCTCAAGAATGACATAAATTGCTTCCATGTATATATCCTTGGCCAAAGCATATAATGTGGAAACGTAAGACTTCACTGGGGCATGTAGCATAATTCTACTTCAGGAAATGGTAAGGAAACTTGAGAAGAAAATATAATCAGCCAGTATCTATGATCCAATTATCTTCCTTAAGTTTGAAAAGATACTTACCCTCTCCTAAGGGTGAAAATCCAACAGTCTAATCCAATAACAAGATCAGTCCCAAAGTCCAGAATTGTATGATAGTATCTATTTCTATCTAGTTATGCCTGGCTGCTTTTGATATTGAGACCTATGAACAATAGCAAGAAGCAATCCAAACAACCAACATACAACAAAAAAGTACAACAACAAGAAAACAAATTATCTGCTCTCTGCTCCTTAATAAAACATGAAATACACAATGATGGAACAGGGACAAGACAAATGCAATAAACATTCCCATTAAAAAGGGAAAGAATGGAAAGCTTAGAGCAGTAATCAGTCAATCACAATTCTGAAATTTCTCTGGGCAAATATGAGTCTCAACTCTGGAGCTTTGCCAGGCCCCAGTTTTGCTTCCTGGGAAATGTCACCTAGCCCGTTCTTTGCCATGACTTTTGGCTGTGCTATCCAATAAGTCTTTCATTTCCTATTATACTCCTTGGCCATATATAAATAATTAAGTGGGGAATATTTCAGTATTCCAAAGGGCTTCCTACTTGAGTGGGGTTGGAAACCAAAAATTATATTGAATTTCAGACAATTGCAATCTCTTTTAATCCAGGTCGATAGTTCTTTTGACCATACACCTCTCTCAAAACCTTCATAACCTGTAAAAAAAATCTATTTGTTTTCAATAAATTTGACATGCCTATAGCAATAACCATACTGTTATTAAATTTAGCTTAATTACATCTATAGTGAGTTTAATCAGACTTTGTTTGAGAGCCAGCATTTATTGTGTTTTCTTTGAGCCATTTAATCCAATAAAGACACAGACATAGAGGATGGACTTGAGGACATGGGGAGGGGGAAGGGAAAGCTGGGATGAAATGAGCGAGTGGCATGGACATATATATACTACCAAATGTAAAATAGATAGCTAGTGGGAAGCAGCCACATAGCACAGGGAGACCAGCTCGGTGCTTTGTGACCACCTAGAGGTGTGGGATAGGGAGGGTGGGAGGGAGACACAAGAGGGAGGAGATATGGGGATACATGTATACATATAGCTGATTCACTTTGTTATACAGCAGAAACTAACACACCATTGTAAAGCAATTATAGTCCAATAAAGATGTAAAAAAAAAAGTATTTAAATGCCATCTTAATCAGAAGTTTTTTCTGGGGGTTTTGGGCCACATCCTTGATTTTGTTTTTGGCCATGATGCTGCACTTGAATTATCCTTGCCACTTAGGGGCTTTCGGTTTTTGGTTAACAATGATAATAATTTCATCTTCAAGTTCTCCAAGTCTTAGAATTTCTGGACTTTATTTTTTTACATTTCTTCTTGCATCTGGCCTATTATTTTCTAAATTCATTGGTTTCTTTAAGTATTTTGTCTAGGAGAGCCAAGAGCAACAATGTCAACTACTAACATTGTTTTCCCTTACTTCCACCTAAAACTGCAAGTTTATTAGATACACGTTTTTTCTTTATATGTTATCACAGGCACCATTTACCAAGTGTGCTGCCACTGCACAGCAGCATGGAATGCCATCTCTAACATCCAATTACAATGCCTCTAACATGAGATACTGCCTCTTCCCAGGTCAAAGTCACATATCATAGATTTTCTCACATTGGAAGCACCCTACTTCTAATTACTCATTTCTCTATCAGTCAACATGTGATAGTTTTTTTTTAAATCTTTGTGGCCTAACACAAAAAATGTTTATTTCTGTCTTATTTTACATGTTCATTGATGATTTCTTTGAATCTGCTCCACATGTCCTTCAGTATAGGACCCTACTGGAAGAATATGCTATCTGAGACATGCCTAAACTTTTTGCAGAGGGAAACATATGAGCCATGGTAGAATCATAGGAGGGATCTCTTAAAATTTCTGCCGAAAGGTGATGAATACCATTTGCACAAATTTTATCAAAGCAAATCATATCACCAAGCATGACAACAGTGGAAAGTAAAGTTTAATCCTCCTTCTGGGTGAGACACCACAAGTCACATGGTAAAGTCAGATGTCAATGGAGCAGGTGAATATGAAGCTCCTAAAAAAGGAAAATAAAAACTTGGGAACCACAGTACAACTTATCAAAGTCCCAATACTAAATTCTAGTAGAAAAAAATTTCAAGCCAGAACAAGAGAAAAATATGAGAAAAAAAACTAGCATTTCTATCTTCAATTTGGACAATATTTGGAGAAATATTATCTCCAAGATAAATTCATATAGAATAAACATTGATATAGTTAAAATAAAATCCCATCTGAAATCTTATCTGATTTTTATTTATCTTTAATTAAGCAGACTTGCCCTTAAAATTCAAAGAAAAAACCAATAAACCTGTAAAATAAATGCCAAATCAAATGTAAATATCACCCCAGTACTTTATTAAACAACAGGTGTTTTTGTAAATATATATATACATATATAATGTATTTTGCATTATAATGTGTGATATTTGTAATCTGAATCAAATTTGAATTACATTTTTAATTCCTTTTTAATTCATAACAATTGGTTTTAATTTTAAAATAGAAAACATAATATTTCAAATCCATCTACAATGTGAAAGAGTCCAGGCTAGCCTACGAGATGATGAGAACCAAGTCTCCACTGTCCCAGACAAAATCCAGCAAATACAAAACATGTGAATGAGGTCATCCAGTGCAAGCTAGTCTCTAGCTAACCTGCCTATGGTAGGGAGCCCATGAGTGAACCTAGCTGGAATCAGCTGAGCTTGACCAAGAGGAGAAACACCACACAGATCATGAACTAAAATAACATCTAAGCCAATACGTTTGAGGATCTTTTGTCATGCAGCAAACTTACCTGGTACTATGTTGTAAGATATTTTAATAGAAATCAGTCAATTAATAGTTTCCATGTAATTTTCAAAAATATGTAAGAGTCTCTTCTTGCTGCCTTGCTGTGGAGTAGCATAGGCAACATCCAGATGGATTAATGTATCTTTCTTTGTCTTATAGACAAAGAAAGATAGAGTACAATATACTGAATCAATATACAAGTGTTCTTAAGTAATTTTGTTTGATGGTTCATCTGGGTTATAAGTAATTTTTCCCTTAATAATTAAAGGAGTATTTTAAAATATTATTTCCAAATATTTTAGTATAAAATGGAGATTAAAGTTCCCCCTCTGTCATTTTAGGAAATGAAAGAGGAAAATATAGTTTCACATGAAGTTATCCACGGTTATAAAACACAGAGATAAAGAAAGGAGAGAGAGAAGGGAAAGAGAAGGAGTCGTTATATCACACAAGAAGGCACTGATGCTTTGCATATTAATATGCCTTTCAAAGCTTCATCAATTTAACATTAATTAACCTAGTTTTTTTTTAATTTTACCTTTAATTATCTTAACATTCTCTACCATATGCAAAACATAGAGAAATTAAAACACAGGTGACCAGTTGAAAAGAAACATATAATCAGCAAGAAATGGCTATGTTTTGGCAAGATTGCATTTTCAAATATATTCTAATATACTTGAGTCCTATAATAGACAAGAAGGATTGAAGTTAGCTTGTGCTTTAAATTACCTTAAGGTTATCCAGGACATTCTTTGAAGGCAACCTAATAGGACACCGAGTGTTTTGTTAGATCTGCAATAAGCAGTTTTATTTTACATCAAACAGAGGTGAATTTAATAGTTTGACCTAATTTCTTATGAACAGAGCTCTTTGTGTAAAAGACGAGAAGATTTTGCTCCAGTATACTCAAGGACATTAGGAAAATAGCTCTCTGTTATGGTTTTCCTTTCAGGTTTAAGAATTGAACTAGCCTAAATGACCTGTTCTTCATAAAATGCCCTTTTAATTTGCTGATTTTGCTCCCAAGACATACAAGTCTGCTGATGTACTGATCACTAAGTTCTGTTGGGATAATTATTTCAGAATAATTTCCCTGAGTTGCAAGGCAGGTCAAAAGGGAAAAATACTTTAGTGCCTAAAGGAAGGGCACTGATAAATGTTTTCAAATTAATGATGTAGGCAGAATTTAAAAGGCAAGATAACTCCAAATAGTTGCTATGTTAAAAATCATTGCTTACTTCTAAATAAATACTTTATTCTGAGCCCCTGAAGGAAATGATCTCAAAAGCATTTAGGATGAAATGTTTTATAAACCAACTTATGTGTAAAAATTGGTGCCAGAGAAAAGTACTTCATCAGTGTGAGAAATCAGAGTTTGGGTTGGATGTGTTCAAGCAACATATTTTAATAATATTTCTCCTTCCCAGTCAAATGTAATGTAGTTCATAGACATAAGTATTTTATCACAATAGTAAGTAAGATTTAAAAGAGGCTGATTTCACCATTCTGTCTAGTTTTGTCTGAAGATAGATTGAGAGGTTTGGTTATTAAAACCCATCACATTCAGAATTTCTATGTCTTACCAAAAAAAAGACACAAGAGTTAACTGTCAGATCTGTCCCATCTTAATGGAATAAGATGCAATATTTAAATTATTTCTGAAAATAAATAAATACACTTTTGCACACATATGTCATATGATCTTATGCAAATAATCTAGCAATTTTCAGACCCACTGAATTCAAGTTAAAAGAAAGAGTCTGGACTACTCCATGCCTCTTGTTTTACTACAGTTATTTAGTCTTAACGATACCAAAAAGATAAGAACATATCTCATATTCATAGAGATTAAATACTGGAATATGTATAGAAATGGCCTATATTTAATGAATAATAGTTTTCAGATACCTCTCTAGCCTTCCAAAAAGTCACATGTGCTAATAGTCTTGTTCAGATTAAATGATTCATTCAATAATTTGAATTCTTTTTTAAAAGTTCATATATGCTGTCCCCAAACTTTTCATATCAGTAGGGTTTGGCAATTTACTTTTTCTGTAAATGGCCAGATGGTAAATATGTCCCGTTTCATGGGGCATACAGTTTCCATAGCAAGTTGGCTGTTGTAGCCCAAAAATATGCACAGAAAATATATTAAAACAACAAAAAAAGGAAATGTGTGTAACTGTTCCAATAAAACTTTATTTACAAAAACAAGCAGCTTGGCCCAGTTTTGCCAATCCTTGTTAATGAACATGACTATCCTGAGAGATATTAGTTGGATGGTGATTTTTTTCTGTTTTCAAAGAAACCTGGATAGTTCAGCAAATTACACCCTTTCTTTGAGTTCTATCACTTATTAGCATATCAAAAGTTCTGAGATTAGTTTTAAGGAATCTCTTGAAATTTCTTTAGTACAGAATTTTTTAATGTTATCAATTACTTAACCCTTTTAAAAATTGGACTTTTCAGCTATTACTGAAATATACAAATGAGGTCAATAGCTCATGTTATCAAATCAGCAATCATTGATTTTACAACTTTAATTGTAATTTTAAAACTATATTAACTAGAATTCTTATAGAAATCCATCTCAAAACACCTGAGGCAAAAGAAAGGAGAAATTTCTTGAATTATATAATTAAAACTTTTCTTCCTGACTATATGTTTGTACCAAAATGAAGGAAGAGCTCTGATTAGCAGAACCTAAGACATACATTTTTCCCTGGTGTGGATCAAGGGTGGTGACATCACAGGGACTTCAAGGATTGAGTTTCCCCATGGGAAAGACATATTTCTCCAAGAGTAAGGGGGTTAACTAAAGTTATAGTTACTTCATTCCATTCTAAACTAATTTTATATCATCCCAGCAATTTTTCAATAATAATTAATACCCATCATGTGCTATAATAACTAAGATTAAACTTCTTTACAAAGGAGTTATATGAAAACCAAAACTTTTTATAATTTTTTTTTAGGTCCTAAATATAATTGAGTTATTCTGTGCTTTCCAAATATACCTGTTAATTCTCCCACAAGTTTGTGTTAACAGACCCCAGTTTGTGTTAACAGACACTTTATTTGCTCCTTCCTTTAATAGAAAACCTATAGTTTTTCACTGTAAAAGTAAAATAAATACACTGTATAGACTGAGTCATAAGTAGCAATATTAGGTGAACTAAATGGCTAGGAAATAATTATTTAAAAGGTGGGTTGAAGAGAATTAATTTTATCAAATGGCTTTCAGATATTATTATACAATTTGGTTTAGTTTACATTGGTAATTGAAAACATTCCTAATAATTTTATTATTGTCTTCCTAAAATTAATTTGGTTGTGAATTATCCTTTAAATTATCATTTTTAACAATAAATTAATGGGGTATTTGCCAGTTAATTTTAGAGGATATGGGCATAAGCAAATACTTTCCAATAATGGACACATATAATACAATGAAGAGGTCAACTGAGAGTTATTAAATAATCAAGAAATTATTAATAAACAATTGATAGTAATGCAAAGTCTGAAAACATGGGAAATATTAACTTTAAACAAATTTTGATGTGCTTTTAAAGTTTAATCAGTTTAATTATGCAAACCAGTCCTTATTTTTATAGCTTCTTCCATATAATTTTTAGAACCAATACCTCACCTATGATAACTTTCAATTTCCTGTTAGTTTTTAATAGAGCAAAAGTTAAAGGTAGTTGTTATGCAGGAAAATAATTAAAACTTATGATTTAAATGGACTAAAAAAGACTTCTCAGAGCAAGATGATGTTATACATAATTACATAAACTAAATTAAATAGCATATAGCCCCTGAATTTGTAGCAGACAGAAATTACTACAAAGAGAAACTATGAATTTCAATGCATGCTATCCTTCAAAATCTCCTAGGTAAAGTTTACAGGCTAAAAAAAGTTGCTAATGTGATTAAATATGCCAGAATGTTCAGTAATGAGGCCAGAGATAAAAACTAATCATATGAATTATGAACAGGAAAGAACCTGGAGGGCTATGATGATATTGGATATAAAAAATTAAAACTAAAATTACATGAACTGGGCTTCCCTGGTGGCGCAGTGGTTGAGAGTCCGCCTGCCGATGCAGGGGACGCGGGTTCGTGCCCTGGTCCGGGAGGATCCCACGTGCCGCGGAGCGGCTGGGCCTGTGAGCCATGGCTGCTGGGCCTGCGCGTCTGGAGCCTGTGCTCCGCAGTGGGAGACGCCACAAGGGTGAGAGGCCCGCGTAGCGGAAAAAAAAAAAAAAATTACATGAACTGTGGTTTCAAGAATCAAGAAAAATAAGATGAGAAAAATTTTTAAAAACATATGTAGTCTATCTCCAGCTCTTGATATATTGAATTCTTTCTTATTTATTTTATTCATTTAACTAACTCATTGTTATTGGGCACTATTATATGTACCTAAAATAACTAAAACACTTAATGAGCCAAATCTTGTAGATAGAAGCTTGAACCAGAAGTTCAAGAAACTCAAGTGACTTAATTTTATTTTGGGTGTGATAATGCTATAGTGGTTATTTTTTGTGAAATCCTTATCTTTTAGAGATACATATTGGAAAATTTAAGGAGTAAACTATATGATTTTTTGATGCTTGCTCCAAAATGATATGGGGTAGGTGAGGGTTGGGTGGGGGTAGAGGTGAAGCACGATTGACCATGAGTTGTTAATTGTTGAAGCTGGGTTAGGAGTATGGGGATTATTACACCATATGCTTATGCACATGTTTAAAATTGTCTATAATAAAAAGTTAAATGAAATAAAACCTACAAAGTGAAAGAAAAAAAGAGAAATATTATCATCTCCATGTATAATTGATTTCCATACTGGTCATGACTGGAAGTTCCTAATTTGCTCATCAGACTTAGGTTGATTTTCATTTCCTTTTTTTAATTACATTTTGCAATTTCATAACATTTTCATAAATTTTGCAAATTCAAAAATTAAACTTTTATCTTCAGAAGTTATTAAAGTCTCATATTTTTAATGAAAAGAAAGAAAAAGAAACTCAAGTGACTGTTTTTTAACTCAACCCATTTTTTTCCTAGAAAAAAAAATGTGTAAAAATTATATTAGCTTTCTTACTATATCTTTCCTATGCTAACTAATGTTTTTTAGGAACTCCTCCAAGCCCATCTCAAGTCTTCAAGCACCTTGTAAGTAAATCTCACATTTTCCCTCATTAATCAGGGAATTTTTCCTGAGTTTGCTTCTCCTTTTTCTTCTTAAATGATTTTTCGAGTATCTTTTATATCAATTACTTGTAGCTAGATTACTTTATATTAATAACTCCTATAAATTGCATAATTGTAAAGGAAGTGATGGTATTTGCCGGAGCTCTCTGAATGCTATACAATCACATTTTATAAAATACTGAGCTCTCTATGATTTTCATCTGAAGACATCATTGGAAAGAGAAGCTGACTGAATAGACAATGCTTGTTTGCTAAACCCCAAACATCTGATTTAATATGGAATGTCTTCTCTAAATAATATTAGTAGAGGGGAATGTAGGCCACTGCCAGGAATTGTAATACAATGATAGGATTTACTGAGAAAATACTCTGTCCTACTTTTCACACACACACAATTACATTTAATGCCCCAAATAACTAAGCAAACTGATTTTATTATGTTTATTTTCCACATGTGAAATGTGAGGCTAAGAAAGTTTGAGAAACTTGACTTACAGAAAGGTGAAGAGATGACCCTTGGAAGCCTGTTCATACATTTAACTATTACAAACTAAAGAAGCATAAAAATATTGGTGATAAATTTATCTCTTGTATTCACTGTAATATTTACCTCCTAATTATATACATTACATAAATTACTATCAAAGGTTTCTTCTAATGGTTGTGTTTATCCTCAGATGCACTGAATTAGGTCAATCTTATTTTCCTCTATACAGCCCTCTGCTATTTTAAAGAGTGAATAGATGACTTAACTTAAAATTTATTATATATGATCCACATTCAGGAACCTACTTCTCAAACAACTATGAAATTACTTGTTTCTTAAATTTCCCATATTCTCTTCCCTATACCCTGAACCTAGTACCTCCCCAGATGTTTTTCTGTTAGTTAGTTTCATCATTTCCCTCCTATTTAAATTTTTCAACTTTTATTACACATATATGTATGTCCAAATGATACATGATTTAGTTTTGATTGAACATTCTATAATATATTACATTCTTTCTTCTCTACTTCCTTTTTGGCAACTCAGTTTTAAGTTACTAGAATTAATATTGTTGTGTAACTACCCCTAACTTTATGCCATTGTGTGAATATACCACAAATTATGTGTACAATTTTCCTATCAATGGGCGTTTGAATTTTCTTCAGGTTATTATTTCTATAATAATAATTATTATTATTATAACTACTATTTCTATTGTAACTATTACTAACAGAACAATGGTATAAATATCATTTTCCTTTTCTTTTGGTTCAAATATGCTAAAATTTATCTTGATTATTCCAAGAAGTGCAATTGTTGAGTAGTAGGGAATGTGACTGGTCAACTTAAAAGAAAGTAATGCTAATTCATTTTCTAAAGCATTCTATACTTCCCACCCCTTCAAAATGAATAAATAGCCCTATTGATCCATACCTTCTCCAACATTGGTGTTATCAGAGTTCTTAATTGCTTCCAATAGAATGCGTAAAAAATGTGATTTTAAAAGAAATTTCGATGCACATGTCCCTTATCACTAATGAGGTTTAGCTTCTCTTCAAATCTTTATAGCAACTGGCGGTTCCTCTTCTGTGAACTAACTTTTTAGGATTTTTGTCTATTTTTCATTTGTATTATTTATTTTTTGTATTATTGATTTATAAGGATTTGTGATTCTTAATATCAATAACTGACATGTTCTGTCAGTTTGAATATATAAAATGTAAATATCAATATGAAATAAAGTATATAAGAGGAATATGGAATTTGTGTGTGTGTGTGTGTGTGTGTGTGTGTGTGTGTGTGTGTGACAGTTGGGAGGCTAAGGCTAAATAGATCATTCTGTTTGTGTCACCGTGCAGAGTCTTTCTCTGCAACTGTTAGTACTGAACGCAAATATCTAACCATTTAGGTAAACATGTGTTCTTATGGTGAGATTTAAATTTTATCCTCAATCTAAAATTACTTACTGCTAGTAGTAAAATAAAAGATATTTGCTCGCTACTCTTTTGTTCAACATACTTCAAAATTAGACGAATTTTAATATCATATTACCATAAGCCACTACCTTCCTATGTTTTTATCAACTGCCATTTGGAAACAATGTTGCCTTCATTTCTATGAGACATCAAATAGGTTTACTGGGTCATGTCCTAACCATGCATATCACTTCAATTTTGCATGGGTTAGCAAAGAGCATTTTTCCTAAACTTTAGAATATAGCTATATCATATTCATATTTTTTGTCTGGTTAATATAATACGAATTGTTCACCTTTCAAAATGTTTTATGAGTCTCTAAGCCTTTGACCTTTTTATTACATTTTTATTATCACACCATCTAGCAAAATTATATTTCCGTTGCCCTGCTGTCGATGATCTTCCTCACTCTGGTCATAAATCTTGCCCTGTTGAATTCTTCCTGTTACTGCTAACCTAGCATTGGAATTGATTCATAGATATTCATTTTCTCCTGAGCACTTATCAATACTTTTCAGATTCTCAGTCCTTTAATGAAATAAGATTTCCTTAAAATTCTATTTCCTTTGGTGTCAAAATGATGATCAATTATCTGGTTCACTTTTCCCCTTCAATTTCTGAACTTAAGGATTTTAATATTTCTCTTCCTGATATTTCAATCAAAGACTGAAATCATTCCATTTTAGAGTAATCCATTTTGGATATTGAAAAAGCGTAACTTGTCCGATTTTCTATGAAGAAGGATTATTTTTGCATTTGAGCAAATTTGTCTCTTGCTTTACCTCATCCGCTTAATACCTTGCCTTGCTGCAATTGCTAGTCACTTCCGCCCCCCACCCAATATACTGCCTACAGAAATGCTGAAATTCTGTTTTGTTTTGTTTTCTTTTCTCAGGTTCCTTAGTTTTACCACAATCATTATTGTTTCATTAGGGAAAAAACATTTTGGAATATTCAATTTACATGTTATACACTCTATTTTCTTTAGTTTTATAGAAACAGTATGTATAATATTTGGGAGAAGGAGGCATTGTTTTGCCTAGTTACAACAATCTGCAACTTTCAGTGGACATTTACCTCTTTATGGCTCAATGATTCTAGTTAAAATTGGTGTAAAACTATTTGATGGCTCTATATTTCATAATCCTTGAAAGTCTGGGCTCAACCCACCTTTCCAACATTCCCACCCCAGACATTTTCTTATACACTCTAGGATTTTCTCCTCCGTGATTCTGGTTAGTTTATTTGTGCATTCCTAGAATTACCTGAGCTGTTCTTAAGATTTGTAGGTATTTGTTATGAAACTTGATGCGCATATTTTTGTTAACTCAGCTGAATCTTTCGTTCCGTTTTGAAGATCTTGCCAATTATGCCGTGTAGTCCTACACTTGTCTCTTCTCTCTTTCTGATGGTATGGTTAGAGTCAGAAGTGTGAAATACACACGTGTGCCATACGTGTGAAATACAAACATATCATAATCCAGGTTTTCTTTTTAGTGGATTGAAAGGAGGGAAACCTAGTCCTACCAGGAGCAAACAGTGTTACCTCCACTGTTCATTCTTTTCTTAATACTTTTAGGACTGTGCGAGTTGGCTGTTGAATGGAAGAGGGCTGCCTGAATATTAAATATAAAATGTAAACCTATCATTCATTTCCTCTAGTTGTATTTCCTCATGACGTACAAGACAACTGAGAAATACATTTGACTTAGGAGGGCATTTTCAAAGGAGTATGAGGAAGATTTAGTGAGGCAAAATTTGGTGAAGGTCAAATTCTACATAACGTTGTGCAAATTGTATCCCAATTTGTTTTGATGGATTGCACTTGACAATTAATTAGAACATTATGAATAAACATTGAAAGGTAGATTTCATTAAAGAAAATATGGTTCAGCCCTAAAAGCTCTATGGCTTTAGAATAATAACATTGATTATGATAGTTTCCAGAAACTTAACTCACAAAATATCTCACAAAAGTTCAATGTAAACACATTTTATTTTAACTTCTATATGATAGCTTTTAGATTAAGTTTCAACTGAATATATATGTATATATATATCCATATATCTATATATATATGAATGGATATGTATATTCATATGTGTATGATTTCAACCCAGATTCTCAATTCTTTGGTTTCCTTACCTCCTATAGTATTTTCCCTTATTCTCCTTCCACATTCCACTCCCATAGTTATCTTAATTTTACTATCACTAATAACTACACCACCTCTAAAGATTTAACTTTAATCACTGCACCACTAGGCCACTACTCTTAAGTACTTTTACTCTAGAATCCCTCATTCCAATATTTTTTAAATCTTTTCAAGACTTCCAATCTATTAACATTACTACTTTTATAAAACAAACAAATAATATCAACAAATAGCATGATGAGTTCTCTCATTTAAAATCTATAAATGCACAAACTGCAAATGAGCCCTGAGGAGCAAGGGGTTAAAACTGTTGGCATGTATTGTGTTGCTTCCTTGGGAAGGTGGGGAGACTCCTTTGAGGCAAGGGAAGAAAAGAGAACATGCATCTAGGCTAATATCCTTGTCAACTGCACTTCCAGGAAAGTAAATTGAGGGTATTTATTAGAAGGAAGGACATATCTATAGGATGTTCCCTGCCTAAAGTATATCTTATACTAAATAAACCTGAGACATGGCTCACTGGATAAAGTTATGTAAGCTATGCAGTTGTCTATAATAGAAAACAGATATGTTCCATTATGTAAATTCTGCCTGCTGTGTGAGGTGACATGCAGACCCCATTAAAGACTTCATTTATTATTCTCGGCCAGAGAGTGCATGTCTGATACAGGAATATAGGACCAACATAGCTGTCCTCAACATCCTAGATCTCTCACTAATTCTTCAGCCCCTCTTAAATGCCTAATTACTTGAAATTATTAGCAAATCTTGATCTCTGATTCATGCAATTCTGGTTATGTGTCCTCTGATTTGGCTCATACACTTAATGTTTTACAGGAATCTTCCTTCACGTTAGTGAGTATGTTTACTTCTGTACTTTCCAAAACAACCATTTTGTGTCCTCTCTTCCCTCTTTAAACGTCTAACCCACCAAAGGAAGCTGAAGGCTTTACACTAGTTTCAGAACAGGAATGTAATCAAGTGAGAATTCCATAATCCTCCATATTCAAATTTACCAACTCACCTGCAGCAGCAATTAAACCTTCTCCTTTCCCTCTTCCTAAAATGAAGAACAGATTTCTGCATGTGTCTAAGCCTAACTCCTAATAATATATTGTGCCCTAGATTCAATACATTCTAATCACTTTAGCATTTTGCTCTGACAAGTTTTCTCTCTTTTCTACACCATCAAATTCAATATTTCTACTTGTTCATTTTCATTACCTAACAACGTGGTCTATTATTTTCTTAAGGTGTTCTTACATTTTCTATATGACCTCTTCATTTGCTACTAACCAGGTTTCTGCTCTTGTTCCAGACGACCCGCTGAAAGAGTTGTCCCAACCAGCTCCCTCTAATCCCCTACCCCGAAGTCTCCCCTTAATTCGGAGCAACCAGACCTCTAACCACATCACTCCACATCAATCCCTGAAATCTGTGTTGCAAACTATCCTCTATGCTCTTGCTGCTTTCCTGTTTAATAGCTTCTCATTGAAGTAATCTTTCACATGTCTTTGAAAAACTTGTTTCATTTGACTTCTGTGACAATACAGTCTGTTTTGTCTAGACCAGGCTGTCTCTTTTTTATTTCTTTTACTGAATATATTTTCTGTTTAATCTTATAATTTTGAGTACCCCAAGCCTTGTGCCTGTGCCTCCTCCTTTTCTGTGCTTTCTTCTCCAGATCCTTTCATTCAGTGCTGTCAACAAAATTCACATCATACATATGAAGATGATTTTGCTCCTAAGCTCTACACCTATATTTCAATTGCTGATTTATTTCCACTGGAATATCTGTTAAGATATTATACACTTAACTTGTCCAAGATCAAATTATTGTACTTGATTCCCAACTGGTTCCTCTCTCTTCCCAGTAATCCTTACCAGTACTAATCAACTGCTCAAGCTAGCATCTTTAATCTCTCTCTTTCTCTTATCAAGCCCTTTACTCTTGTAGTTCTCTCTGCTTTGAAATCTAACCACCTCCAACAACCCTAATTTCTTAACTCATATGTTAACTCTGTTGAGTGTTTCTCCTGTTACCTCTATTTACTGTAAGCCTCCTTTCTCAAGTTACGATTTCTTAAATGATCTCATTTTGTTTTCTTTAGATAATTATCATTGTTGAAATTATCTTGTGTTTATTACCATGTTTATTTTCTCTCTCTCCTTACTAGAACATGTGAAGCATCAGAGAAGGGGCCTTGTCTGTTTTGTTCAGGGATATTATATAGCACATATCTAGCTATGAAAATCACTTAGGAATGAATTGATACGTTTCCAGAAAATCTAAGTTTGACTCACAGATCCACCAATTGGTAGGTTCATGACCTTTTAAGGTTACTTAAGCACTGTGAACTTGTTTCCTTATCTGTCAAAATAAAGGTATTAATACAGCTTTGCTGCTTACTTACAGAATGCACAATATAGTACCAAGCACAGTGTCTTATATCTAGGATTAACACACATATTTTCATTTCCTTCCCATTCTTCTTAGGCAAAGTGTACATAATGTAAATCACCTAGTTGAAATATGGATAAGGGTAATTCAAATTATTAGTTTATATGTAGAGATCTTATAACATACTAGGCACTGTTCTAAGTGCTTTCTGCATATTAACAAATATATTTTCATATAATAACCCTACAATATAAATCCTATTGTTATCCCCATTTTATAGACTAGGAAAATTGTGAGGTTTGATATTATTGAAGTTGACTTATCTATTAAGGGATAGGTTTCCATTTGAGCAGTCTAGCTCTACAGAAGATAGAGCTTACCTTCAGGATATACTCTTTCCACTTAGAAATGAAAACTGTTCATGCATCTTCATGCTCAGTGTGTATGTGTATGTGTGTTTGCAAATGTGTGTTTGTTTGTAAGAGAGAGATGATAAATAAGATTGAAAATTACCAAATTTGTGTTTCATAAATTTTAAACACATGATTTAGTATTTCTCTTTTGCTCCTTTAAATTTTCCAGAAAAAAAAAAAAAGGTCATTGTTCTGTGACCCCTCTTATTTGCAAAGGAAATAGAGAAGTGGTGGAAATAATAAAATTTCCAGTACTGTCAATCAGGAATCACCTGACCAGGTCTTGATATTAGATGCTGTATTCTTATTTAAATGTTCATGTCATTAAACTACACTTCTTTATTTTATTGCATGAGATGAAATTAAGTGGTGCCAAAACTTAGTCACAACATCCAATTATGTGAGGCATTCTTTCTTTAAAATGTTATTCAACTGTTTTAGACTGTGCTTTTTTGGTGAAAATTAAACCTTTTTAAAATACCAACTTTTTTTTTTTTCTTATTGAAACAAAATAATACCTAAGTTGCCTAAGCAGTTTTATAGACATAAGTAGATGTGCAAAGGGCTTCCTGGGGGTGGAACTGTATGATCCCCATTACAATCAGTGGGGATCATGGACTTTAACGGGAATCATGTAGTGAGAGGCTCATGCAACACTTCACAAAATTTGAATTAGGGCTCTTTGATTTTTTTTAAAAAAAGGAGCCATATTGTACTTTCAAAAATATACTGGGATTTTTTGTACTTTTATGTATTCATTTCCTGGATTTACATCTTTAAACAATTTTTAAATGAAGGAAAATACAAAACAATTAATTATGTCCCTTTTTTATAAGTGTATGTCTTTATAATCAATAAAGATAACAGTGTTGTAAAATCAATTCCTACTGCAACTGATTAGATATCTTTGTAAAAAATAGCACAATAGTATACTTTCTTCCCTGAAAGCAGTCACCCGATACAATAAAATAAACAAAAAGTTAATATAACTACTTAATGAAACAAAAGGTACAACACTTCATGAGAGGAAGCTAAATCAGAATATATATACATATGTGTATGCACACACCCAGCTCTGTGCTAATTGTTTTAATTGCCATAGCAACTTTGTGAGAAGGGTGTTTTTTAATACATTTTTGCAGTGAAAGAAACTGAGGAATTTACACAACTAGTTTCATATTACACCACGTCTTCAGTTGTGCTCTCCAGAAACAGGCTCTGGGATGAAGATTCCTGTGCCAGGGTTTCTAAGTGGTTACAGGGAGAATCAATCAGAAAATGTGCAGAAGAAACAGGACAGGAAAGGGAGAGCACCGAGTAAGGGTGAGATCTCAGGCAAAGTCCCACAGAAAGACATTTCAGCTTGATTCCTCCATTCTCTCTAGTCATTAATTTGGGACCCTGGGGGCTACAAATTCCCAGTAATGTCTGGGTCTCTCTGGATATGGGCAAAGCAGGCTCAAGTTGCTTAAGAGCTGCAGTCTGACTGTTAGAACAAGAAAGCATACTGAAGTGTGTGCTCGATGGGGAGAGGAAGAGACAGAAAATGGTAATAGGGATCTAGGAAGATCTGATCAGAATACCAATACTGTAAGCCAGGCATAGCCAATAAGCAGCAGATCCAGGTTCTTAACCCAGGAATTCCATTCCCAGAGCCCAAAGCCTGATTTAAAAAATTAGAAGTGCTAAACTAGCCTTTTAATAATACAGACAGAGGTTGTGTTCAGGTAAAAGAAAAATCTGTGGGACTTTTTCCACACTTCAGAATGGCTGAGGAGGTAGTTGTAATTAACATACATGCCAGTGCTCCATCTTTGCAACAAGTCCACATTATTTTATGTAAATGTATTTCTGGTTGCTCGTCAAAGGGCACAAACTTTCAGTTATTAAATAAACAAATTCTGGTACCTAATGTACAGCATAGTGATTATAGTTAATACTGTATTGTGTACTTGAAATTTGCTAAGAAAATGGATCTTAAGTGTTCTCACCACACAAAAAAGGTAATTATGTGAGGTGATAGATATATTAGTAACTTATTAAATGATAATGGTAATCATTTCATAATGTATATGTCTATTAAGTCATTACATTTTTACACCTTAAAAAATCACATGTACAATCTAAGTATATATACAATCTTTTTGTCAATCATATTTCAATAAAGCTGGAAAAATAAATAATAACAAACAAAAAAGTAAATATATTTTTGGAATCTTTATATTTCCTTTAGTTACATGATTATTCTTGTGCTAATGACACTTTTTAAATTACTAAAATCTCACAATACATCTTTATATCAGGTGGACCTACTTATTCTCATTTGCTCTCAATAACATTGGCTATTCTTGGTTTTGTGAAATTGTGTACAAAAATTAGAATTGACCTGTTCAATTCTATACACATACATATTAAGAATTTTTCCATGAGATTTTTATTGGGATAACTTTGAATCTAAGGATCTGCTTGGAAATAATGAACATCATGATGGTATTTAATTTCCCAAACCATTAGTATATTGTATTACTACATTTATTTAGTTAATTCCCTATAATTTTTCTATTAATTATTCATTCTTTATATTTTCCTCTGGACAATATTCCCAATAATTAATTATTTTTCTATCTGTATCTCTCCATTACAGTCATTTTTTGAGTTCTTAATTTTGCTTATTATATATTTCAGGATTAGAATTTCACTTGATTCTCTTTTATCACGTTTCTCTTTTATAGCACCCATTTCTTTATAGCATCTGTTTCTCTATCTTGCCTTTTAACTCTTTGACCGTAGCAAGCAGTTATACTACAGTTGATTTAAAGAATTCCAATAACTGGACCCCTGGTTTTCTGTTTCTGTGGTCAGTTTCTTCCCTTACTTTTCATTCATGCTATGTTATCTTCTTATATGCCTGGAATTTTTTATTGTGTGCTAGATACTGGTTTTGTACAATTCTTTGTAATAAATAAGTTGATGGCTAGGGTAAGTTTCTCTTCGTCCAGAAAGAATTCTATGTTTGTTTATGGATTTTCCTTACCTCGAGGGTGAAGCACTTCAGGATTCCAACGAGGGTGTCAGGTTCTACTGAGCTCCCTCTGCAAATGCTTACCTCTCTGCACTGTTGTTTGTCCCTGGAACCTTGGCCAATGATTTTTGATATAGTTTTATTTCTTACACATCTTCAAACAAAATATTAGTATTTATTAATTTTCTGTAGTGATCTTTAATGGTAAATTTTAGGTAAAATTGAAAAAGAAAATGTAGTATTTTGAATGAGAAAAATGGTGTTGGATCAACGAGCTGTATATTGACAAAAAAAATTTTAAGGATATTATTAAAAAATTAAAAATGACGTTATTTCCTACCTGTCTTCAACATCTATTTCAAATGGAGCATAGATTTATATTCAGTTATAAAAATTTAAACCTGAAATATTTTAGAAGAATACAAGAGTAATACAAAGCTAAAATCCCCCACTAAAAAATCTAATATTTATAAATTTCACTAGATACAAATTAAAATCTTTCATATGATTAAAATATAAAGCTAAAAATGACTGGAGAAAATATTTGCAAGACATATTAAGAAATACAACATTACCAGCACCCACTCAATCATTACACATACCTTTGTCTCCAAAGAAACTGTGATTCTAATTTCTAATACCATAGGTTAGTTTTGCCTGTTTCTTTTGATATATACATACTTAGATTATATACACAATATATGTTGCTTTTTCATCTAGCTTCTTTGGTTCAACTTGTGCAACTCATTCAGGCTGTATGTAACTGCTGTTTGTTTTTTTTTTTATTACCATTTCTGTCTAGGGTGATATTTGATTGAATTTGCTAATAAAATGCAGTGTTTCACTGATAAATATAAACTAACTGTTGTTATAATGAACACAGCCATTATAAAAATCTCTGGGTTTAGAGTTTTGGGAATAGAAAATACATATGAAATATTTTTTTCCTCCCAAAGATATTTTGCTAAACTAATGGATGAGAAAATTTAACAAATTAATTTTCAAACAATGCTGAGAATTTCACCTCTCTCTATGATGGAGTAAAATAGAATAGAATTAAAACATAAGAAACAACAGTATTCAGAAATTGGACAACAGGTAATACAGGCCAGTAAATACTAAAAGAAGGGAAACAAATGAGATGGGCCATATAATAGGCTGGTAAGAGTTTCCAGGCTGTAGTACAGGGAAGCAGGAGCACAAAAAAGACCAGAAATTCCACTGAGATGAGAACACTGAATTCAGAGCTCATGTAAACCCAGATGTGTAAGATGGCATATAAAGATGGTACCAGAGGGGAGAGAAAGGCAGAGAGAGCTCTGGAGATCCGTGGAGAGCTCCTCTCCAGTCTTTAGCAGAATACTGAACAGCTCATGCATGAAAAGAAATAATGAAGTCAGGGAAAGAACCCCTGAAGAGGAGCAGGTAGAAAAATCCTCAGAGCTCATGGAGGGCTGCAAATAGATCAGGTACCCAGTGGTCAGAGTGGAAAGACCTCCTAACACAAGAACAGTCAAGTAAAGCCTGCAGAAGGGTATCACCTCAGGAATAGCCACAGATTTTGGCTGAACTGCAAGCAAGCTTCTTAAGGATCAAAGGCTTTACTAGTAACATAACTAAATTCCACAAAAAAGCTCAAAAATACTTAAAAGAATACAGGTATTCAACATTTAATAATGTAAGCTATATGATGTCCGTCATCCAATAGAAAAAACTAACAGACATGCAAAGAAGTAAGAATATTCAAACCATAATAAGGAAATCAATCAGTTAATAGAACAAATTGAGGAATGGTACAGATTACAGAGTTAGTGACCAAAGACATTAAAAGAGCTGTTAAAAGTACATTACATTTATTCAGGAAGGTAGAGGAAAATGTTAGCTTGATAATGAGAGAAATGCAAGATCACAAAATACCCATCTTCTGAACTGAAAATATATATTTGAAATAAAAAATACACTACAATAAACATATGAAAAGATATTTCACAACATGTGTTGTCAAGGAAATGCCAATTAAAACAATGAGATACCACAGTATATCTATGAGAATGGCCAAAATCTAAAACACTGGAGAAGCAGGAACTCTCGTTCATTGCTGGTAAAGATGCAAGATGGTACAGCCACCTCGGAAGACAGTTTGGCAGTTTCTTACAAAACTAAACGTACTCTTAATATTCAATCCAGCAATTGTACTACTTAATATTTACCCAAAAGAGTTGAAAACTTATGTCCACACAAAAACCTGAACACAGATGTTTATAGCAGCTTTCTTCATGATTTCCAAAGCTTGGAAGCAATCAAGATGTCCTTCAAGAGGGGAAGGGATAAATAAACTGTGCTATATCCAGACAATGAAATATTATTTAGTGCTAAAAGGAAACCAAACAAAGAATCTTTTATTGCTCTTCTGATGTAATTTCTAATTATCTCTCATTACTTCTGTGGCTATATTTTTTTGTTCAAATGGGAACTTTATAGATTTATAATTCTCGTTTCTTAAATAAAGTTGATATAAGTATGTTAAAATGCTAAGTAGTATTTTTTAAGGTTCTGAATAATCTAACTCAGTGCGATCTAGTCACATTTGGGATTTTTTTCAGTTCCTCATATTTAACCAATGATTGCTCCCATCAAACCTTCCCACTTTCTCTTTTCTCTCACCAGGATAATGACAACTTTCTCTTCAGACATTAGCTCAAATATCAGTTACAGAAAGAATCTTTGTGTAAATTTACACCCTCTATTTAAATTATATTTTCTTTATTTTCCCTCTGAATCTAGTTAATTTTTTTCCTTCATGTCACTTATCTCAGACAATAAATTGTAGAATGTTTGTTCAGTCATTTCACTCCTCAGGCTTTAAGTTCTATAAAGGCAGGCATTATTTTCCATTCATTCACTACTATATACCTAGTGCCTAGAACTGTGTGTGGAATATAATAGGGACTTAGTAAATATCTGTCGAATGAGTGAATAATTAAACCACTCAGGCAATAGTATGGTACTTTTTAAATTATGTCCTTGAAGTTCACCTTCCCCTTCCCTTGGGCACCTTAATTGTCTTGCATTGCTCATTAAGGGCAAAAACTTAGTGTGGCCAGTTTGACTATTTTTAGTCCCGTCCTTGTCCATGAGTTTATATATTGAATCAGTACTGTTACCTTTATAGAATTAAAGTGTCTTTGGCTGCTGCTCTGATTTCTAGCACCTTGACTGAACTACCTATGAACTCATCTTTTCCTTGGCCTCTTCCATTACTCCTGACAATGAAGGTCTCTTTTAATACCTACTCTAGGGTTTTGACTTGATTCCTTAACCAGAATGGGAAAAGAATAGTATGAACATACATACAAACACACAGATAGACTAAATATAGACTCTGTACATCCAAGGAGATTAAGTACAAAAACTCTACAGGCTTACTTTCAATATAAGATACAGATTTATCTCTTCTTTCTCCATATCTCTGTCATTTTTCATTTTTCTGTAGAAAAGGAAAGTCATTTCATTACTGTATTTCTGGACATAGAACAGTCTTCTCAGAGGTATCTTCTCAGATCATAAGGCTATGATTAATGAACGGTTATACTCACGACCCAATTCCCACTTCCATAAGTGGATAACTGAGCCTAAGATACTATGCCATTTGTCTCTGCACTCTTAACTACAGCTGAATGGACCCCAAATTGATGTCTGAGGTCAAGGCAACCACCTGTAGGCAAGCCAAAGACACATGCGGTGACTGATAGAAGGAGTACCCTGTACAATGGTGGCCATATTGAATAGTGAATAACAACTTTAAATTGATTTTCTCATTTTGGGAAGATTAACATTGAACGAAGCAATTTTTTCCCAGTGAGAGCTGATATAGAAATAATGTTTGATTTTTTTTATTCACATGAATAAAATATTCCTCAAACATTTTCTTTATAAAAGTCATTAAACTTTAAATTCTACATGTTAACTGTAAGTGATTCTGATTTAGTTGCTCTTGGGTTCTAGGAATCTGCTTATTTGGGAAGTTACAGATGACACCAGCAGTGGCAGCATGGTTGTAGCTACACACCATGGGCTTGCACACTAGGAGCTGGAGCATTGATCGGGATCATGTTAACAACAGTAGCAGGGAGAGAGATAAGGATGAGGAAGAAAAGGAGGATGCCATGGTGGGGAAACAGTTCCAATATAATGTCAGCAGGAATGACTTCTTTGCCTCCTTCCTGAGGCTCACTGTGATCATAGACACCTGCCACCATCTGGCCTCCTGCCCAGAATGATGAGAAAATGCTGTGAAAGAATATCAGAAATATATGCATGATCTCTATGGTACCATCAGCCAAATATTTCTACAGTAAAAAAAAAAAAAAAAAAAAAAAGATTAGTCCTGCTTTGAGAAAGTTAATGACTTCACTTCTTGCATACAAAAATTGCAAACAGACCATTATATCAAGAACACAATCTTTTAAAATATCAAGTTTGAGCCTAAAACAACTGTAATAGAAAATTTTAAACGTTATTATTTGCTGTTACTTAAATACAATCCGAGAAAAGGATGAGATAAAGTGGCATTCATGAAGACAGCAAAAGCTTACACTACTTTAACTGGTGAGTCCTGATAAATGTGTCAAAAATTGGACAATATGGAATGACTTCATGCCATTAGCTTTGGAAGTGCTTTGACAGGTTGGATAGTCAATCAGGAAATCTCAATTTTGGTTTTCCTCAATATGAGCTGAAATTTATGGTTACCCTTTCAGATTTTCTGTGTTCTTGGTTGTATCAATGTGTGAGAGAGGAGACCAGATCCTAACACACATTAAATAGATTTAAACATTATTTATGAAAACCAAACTATAGAAAATTAATGTCTCATAATTTTAGCTGAATTTGAATTTCAGTTTAATAAAGGTTCTGAATTGAGCCTCAGTATAAAAATATCCACAAGCAGATAAACTGATAATAATTTCCATAATGAAGCTCCACACAGCTTCACAAACAGCTGGAGTCCAGAATTCTACTCCTGTCTCTTATGGCTGTGATTAAATTTCTTTAGATTCTTGAAAAATATCAACAATTTATGTTTTAAAAAATACCATGTACTATTGCAAGAAAGGAATTAAATAATCTGTCAAAAATAAAAATAACCCAGATTCAGAAAGAAAGGGAGTCTTTTGTTCCAAACTTGGTATCTCTAGAAACTTTATGAATCATTCTTGGGAGGCTGATCATGGTCTTAGCAATGCAACTCTCCATTTAGCAGCTCCCACTTGCTGAAGAGGATGTATTCTATTAATAATTTACAGTTATACAGGATTTAGTGTGTTTTAAAGAATCAGATTATCACAATCTACCGGCCTTCTTTGAAGATGAAAACTATGAATAGTTATGACTATACTTGAGAAACTTTCTTATGTGACTACGAAAGTTGCTAAACAAAGAAGATAATATCACAGTAGATCTCTAGACAAAGGATTGGTCATAATTTTTAAGGCAAGCAATGGCAGAACTTTAAGATGGATCAACCTGTCTGCACTAGAGAGAAGCAGCCAGAACAAAATAGGCAAGTTAATACCAAGAAGAACGGGGAAAGATGAGGTTGGCAGCAGAATCATAAGAATACAAGAAAACTACTAAATCAAAAAGGGAAATTTAGAAAAGTACTCATGCTATTGTTCCGATAAAACAGGAGCTGCAAAATCAGGCCAGTGGGGTTATCGAGAGTGAAGCTGCAGGAAACAGAGATGAATTAAGTGTCAGGCAAAGACAGTGATTTTGAAAAACAAAAGAAGAGACATTCCCAAAGAGAAAATGATGATGATAGTAGCAGATGATGTAGGTTAGATTAAAACAAATCAAAGATCCTGCTACAGAGTGGCAAGAAGTACAAAGAAGGAATATACTAAGGAAGGACAGAGCTTTACTGAAAATCAAATTGAAGATAACTCACCCTGTTTGTAGTCTGCACTTACCTAAGGAAAAAAACAAAAGACAAGGATGGTGGTAGCTATTCATCACAGTTAGGAAGGAACAGATTAATATCTAGACTATATCAAGTATATATAAAGTGTATAAAAAAGAGGTAGAACTAGAATTTTCTTCAGGAAAAACTGGATTTGTCATAGAAAATCACACACAGTGGGATATAGGGGTGTGGACCCCAGGGTGAGAATGAGCACTTTGAAAATAGCTCTTACAAGGAAAAATGGTAGTTATATGCATTTAAAAATTTTTGTTTGGAAAATGTATAATAATTTAGAGACAGAGCAGAACTGATGATGGAGAAGGTCTTTGTTTCTTTAGCAGAAATGCTTATACTAAATAGATTAGGCAGTGGAGGTTTCCAGGTGAAATCTGAAAAAATACTTAAAGCTTGAAAATTCTTCTTTGATATTCAAATGATGAAAGGGCCTTTTTTAGAAATGTCCAGAAATGTGTCCTGTTTGTTGTCTGAATAACTTATGGTCCCTGTAAAGGGAGAAGAATATAAAAAGCAATCTACAAATGAGCAACTATTTGCATTCTGCTTTTAGCAAAAATTAAGAAAAATACCTTAAACATGTTTTCAGTAACATCTGCTCTAATTTTAATTTCTTCATAAACTGTTATTTATTTGTTTTTTATTTGACAGAATCTTCATAACAAGAATTGTGTTGCAGGTCCATTCACAGTTTTACAATTTTTAATCTGTCATGGTCATAACCTAGCATTCTCTCATATTTTGCACAATAATATGTTTTGGAATTTTCCTCTTAATTTCTCACAGTTATCATAACAATCCAAAAATAATTCTTAATAAAGTCAAAAAGCCTATTTTTCTGCAGATCAATGCAAGATCTATTATTTCAATATACTAAGTATATAAATAATTATGGGACAAAATGTTATCTGATGTTGGGGGCTTGTATGTTATTACACCTTTAAAAATTTTTTAAATATGATTTTATTTTATTTTTTTTTTTTTTTTTTTTTTTTTTTTTTTTTTTTTTTTTTTTTTGCGGTATGCGGGCCTCTCACTGCTGTGGCCTCTCCCGTTGCGGAGCACAGGCTCCGGATGCGCAGGCCCAGCGGCCACGGCTCACGGGCCCAGCCGCTCCGCGGCATATGGGATCCTCCCAGACCGGGGCACGAACCCGTATCCCCTGCATCGGCAGGCGGACTCTCAACGACTGCGCCACCAGGGAGGCCCTGATTTTATTTTTTATTGAAGTATAGTTGTCTTAAAATATATTAGCTCCAGCTGTACAATATAGTGATTCCATATTTTAAAGATTATACTCCATTTAAAGTTATTTTAAAATATTGGCTATATTCCCTGTGCTGTACAATACATCCTTGTAGCCTATTTATTTTATAAAAAGTACCTTGTACCTCTTAATCCCTAACCGTGTCTTGCATCTCCCCGCTTCTGTCTCTCCAATGGTAACCAAATCTGTGAGCCTGTTTCTCTTTTAATACATCATTTTTGTTTTATTTTTTTAGATTCTACATATAAAGTGTTAAAAGACAGCGTTTGTCTTTCTCTGTCTAACTTATCAATAGTTCACTAAGAACAATCCCCTCCAGGTCCATCCATGTTGTTTCAAATAGCAAAATTTCTTGTTGCCTTTAGAACACTCTGTCTTTAAATTTTGCCATTTTAGTTATGATATGTCTTGATGTGGGTCTCTTTAGGTTCATCTTGCTTGAGGCTCTCTGCTCCTGTACTTGGATATCTGTTTCTTTCTTAAGTTTTGGGAAGTTTTCAGCCATAATTTCATCAAATACATTTTTGGACCCTTTCTCTCTCTCTTCTTCTGGGACCCCTATAACGTGAATGTTAGTACACTTGATGTTGTCTAAGAGGCCCCTTAAACTGTCATTTTTAAAATTTGTTTTTCTTTTGCTGTTCTGAGTGGGTGATCATTATTCTATCTTTCAGATCAGGTATGTATTCTTTTGTATCACCTAGTCTGCTGTTAATTGCTTCTAGTGTGCTTTTCACTTCACTTGTGTTCTTAAGCTCTGACTGTCTGATTCTTTTTCATGTTTTATATTTCTTTGCTAAAATTCTCATTGTGTTAATTTATTCTTTTTGCAAGTTCAGTTTGCATTTTTATTACTAATATGTTGAATTCTTTATCTGGGATACTATTTCAGTTTGATTAGTTGTTTTTTTCAGAGTTTTTTGTTTTCTTGTTTTTCCTTTTGAAACAAATTCCTCTGTCTTCTCATTTTGTTTAACTTTCTCTGTCTCTATGAAATAAGGTGAAATGCATCCTGGTCTTAAAGGAGTGTCCTTGTGTGGGAGCATGCCTATGCAGTCTGTGTGTGCCCAGTGGGTTTGTTGGGAGAGCTGGATCTGAAGTGAGCATGGGTAACATCTTCCCCCAGGGTGTGGTGGCTGCATCAACTTGGTGGGAGGTGGGTCTGGAGATGGAGGAGCTAGAGCCAGAGCTCTAGCAGAATAGGGGGACATGTATCATGTACACTTTTTAAAAAATATACATGATAAAAGCTGAAAAGTACTAGTAGTTTGAAATATATGTCATTTTCAGAAACCCTTTCAAGGAAAAAATACAACACATAAAAGACTTACTTTTGAGTTTGCTATTCAATTTGAACTGCTCTCAAAGAATAGAAATTTACTTTGGCTTACTTTTGAGTTTGCTATTCATTTTGAACTGCTCTCAAAGAATAGAAATTTACTTTGGATTATATTTATAATGGCATCTTTTGTTCCCAAAGAAATAATGTAAATAGGAAAATCAATTATATTATTTTCCCAATTGAAAGATTTGTAATATTGTATTAGTAAAGGTTCTCCATAGAAACAAAACCAGTAGTGTGTGTGTGTGTTTGTGTAAACATAGGTACAGAGATTTATTATAAGGATTTAAGACCCATAATTATAGAGTCTCAAGATCTTTAGGGTGAACTGGCAAGTCAGGACAGCCAATGGTTTGGTTCCAGACAAAGCTCAAAGGGCCAGAGAACCAAGAGAGACAATGTTGCTGTTCTAGTCTAAAGGCTAGAAGTGGTGAGACTTGGGAAGAATTGATGTTTCAGCTCAGGTCCAAAGACAATAAAAAAAGCCAATGTTACAGCTCAAAGGCCATGGAGCAAGAAGAATTCTCTCTTACTTAGGGGATAGTCAGTGGATGGTCAGTTTTTTGTTCTATTCAGGCTTTTAACTGACTGCATGAGGCCCACCCCCATTAAGAAAGGTAATCATCTTTAGTCAGTCTACAGATTTAAATGTTAATTTCATCCAAAAACACCCTCACAACAAAATCCAGAATTATGTTTGACCAAATATCTGAAACCCCATGGTCCAGTCAGTTACTATATAAAACTAACCATCATAAATAATGTAAGATAACTATACTAGTATTTCTATGTGGTATAGAAAACACGTGAGCAGGAGAGGTTATAAAAATGCAGTCTTTAAGGATAGCGGTTATAGAATATAAATATTCATGTACATGAATCACTGATGTAAGATTAATTATTTATTAATTAATTTTGAGAAGCCACAAATCTACAATATTATGGAATTGATAGTGATATGTTGATTCATAGGAACATTATTATTTTGTCTTATCAAAACCACCTAGATCCCCACTTACACCAATGGACAAGAGTTTCGGAAGTACTAGCCACAGCAATCAGAGAAGAAAAGGAAATAAAAGGAATCCAAACTGGAAAGCAAACTGTTTGCAGATGACATGCTACTATACATAGAAAATCCTAAAGGTGCCACCAGAAAACTACCAGAGCTCATCAATGAATTTGGTAAAGTTGTAGGATACAAAATTAATAATCAGAAATTGGTTGCATTTCTATATGCTAACAACAAAAGATCAGAATGAGAAATTAGGGAAACAACCCCATTTATCATCACATCAAAAATAATCAAATACCTAGGAATAAACCTACCTAAGGAGGCAAAAGACCTGTACTCTGAAAACTATAAGACCCTGATGAAAGAAATTGAAGATGACACCAACAGATGGAAAGATACACTGAGTTCTTGGATTGGAAAAATCAACATTGTTAAAATGATCATACTACCCAAGGCAATCTACAGAGTCAATGTGATCCCTATCAAAATACCAATGGCATTTTTTACAGAACTAGAACAAATAATTTTAAAATTTGTATGAAAACACAAAACTCCCCGAAGAGACAAAACAATCTTGAGTAATAAGAACAGACTAGAGGAATCACACTCCTTGACTTCAGACTATATTACAAAACTACAGTAATCAAAACAGTATGGTATTGGCACAAAAACACACACATAGATCAATGGAACAGAATAGAGAGCCCAGAAATAAACCCACACACTTATGGTCAATTAACCTACAACAAAGGAGGCAAGAACTATACTTTCAGAATACAGGAGATAACTCAGACTTACCCAGATAATACAGATTATCTTCAGTGAGTGAACTAGAAAACACTTGTTCTTCAGAATTAGCAGGGAATACTTAATTGACTGTCTTAATCTTGGCTCTAGGTAGAAGGCAAGAAGTATAAATTCAACAAAAAAGAACAAAATTTCCTTCTGACCATTCCTAAATAAAGGACACTTTTTCATGAGCTTAAGCTGTATTTAATGATATCTTTGCAGTTAAAATAAGAACAATAATGAAAAATATCAACAACCATAAAAACAATAATAAAAATGTCAATAACCAAGGAACCTAGAAATTTGACTTAAAGTTTAATGTGAAGCCTTAGTGCCTGGCAGAAACAGAAAGCAAATCTCTCTGGAGGAAAGCAGTTTAAAATTAGTCCTCAAAAATCTGCCACATGTAATATTAGAAATAATATGAGCAAATAATTTTAAAATATTACTAAACACAAACAGAAACATTGATGGTTTAAAATTATTTGAAATATAACCTCTATATTGTATCTACATATTGAAATTATTAAATAAAAATATAAATGACACATTTCATATGTTCTAAGGAATAAAAGGAGATGAATGAAGTATAACAAAGGTAAAAGAAATTAACAAATAAAGCAATGTTGGAAAATAATCAGTTGGAACTTGAAATAAGATACATGACAATAAAAATTAGAACCTCAATGAACAGTGAGGAAAGACTTAGTAAATTGGAGGACAGAGCTGAAGATATTATCCTAAATTCAACAAAGAATATCAAAGAACTAGAAAATATAGAAGTAACATTAGGAAAAATGGAGAAGAGTGTAAAGCCCAACTTTGGCCTAATTAGAGTTCCAGGAAAAATAGTTTGAAGAATAAAGAAAATGTAATCATTCACAAAATAATAACAAATACATTTCCAGAATTAATCAGTGATACCTATTAAAAGATTCAGATAGTCCAAACTTTTCCAAATAGTAAGGTACAACACATACACACACACACAAACACATACTCACACAACACTCATCTGGGTTACGAAGAGATCTATTTGAAATTATCTACTCATAGTTCAGTTCAAACAGTGTTCCTTAGGCATATCTCTGTAAACCTCGATGTCAGAGCAGTTCTCACTGCTTTAAATTTCATATCATCATATAGCACTTTCGTAATGCTTGCTGCAATTGTATATGCATGCTTATATTATTTGTCTGTTGTTTATTTCTTTTTCTAAACTTTTAGCTACATGAGAACAGACACTGGTTTTATCATCCTTATCATTTTATTCCCAGTGCTTAGCACAGAGCCTGATACATAGTAATCAAAAACATATGATTAATTAAAAATTGATAAGATTCTTTGAAAAATGAGTATTTAATAACTGAAATATTTTAATACTTTTATTACTGCTGTATTTGACATGAAATATGTCCCTACTATGAAACAATCACATGCCCCTGTCATTTAATGCTCTTGAATTAAGTATTATTTTCCACATCTCATGTATGAGGAAACTCAGAGTTTAAGAACCTTCCAGAACATTAAATAGCCCATATGTGAAAGAAAGATGGCATTTGAGCACAGACTCTCCTATTATTTCTGTCAGTTATTTATTGCCACAATGTGAAAGAAACAACAACAAGAACAAAACTCATGGTTATACAAATATTGGATTGGCCAAAAAGTTCCTTCAGCTTTTAAGTAAAAATAAAAGACACATTTTTCATTTTCACGAAGAACTTTATTGAAGAACTTATTCACCACTTTGTTCCACTGCCTTCTGCCATTTTTCAGGCAACTTCATAATTCCATCTTCCCAAAACTTTTAGTCTTTTTGAGCAAAGAACTGTTCCAGGTGCATTTTACAGTCTTCTAGGGAATTGAAATTTTTTCCACTAAGAGAATTTTGTAAAGACCTAAATAAATGGAAATCAAAGGTGCAATGTTTGGTGAATATGGCAGATGAATCAGAACTTCCCAGCCAAGCTGTAACAGTTTTTGCCTGGTCATCAAAGAAACATGCGGCCTTGCATCATCCTGATGGAAGATTATGTGTTTTCTGTTGACTAATTCCGGACACTTTTTATGGAGTGCTGCTTTCAGTTGGTCTAATTGGGAGCAGTACTTGTTGTAATTAATTGTTTTGTTTTCCAGAAGGAGCTCGTAATAGAGAACTTCCTTCCAATCTCACCATATACACAACATCACCTTCTTTGGATAAAGACCAGCCTTTGGTGTGGTTGGTGGTGGTTCATTTTGCTTGCCCCACAATCTCTTCCGTTCCACATTATTGTACAGTATCCATGTTTCATCACCTGCCACAATTTGTTTTAAAAACGGAACGTTTTTGTTATGTTTAAGTAGAAAATCTCATGAGGAGATACAGTCAAGAAGGGTTTTTTTGCTAACTTATGTGGAACCCAAACATCAAAGCGATGAACATAATCAAGCTGGTGCAAATGATTTTCAGTGTTTGATTTGGATATTTTGAGTATGTAGGCTATCTTCCACATAGTATAATATTGATTGTTCTCAATTAAGATCACTGTCAACTTCAACTGGTCTACTCAACAGTGGAGCATTATCCAGCGGGAAATCTCCAGCACGAAACTTCTCAAACCATTTTTGACATGTTCAATCAGTCAAAGCACCATCTCCATACACTGCACAAACCTTCTTTTGCGTTTCAGTTGTGTTTTTACCTTTCTTGGAATAAGTAAGTATAGTATGCCAAAAATGTTGCTTTTTTTTCATCTTCAATATTAAAATGGCTACACAAATATTCACCAATTTTGATAAGTTTTTTTTTTAAATGCACGCTGATATGACAGCTGTCACAATACAATCTAAAAAAATTGTTTTGAATGAAGTTAAAACAACTAAGTGCTACTAGAGCCATCTTATGGAAAAAACCAAATGAACCTTTTGGCCAACCCAATATAAGAATTTATTTAGCTCTTGTTACCATGGATGGACTGAAATTCAGCTGATCCAGGATTGGGACATCTGTGGATTGTGCTGATCATAGATAAATTTGCTTATGCTTTAGGCTAGGAGTGGGCTACTCTTTGGGGGCACCTGGGCATAAGGGCTCTGCTCTATTTATTATCCTCTTTTGAGAACAGTGGACTAGTCTAGGTATGTCTTTTTATGATTGTGGCAGAAGCACAAAGCAGCTGAAGGGTAGCAGAATATGCCACCACAAAATATGCTTCTTTGGCATAAAGATTATTTCAAGAAACAGCAGACATAGGAGAAGCTTTGAAAACAGAGTAGAAATTACTCTTTTCTAAGAGACATTTACATTTACAAGGAAAATCTCCATTTGTGAGGGTGTCTCCACCTCTGTACCAGGAAGAGGAGGATGAGCAAATCTCTAGAAACTCTTATCAAAGAAGATGGTACCGACTTAAATCTGCATAGCAAATATATCCTTGTTTACTGTGTTTATCCTGTAACCTCCTGAAACCTCTCCCCCCCCCAACATCCTCTTATAATCTTTACCTGGAGATGGAATTAAGGTGGAGGCTTGGGCCATTCGGGGGAGTTACTCAGTTTTCCTGGGTATTTTCCATATAAACAGAAGGTATACAAGTTATTAGACTTCTATTTGTTTTTCTCCTGTTAATCTCTCTTTTATTACAGGAGAGTCTTATCCAAGAACCTAAAAGGGTAGGGGGATAATTATTATTCCTCTACAATTGTTTTCCAAAGACATTTAAAGTTTGTATTCCAAATTAGGGAATGCTTTCCCCCTTTACTAAGTTTAGTTTTATTTATTTACCATATAATTTCAAGTTTATAATAATTTACATTCAGAGAAATCTAGATTCTCTAAATATAGAAATAGAACCTGTCTACTTCCCTGTTTCCTCCCTCTTATAAATTAAGAGGTGAAACCCCAAATTTGAATAGAATACTGGTCAAAATATGAATGCACAGTTTGATTAAAAGAAATACCAATAGCCTTAAATGTATAAAAGATGCTCAACCTTGCTCCTAATAAAATAAATAAAAAATCAGTATATACTGAGATACCATTTCTCGCCTATCAGATTGATTAAAATTTTAAACATATTCTGTTGGTGAAGTTTGGAGAAATTGAAACTCTCATATCTTGCTTATGAAGAGAGAGAATGATACAAACTCTGGAAAGAGGAATTTGGCAATATCCATTTATCTACCTATTTATCTACCTGCCTACCTTCCTACTTATATACATTACTAAGCATAAATAATATGGAATATATTACAAAAAATAGAAAATAATATATGTAAATTGTATTAACTGTGACATACATCTTGGTGATTCATGACTTTGAGCAAATATAAACTCCTAGACACTTTATGAATTTTTAAGGAACTTTAAGAGTCATGGGCTATTCAGGTTCTGACATTATGTTCTTATCTAAAGTAAATATTAGTTAATTATTAACCACATTATTAATTACATTCTCTTTCAATAAGTATATACTTTTGGAAAGACATATAACTCATGACAGATGAATGAAGAATATAACCAAATGAAACAAAAAACTAATTATAAAAACTGTTTCAATTAAAATAATCTTTGAAAAATAACATATATAAAGGAAAAGGAGGGTAAAATGTCATATTTTATTCTTATTGATGCAATATCAACTGGCTTCATGGTATCTCTGTATTACATGATTTTTGGTTACTGTTTGGATTATATAATTGTAATTAATAAATCTTCAGTTGTCTTTAATACTTTTTTGTTTTAGCTCTCTAAAAATCATCAAAATATTAAAAAGCAAAATTATATATATATATGTGTGTGTCTATATGTGTATGTATACATGTGTGTACAGTACCTATAAACTTATAATAACTTAAAAACAGACATAGTTAACTGAGAAAGTAATACTAAGTCAGAAAATAATCAGTAAGATTGAGATCATATTGTGGTGTTTCTATGTTATTATTGTAAGAATATTGAGGTATTGAGTTCTATTAGTTTGAAATGGATGTCCTAACAAATACCACAGACTCGGTGGTGAATAGAAAAAAAAAATTTCTCACAGTTCTAGAGGCTAGTAGTCAATGTGTTTGGTTTCTCCTGAGCCCTCTTTCCTTGACTTACAGATGGCTGACTTCTTGCTGTGTCCTCACATGGTTGGTCTCTGTTATTTGTGTCCTGATATGCTTTTTCTGATAAGGACACCAATCCTATTGGATTAGGGCCCACCCAAATGACCTCATTTTACCTTAATTATCTCTTTAAAGGCCCCATCTCCAAATATAGTCACATTCTGAGGTACTGGGGGTTAGAACTTCTTCATATGAATTTGGGGGGAACACAGTTCAGTCCATGATGTAAATAAGTGTTTTTCTCAAAAACACAATTTCTAGAATTCTTCTGCTTTCTCACAAAGGTTAATAAAATTGTGTTTATCAAAGGAACTGTACTTGTTTATTAAATTAAAATTAACTCAAATACTTGAAACAAATGGACTTTAGAAAAAAGTTAAAGCTGTTAGATAAAATGAAGAAACATAGCTGATTTCCTTATTAGCATATACTTAAATTTATCCCTGTTTTGTCTTTTAAAAGAAATAAGTTTTCAATGAATGAATATAAAAAGTATAATCTAAATCAAGGGTCCCCAACCCCCGGGCTGTGGATGAGTACGGGTCCTCAGCCTGTTAGGAACCAGGCTGCACAGCAGGAAGTGAATCATCAGTCACCTCCGATCCATGGAAAAATTGTCTTCCATGAAACCGGTCCCCAGTGCCAAAAAGGTTGGAGACTGCTGGTCTAAATGAATGATATTGAAATTATAAATAACTTCATTTAAGCAGAGAGCACTATATTTTCATATAAAATTACATATTAGTACAGTGCCATTAGGCACATTTATTTCTCTTACATTCTGAAAAATATTTTACTTTATATATTACAATATCATTAGATGTATTTATTTCTCCTATTTACTTTAAATGGTTCTAAGACTATAAAATAAATTTAGATAACGTAACTTCTGGTGTTTTTCTTTCCTTTCTGTGGATTCAAGTTACCATCTGACATCATTTCAACAATTTTTCCTTAAGAATTTCTTGTATGTAGGTCTGCTTACAAATTCTCTCACTGTTGGTTTGTCTAGAAATGTCTTTATTTCACTTAATTTTTGAAGAATAGTTACAATGTATGAAGAATTTTTGTTTGACAGATTTTGTCTCTCAACATTTGAATATGTCATTCCATTGTTTTCTGGCTTCTGTTATTTCTGATGAAAGTTCAACCATTATTTGATTCATTGTTTTGTGTATGTGATGTATCATTTTTCTCTTGCAGCATTCAATCTTTTCTCTTTAGCTTTGGCTTTATGCAGTGTTGTTATAATGTGTCTCCATGTGATTTCCTTTGGTTTGATTTTATTTGGAGTTGAGTGGACTTCTTGGAGGTATAAGTTAATGTTTTTTCTCAAATTTGAGAAATGTATAGCCATTATTTATGCAGATCTTTTCTCATGAATATTTATGCTTATTGTTGTCATCTGGATACATCTAACATTCCTTCTGGTCCTTATTATCTACTTAAATTGTGAAATTGGCTACATTTCTCTTTTAAAATAAACTTTTTAAACTATGGATAACCATAAATGATTTTCTCTATGTGAGCAAATCTTTTCAATCATACTTCCACTATTATGATAAACTTTTTTTCTTTGCTTTAAAAATGAAATAAGGATAAAACTTACATTTAAAAAAATGAGACATTGGATTCCTAAACATAGTTCTTAATATTTACCCCAGGATTCAAATAGTTAGGCTTGGGCTCCCCTGGTGGCGCAGTGGTTGAGGGTCCGCCTGCTGATGCCTGGGACGGGGGTTCGTGTCCCGGTCTGGGAAGATCCCACGTGCCGCGGAGCGGCTGGGCCCGTGAGCCATGGCTGCTGAGCCTGTGCTCCGCAGCAGGAGAAGCCACAGCAGTGAGAGGCCCACGTACCGCAAAAAAAAAAAAAAAAAAAAAATTAGGCTTACCATCTCTTTCCATTCTCTCTGTTCGAAACAAATAAAGACATATTTTGCCTAGAGTAAAAATGAAAGTGAAACTTTTGCTGTAGAATGACAATTATTGTCTAGGATGAGTCATGTAGTTTAAACAGCAAATTCATCCTTTTGGCTGTAGGCGTAAATAAACAAGATAATCACACACTATTAAAAAGCAGTAAATTTTTTCTGTGTTCAAGTTGAAGGGCAATTTATTGTAAAACAGATGAAAAGGGAGTTAGAATTATATCGTGGGAAAAAAATCCACGATTTATAAAGTAAAGACATCAATGTAATGACTGATTTAGGTTAATAAATGTGGCTCAAACTTAAATACAAATATTGTGTTTACATTTGCCATGGGACTTGATATCATGAAGATATCATAAATTCTGTCATTGGATCACAAATTTTCTGACCAATTTACTAAGAAATCAGTTAGTTCTCCGTGTAGTTCATTTTTAGATATGTAAACAAATGATTAGTGAATATTCCAGTGTTAAAGACAGAACATAATTATAATTTTCACATTATAATCATTTTATGTATTTATTTAATGTCCATAAAAATCTATTTCATATTTATTATTATTATACCTTCATGATACAAATACTGAGTCACAGAGAAATTAAGTGACTTAAAGAGAAGGTGTCAAGCTAGGATTTAAACTCAGCTTGTTTACAGACCCTACACTCTCAGGCCTCTCTGCTTTAGTATACAAGAATTTTGAAAATTAATTGTAATATGAGCATGAAGATGTCTTCATAACAACATTAACTCTTGTTAATGCTAATAATGTGTATGATTTTTCATTTTTAATATCAACTTATATGTATTCACCAATTATATTTAATTGGTTAATGTAGTTGATAATTCTGTTTTAAAATTGTGAAATGGGAGGAGGACATTCAGGAATCATACATTCAAGCTCACTTTTCACTATTGAATTATTTAAATTTATTCATATGCACATGTATTGATAGTGCTAATCACTGGAGATATAACAATAATGAGGATTAAAAAATGTTGCCTTTATGGATCTTAAATTCTGATGGCAAAATCAGAATAAAACATGTAAACCTACATGTTTCTTCTACAAAGAAAAAATCTACAGATTTTAATAGAGTCTTTGCAGGATGATTAAAGGGTGATATGAAAGACCACACAGGGGTAGGATGCTAATTTCAAAAGAGTAATTTACCTGTGAAATTTCAGCATGCAGATAAAGACCCCCCCCCAATCCCCTAGGTTAAGTGTGGCAATAAGCATAGAAGGACATATACCAGTTAGAAGAAACAAATGAAAAGCCCACAGTTGAGAAAATAGTTGCATATGGTTGAGAAACTGGGAGACCAGAATATCTGCAGAATGGTGCGACTTGGAAACTATGATACAAGGTGAGATTGTAGTCAGAAAAAGACTCATGGATATGTATTAGAAGAAACCAGTATGTAGTTGCTGGAAAAGTCTGCCGTATTCACAATAATGGTTTCCTCTCATATTCCTGATTTTGGACCTTGTGTCCCAGAACCAACTGATTGGTTCACCTTGAACATTCATATTTACCTTTCTAGGAATTTAGGATTAAAAATACAGCACACAACATCTGAGCATCACAGAGAGCTGAGCCATATCATCAATGGCATCCATTCCATGAGCCTCTTCAGCTGAGAACCCTGGAACAGGTGGAAGTATGATTTTTGGATTTTAGGCATTAAAAGGAAGGTAGGAGGAAATAATATGATAATTAATTTCCCTCCCAAAGCCCTCACACTGAAAATATCAAGATAGTTTCCAGTTATATTTTTAAATGAGATTATAATAATCCATAAGGCATTTGAGAATGAGTATATTCTCCCCCTTAAGATTCTTTTCTGGTAACTTCCAGACATATGGAACAGATGTCTTCTAGATATGATATATTTATGTAAATTAATAACATTACTTTTACTCTTCTTAAAATTTAACTATAATTTTTAGAGTGCTTATGATTCAGGTATTAGCTATCTTGCCATACAAATTATATTTATCACCACTTTTCATCTATTATTACCTTATAACTCATCTCATTTCTTTTACATTATTCTTGGATCACATCACATTTTTAAAAATCATTAGCTACACTCCTTAAACTTATTTCATAGAGTAAGAAGAAATTAATTTTCTACCTTAAGCTGACAACTTTTGTAAAGAACATTTTGTTTCTAAATATCTAGAGATAAAGCAAAGTTAGCTTTGGAGTTGGAATAGTTACACAGCAGGCAAGTTCCCAGGTTTTATGCAATGCTTTATACAAGAAAATTTAAATAAAAGGAGGTAAGACCACTGGACTTGGGATAAATCCATTGCCTTCAGGTTTTCATACTCAGGATATATATTTTATTTGTTAATGATTCCAATCCTAAAGATTAGCACAAATGAACAGTCCTGGATAAGGATGATTGATTTTATGTTTGGTATTCTAATTATTATTTCCTTGCCTAGGCATTCAAACTCAATTAAAATATGCTCTTACAAAAAAATAACCAGAGCCCTGTGCATGCAATTATTTATATTAATCTTAAAATAAGAATTCCCAGTACATCAAATGGACAGTGACTTTATATGTATAGAAAAACTACCATAAAAGTTAACGGTGCCTCATGAAATAATAATAGTACTTATTAAACTATAAGCAGAGAATTACACACATTTATATAGTCATTTAAAGCTTTGCTTATATCGTTTTATTATGGCTGGAGAGAAAACTAAATGTTTTTCTTTTAATTTTTAAACAATGGCAAGTTTTACAGCCTTTCATAATTTAAGTGCACAAATTATTTGACCACATTAATAGTGCAGAAACTATAAGATATACAGTAGCATTTACAGTTAGAACTTCAGTCAAGAAATATTTCTTAAACTAGATATTATACTAGGCATGTGATATATAAAGAAAAATTTTAAAATAAGTAATCCTTTTCCCTCACGGAGTTTATTATACAACAGAAAGTGTGTGTGTGTGTGGGGGGATGTATATCATACATAAAGCATATGTATACGATGATATACTTGTTTGATTCAACTCTGCTTAATTTTAAGCACTATTTTCACAAATAGAAATATATATGTATGTATACACACAATTATATATGCAAATATGTCATCAAGTTTTATTTTCTGAATCAGATAATTTAAGTACATTTCTTCATAGAAAAATTATAAGAAGGAAAACCTCTTTGAGCTGAAAATAGGGATTGATACTAATCATATTTAGCATATTTTTGTAGAATTTCTTCTAGACATAATGCATATTGAATACATGCAGGATGCAGGATTGTATAGTCTTCTTTAGGTGGGGCATAATGAAATATTTCTAACCATTCTGACATGCATAAATATTGTTCAAAGCAAGCCTCATAGTCATATCTGATTTGAGGGGAGTAAAGGAGTGTAATTGTACAATTGCAGAGAAAGAAGCCATAATTATTTAATTGAAACTCTGATGTATATAACATATACACAAGAAACATAAATATAGGTAAGAAGGAAAAAATGATCATTACTCATTTAAAAAATTATTTGATTTACTAAGCACAAAGCATAGGAAGATGAAAACCATTGGAAAATTCTGAGATTTAGTAAGGTGGTCAGTTGCACCAATAAATGTGAGAGAAGAAATATTTTTCTTAAATTTTAATAGCACATAGCAAGTATAATTTTTTTTTAAATTCCCACTTACATTTTTAAAACATAAAATCTAGAGATACAAACTTCTTTAGAAATGTATAGAACTTACATAAATAAAATTATAAAATTCTATTTTAAGACCTAGGATAAAATTGGTTTATTTTCAATTTTGTAAAGAATTTTAATGTCTCTAAATGTATCTATATATGTAATGTAATCACAATACAAATATTAGAACAATATTTTTTAGAGATGGAAAAATGCTCTAAAAGGTGTAATGAATATAGCTAGGAAATTTTATCTAGAGAAAAATTGAATAATTGTAAAGAATTGGTCTTGTGTACTATCGAAAATACATGGCTTGGGCTTTAGTGTTCTGAGTAGACACAGGAACTAAACCATAAAACTAGAGCAGAGTTCTGGACATTTCCTACCATGCTAAGTTTTAGTCCTCTAATTTTTGGATCACAAGAAAATCTAGAGGTCCTGAGAGAGGAAAAGGGAGCATATCAGGACTTGAAGTAGTGACCAACCAGTATAGAAGTATTGAAATTCAACATTTACACAAGTGGTTTAGATGTACAAGACAATAGCTATATACCAGCCCTGACTGTGGTTTTGGTGCCATATCTAAAATGCACAGGAGGAATTTGCTAAAACATATAGAAACTCATCAAATTATTTTAAGATGCATGATAAATTTGGCTTCTTATAATCAGATGGATTATGAAATAACCAACTTCCTAATCAAACCCCCCCATCATTATAGTAATAATCATGAATTCAAAGGGATCAAAGAATTACCTTGTTCATCAGCCACATACATTCAATCTATCATTTTAAATCTCTCTGTTGTACTCTCAGATTATATTTTTAATCTATGTTTTTAATCTAATTCACTTTCTCTTCACCTCCTCAATCAGCAAAATTCCAATCAGCCACCCATGAAAGCAACTTTTCCCTGCTTATCTTCTGCTGGTTTCATACTCCCTTCTCCATTTAACACAGAATGACTTTATTTTTAAAATTTTAAATCATATTTCCTTACAAAAAATCCAGTAGATTTTCCTTTCTCATACTTAAAAGAAAAGTCTAAATTCCATACCATAGAGATAAGGATCTTTATGATCTGGTCCCTCTTGAGCTTTCCCCTTCATCTCATGCTACCTTCTTATCATAATCTGGTCACACTGGTCTCTATAGTCCATCTTTGCATAGTTTGTTCATTCTGCATGGAAAACATTCCAGCAAAGTGTAGCAAAGTGACTTTGTCTCATCTTCATAGATGTACTTAAATGTTACGCTCTCCAGGAGGCTGTCTCTGAACATTGCATGAAGGAGGGGCATACCTTTCATAATATTTGTGTATTTCCCCAACGGCATTCATCTCAATATGTACTTAACTTTTTTTTAGGGGATCATTAATGTTTTAATGACTCTAATTTAAATTTTTCAATTGAGTTATAGTTGACATGCAATAAACCATGTGTATTTAAAGTGCACAATTTGATAAATGTTTGACATACGTACGTGCCAGTGAAACCATTACCACAGTCAAGACAGCAAACATGCACATCTCCCTCAAGAGTTCCACCATACCCCCTTGCAATCCCTCCCTCCTGCATCTGCCACCTCCAGGCAACTATGACCTGCTATCTGTGACTCCATCAGTTTGTGTTTTATAGAATTTTGTGCAACTGGAATTTTATAGTATATATATATATACATATTTTTTTTTTCCAGTATGGCTCAGCAACAAACAGCCAGAGCTAGGGATTCACACAGCAACATGGATGAGTCCCAAAATAAATATAGCGCTTACTTTATACGTTCATGTCTTTTGTATTTATTTGTCTGTGTCCCAAACTGGAATACTAACTGTTGACTGGTAATAATATGTTTAGATTCAAATAAGTGAACAAGATAGGGAATAGCTTGGTCAAAGATTGTTTACAGAAGGAAATGTCACCTATTCTGCTTGCTACCTTTTATGCTTAAAATTATGAAAGATTATAAAATGAGACCATAACTATGAACTTATTCATCAGTAATGTACCTGGGTAAAAAAATATGATCAGAAAGTGAAATATTTGAGATTCCAGTATACTAAATGAGTTTGTATGTTTCCAGTATGAGTACTAGATGGTAGACTGCTAAGCATTGCCATGTTTTATAATGAATATAAGTAGATACCTATATTTTCATATATATATGCTCCAATTCAAGTTGAGAAACATGTGTAAACAGTTATGAGAAAAATAATTTCACATGACTGGTTTTGGATTCAACTCTAACTTTGATGACCATTATATACTGGACCAAAAAATAAAATGGTTATTTGATGGAATTGGAATGACCTAAATCACACAGAATCTGGAAGAGTTCAGTCCTTGAAATAAGTGAAATGCAGAGGGTGAAGTCCACATTTATGTGGCTTGGCCCCTAACACCACTCTCCAGTTGATTAGCAAGGGGTGGTAAGAGCTCTCTGGGAAATCTTCATTGTCACTGGCGTAAGGTGTCAGAGGGATTCATAGCTGTCCCTGGGGGGAGAAACCTGGAAAGGAAGGTGTCATATAATGTGAATACAAAAGCTCTGAGTATAAACCCCCTCACATCCTTGGCTGGATGTGCATGTGCACAAGATACTCCGGTGAGCCCAGGGTAGAACAGCTGAGGTCCCACTCCCTGTGCTTTGATCTGGGACTCTTCCAGGCAATAAACTGAAGCAGACACTGGGCTCCCCTTGCTTATTTTCGCTCTCTCAGTGATCACTGCCTTGTGCTGCTTGTTACCTTGTTTCTAAAAACAATTTTTCCATATATTTTTCCTGGATTTTTAGTTATTTCAGGCAAGAATTGTTACTTCATTGTGGCTGGAAGTGGCAGTCCTCCACATTATGCCTTTAACATTGCATAAGAAAGAGTTTTAGGAAGTTTTTGAGTAAATTTCATAATATTCTCCACCTATGTTATAGGTTATTTTAAAACTACATTCAACATATTATACACATACCAGGAGAGTTTATATCATGTAAGCAAAGAAGATGCCTACGTTTACAAGATCAAAAGTAAAGTGATTCTTTTCTTTTCAAAGTTTTGTTAAAATATGAACTTTTTACTTTTTGGAAACTAGTTTGGGACCATTTCCTAAGTAACACTTTTCTATTCTTTTTACTGGAGCCAAACAAATCAATAAGTGATTGTTGTGTAGCATGAAAATTTATGTCTAATTCCCTTCCAAATGACCTTGCTGAGGTTACGGACAAGAATTTACAGAGTACAAGCATATATGAAACTGGGACCATTGAATGGAAGAAAACTGTTGACTGTCAGGTTAAATTACAAAAATATATACATAATAACCTGCCAAAAATGAGTCCAGTGATATTCTTGATGCCTAGGGGATACCTAAATTTTAACATTTTCTCAGCCCTCAAAGTGAAATAGATTAGAAGGGAAAAAGAAAAAAGATTATAACATATTCATCTACCACTGGAAATAGATGGAATGAATAGTGCCTCCCTGGGTAGCGTGGAAGGTTCCCCTTTTACCTTTGTTTCTGAGCTGTTTGGAAAGTCCTGACTACCCAGCCAGGGATGCCTTTTGTTCTTTCAGCGTCTTGAAGTGAAAGCTCTGGAAGGCTCCCTTAGTTTCTATGGATTATCACAGAATTGAACACCAAACATCAGAGATACTGGGATGTGTTTAAGATACACGTTTCAGCTTCTAAGGAATCAGTGATCTCACTTGCTCTAAGTAAAGAGTATATCAAAGGCTTCACTATCACCTTCCAGGGATCAGTAATTCACAAGAGTCATGGGCCTTGTCTCTCTCTGAAACATGCAGGAATCGTTCAAAAATTAGTGAAAATAGACTGCATTGCCTCTGAGTTCCCTCTTCTGACAAACAACATTTATTGGCTCTCCAGACCAGTGTTCTAATTTTCTTTTGTTTTCTCTCCTTCTGGGAGGTTGTTTCACATCTTTCTTCCAATATTTCTACTAAGTATTAGTTACTGCCATCATACTTTTAACTTCCATTTTTTTTTTTTTTTTTTGGTAAATAATTATTACAGCATGTTTTTTATTTTATTAGGGATACTCAAAAGGCTAAAAATATTACTGGTGATCTTTTAAGTTTGATTACTCCAGCTTTATCTAAGCTGTTTCCTTCAATTTACATTTGTTTCTTTTGTTTTTCTTTTGTTTCTGCATTTAATTTTAGATAATTTTCTTAAGATATTTTCCTTAGATTATTTTTTTCTTAAATGTGTGGTGATCCTTACGGGTCACTTTGTGTTTGTGATAGAAAACTAAGAATCTGGTTGAAAAAGACCATTCCCCATCAATCCAACATACACACACTCCATTAGAATATCTTTGTGAATTTTCTTTTGGGTTCATCACATTTCAGAGAGCAGACTATTCCAATATCATATATGGATTGTAAACCACCTCGTTACCAATTTTGTGGTTAGCACATGGGGAAAATAAGTAGTGGTCTATACATTCTATAAACATTCCTTTAATGTCCAGTCTGGGTCCTTCATTGTGCCTGATGTCCAGAAATATTTAAATATTTTTAAATCTCCAGACTTCTCCCAAGGGGTAGAGGAACATTGGGGTTCAACACAGGGTTGTAGAATTAACCTGGTAGATACATTGGTCTTTTCCTTAAAAGACTGCCACATAATCCTATCATGCTTATTCCACCATCACATCTCCCCACTCATATCTTCTTCAATCTTCTGACGTATTTATGATATAAATTGGTTTTCTTTTTTGTTTGTTTGTTTTGTTTAGATTAGAGATTTTTGTTCAGGTAAGCCCAGTTTCCATTCATCTAACATCAAACCACATCTCAAGATATATACTGCTGTTCTTTCCTCTCTTATGTCTTTGTGGGAAATACCTTTAAAAACTCCATTATGGTCATTTTGGCGATTTGCAGATATAGTGGAACTTAATGTTCAATTCACTGATTTTAATCAGAAGTTTTACTTTTCTTAAGTACTTTTGATTTTCATGTTACACTAAGTAAAAATAATTCAAATTTGGTAAAAAAATAAGAAGTGTAACACTTTATAGCTATAGCATAACTACTACACATATGCATATAAAGGAATACATTATGAAAATGACTCTCAGACACACTATAAGCTCATCCAGCTATAAGAAGTCCGCCAAATGGAAGGTTAAATATAAAATGTCTTTCTTGTTATTCTTTTCATAGCATATTTTTAGCACAGTGGGTCAATTTGTAGTAGTATCTTACCAGCATAGATTTAAAAATAAAAAGAACAATGTGCTGAAATAGAAAATGGAGGTTCCCTATTTATTTTCCAACAATATACAGTAGAAAACTTATTTTAAATGTGTTGTTATATTTTCACTGTTATTATTCTGAGACAATCATTACAAAGAGCCAAAGGATACATATATATTTCTGGAAGTCTACATTTTCTTTGTAAAGAATTGCCCGATTTTGTGCTTACCATTTACTAGACACAGGCACTATATCCTGACTCTAGAAGAGAGAACTAATTTATTATTAATAGAGCTTTATGCAAACAAGCATTCATGACATCAGTTTGCCCTTTTAAAGTGTACCTCTGGGCACCATGTGAATCGTTTACGAGGTAGTCACACGAATGAAAAGGTTGCAAATTTACAAAGTATACCATGGCATACACACACACACACACACACACACACACATTATGTGAATTTCTTTTCATGAGAAGCAGTTCCTCATTTGTATAAGAATAAGTATTGCCCTATTAATTAGGAAAGGTTTTCCCAGTTAAATAGATTTTAGCCTAATAGCAGGGAGATAATTATATTGAGACATCATGATTGGTTATAGATTGTATTAATGATAAAATACTATAAGAGGCTTAATCTTTAAAAACAAGAAAAATGCTAGCAAAATATCAGAGTATCAGACCAGTCATGGATATAATGGAAAAAATCTGGAAGTATTAAATCAGGCAAACCATTCTTACCAAATTTAGAACACTAAAAAATACATCAGTGACTACTATCTTGCCTCACCACACAATGTTTATTACACCTGACATAGGAATGCACCCTGTGAAGGAACAGCCACATGTTAATTGTTATAAAAGTTGACTAAATATTAAGAACATATTTTATTTTAGAATTTTGTTTCTTTTTAATTCTATTCATGAACTTCAGATGTTATATATACAGAGCAAGGCATGTAACAGAATGAATCACACTGCTAGACTTCAGAACTCTGCTCAGCTAAGTCTTAACATCATATATTGTTCAAAATGTAATCTGGCAAAATACAATAATAGCAGTAGTAGATAACAGTAATTTAATACTCATTTCTGTCTGCTCTAAATGTGAGATATATTTGCTATACATGGAAACAATAGTTGTTTAGATTGACTAAATATATAATTAAGTCAATCTACATATCTTATCTCCCTCAGAAACTCTTTTTTAAATGTAATTTATCATTGCCGGTAAAATTAATTTTTTCTCATTAGCTGTTTGCTGTCTTGAGAGAATATTACAATAATTATTTTTCTAGTTCCTTAGCAGGAGAATAATTTTAATGGAGACATCACAATAAAATGTCTCATGAAAAAATAGAGTGCATTGAAAAAAATAAACAACATTAATAATTCTTAAAATGAGCAAACAATGGCAGAACTATCTTCTAAATGATCCAATGTGAAGAACAATTTTTATGTCTAAGTATTTTCAGACAACCACATGATACTGTTTATGCTCTAAGTATTCATTGATTTAGAATGTACTTAATTTAATGGAAACAATATGAATTTACTTTGAAAAAAATGATTAATCACAGCTACCTCTACATATAAAAATAGCAAAACAAATATCTGTAAGATTATTCAGAATATAGACAAAATTTTACAAGTATATAGCTTAAAAGCATTTATAGTAATTCAATGGTCCCTTCGTTGTCCACTGCCCATAAAAGATGTCCCTTTCTTAGCCAATAAAAAATTCAAATTTTTTAGAAAGATTAATTGGCAATTAAAGTTTATACTGGGATATTAAAATATGTAATTAATCAATATCACTAGATAATTTAATTAAGCCTGTAATTAATACTTTTATATTTATTAGAAATATAATTCTATAAAAGAAAAAAATCATAGCAAATAAAACTATCTTCATGCATTAACATATAGTAAAAAATATAAGGGCATTTTTAAAAATTAATTAATTTTTGGCTGTGTTGGGTCTTCGTTTCTGTGTGAGGGCTTTCTCTAGCTGCGGCGAGCGGGGGCCACTCTTCATCACGGCGCGCGGGCCTCTCACTATCGCGGCCTCTCTTGTTGCAGAGCACAAGCTCCAGACGCACAGTCTCGGTAGTTGTGGCTCACGGACCCAGTTGCTCCACGGCATGTGGGATCCTCCCAGACCAGAGCTCGAACCCGTGTCCCCTGCATTGGCAGGCAGACTCTCAACCACTGTGCCACCAGGGAAGCCCAAGGACATTTTTAAGAGAAGTTTATTTTGCATCAACTTTAAGTGAGAGAGATTTGTTTGATTTCTAAGTAACACTTCTATTCAATTCAGCTTTTTAAATTTACACATTTTAAAAATCTAAATTATGCATTAGGGCTTCATTGTTAAGATTGATCAAAAAAATCTGAGCAGGGGTCTTCCCTGGTGGCACAGTGGTTGAGAGTCCGCCTGCCGATGCAGGGGACACGGGTTCGTGCCCCAGTCCGGGAAGATCCCACATGCCACGGAGCGGCTGGACCCGTGAGCCATGGCCGCTGAGCCTGCGCATCCGGAGCCTGTGCTCCGCAACGGGAGAGGCCACAACAGTGAGAGGCCCACGTACCCCCCCAAAAAAAAAAAAAAGAAAGAAAAAATCTGAGCAGGTCTATGATTTATAAATGGTATTTAAATGTAAGTCATTTAAGTTTAATTCCTTAAGTTCTTAGAACATCTGAGTGATCTATAAAAAGAACCTGTCATTGTGTTGTCAAAATGAGTGATTATGACTTTTCATTGTCAAGAACAAATGATTACAATTGTTTTAAACATTACTTTAACATTTTATGAGTACACACACATTACATTTTTGCAATTGTGTTGGCTAGGATAAGTCAGGTTTCTGGTTATTGTGAAATATAACTGTAAAAAATATAAAATTTTATACTTTAAAATTTTTATTATTCATCTACTTATAGAAACATAAATGATGCATTTATTTCTATCATAATTAAATGTGACTATCTACAAATATTATTTCACTCAAACCTTAGTAAAAGGGTCATTTTGATGGCATAACAAACAGTACCTAAAACATGAAAGGGAGATTTCTTTGGTAATCAACAGGAATGTATTACTTAATAGATCTGCCAACTTTAGGCCCGCCAATATGTCATGCTGTTACTCACATACCTCTTTCCTCAAACCCTCTCACCTGACAGAGTAAAAATTATCTCTGGTCTTTTCCAAGCAGATCTTCAACATAAGTCGGAACAATCATTCTCTATGCCTAAATAAAATGGAAAAAAAATTCCGAATAACTGAGAATTCTAGAAGTCATGATAGTACTTTTCAAAACACTATTTTATTTCCAAAGATTAGCAATGTGCTTAGGTCAATATATATGCACCACCTGGATAAAAAAAAAAAAAAAAGAATGAATCAGTCAATGAACAAAAAGTCTGCACACCTAAAATATTTTTCGGATTTCTATTTGAGAATAAAATAAGGCTCCCACCACCTTTTGAAGCTCTAGAAATGAAAGGCAGAGTACAATTGAGTAATGCATTGTGTATTTTAAATGTAAATTGCAGTTTTGCTTGCTTTATGCCACATTTTCAGTGGTTAACAAGAAGAGTTAATTTTAAGCCAATTTGTAAATACAAATATTCTCATAAAAATCAAGTCAAAGTTTTTAAACTTCAAACTTTTTCAAAATATATGGTGAAAATTGAAATGTGTTGCAATGTTTCTTAATGAGAATATGTAAGCAGCTGTTTGCAGGAAACCACCTTCAGCAGGAAACCCCTTTTCTCTTATTTTAGCAAAGCTATATTATAACTAACCTTAAACCAGGGACCCCCATGCTCTCCTTATCTCCAGCCCAAGAGCACTTGTCTAATCTTTTGATCACACAATACCTTGCCTAACTTGTTGGTTCTTTACTTAGATCGAAGAAGTAGAAATGAAGAATAACTAACAGGTGACCAGATCTCTTCCCTAGCTTCCCCTTCAGTAATCTCCCGAACAAATTGTGTGAACAAGATAGCATCTAAAGAAGGATCACAAGGAGTTGACAAGCCTGTATGCAGAGGGAGATGGCTACAAGTTTGATTCCCTTTTTCCCTTTAAAACTTTCATGGCTGAGCAGAATCTTCAGAGCTGGTTTCTGGGGGGAAACAGAGAAGTCCACCTTCTCCCCAGATTGCTAGCATTCTGATTAAAAGCAACCTTCTTTTCTACCAATAACTGCCTCTCGGGTATTGTTTTTTGAGCGGCAAGCAGCTGGACCTGAGTTTGGTAACATGGCATCCAACATGGGGCTGCACTCCTGCAGCATCCAGTTCCTCCAGGCTTCCTAGGTTGAAGCTGCCAGCTGTGGCACCATGCTGGGTTGGCCATGAAGAGCCAGCTGTTATGGCTAGTCAGGCCAGTGTGGGGTATTATCAGCGAAGTCCCAGCAGCTGCTGAAACTATTCGTTCCTGGGATGCTCCCTGTCTCTCCCCTGCTCAGCACCAGCTGCCCATTTTCACTTTCAGTTGGTGGAGATGGGAACATGCATTTGGATGAACTGACAAGCTCCAGGACCAGGTTTTCCCATTGGAGCATGCCCAGGCAGCCTCCTTCTATGGCCAGTTGATTCTGATGTGCATCTGCCATTGAGAATCATTTGTGGGCACCAGGCACCATTTGGGTAAGGGCTGCTCTCTTGGGCCAGTTGGTTCTGACATGCATATGCCATTGAGAGACACTTGAATTTAAGGGAGTGTCTGATTAGGGCCTCTACTGGTCAACCTGTGATGGCTGTGCATGTGTACTTTGTGTTCTGTGTTGTGACTAAATTTTTAAAGTGAAGATATGAGACCTCTAGTTTTGTCTGTTTATTTATATTATACATATGCCATGTATAAAAACCAAAATATTTTTGGAAATATTATCAAAATTGAACTTATAAAAGAGCCCTATTTAATTGACTTAAAAATAAGCACTTACAAACTAAATACTAAAAAATATAGGGGGAACTAGACAGAATGAGTTTCAGGTTCATGTGAACTGGGAAATATTCAATATTAAGTTAATACCTGGTATTAAAGTTAGTTACTTGATCTAATTAATACAGACATGTCTTTAGAGTCACCAATATTAAATATAATACTTTTATTGTACTTAGGTTTAGTAGAAGTCAAATAATATCTTTTTATATCTGTTACAAATTTGTCAGCAAGAAAAATAATTTGGTATGATGAGATTCTTATAAGTAAATTGAATGCAAATGAGATAAGAGCTTTTGAGACAAAATAATATGAATACAGAAAGTGATGGAAGATTTGAGTTTGGTAACAAATACAATGTTGCAAAAAGAGCCAAAAAGCCTGCTTGATTATTCCCCACGTGTTTTCATTTGTTTTTTTTCAAAACATTAAAAGCACAGAAACTAATATTATAGATACAAGTTGTACACAACACTCAAAATTAATGTGTATTTTTCTCCTGCTCCAGCCCCCATCAGATATTTCCAGGAAAAAAAAAAGGTGTGTATTGTTCCAGTGCATATTTCTATATATTGAATATATGTATAGCCATAAACTTTATGATGATACTTTTTATGAACATTTGTAATTCACATAAGTTCTGTCCTATTATCCTGCCTCATAGAAATTTGCTGTTTTCATTTAACATAATGAAAACACATCCATGTTGATACTTGTAGATCAAGGAATTTTTCTCTTTTTGCTCCACAGAATCTCATTATATGATTATGAGGAACTCTTCCTTTGATCATTGGTTTTCATTTTTTTTTTTTTTTATAAATTGCTTGCCGTAATTTTACACTGATTAATTTTATACCCATTTTTATACTCATTCGTCTTTTGCTTATTTGAACATTTAGAATGTCTTTTATTTCACAAAGTATTTATTTTTAATATGGTAAAATTTATCAGTTCTTTAATATACTTGCTTTTTGCTTTTTTTTTTTTTTTTTTTTTTGTGATACGCAGGCCTCTCACCGCCGTGGCCTCTCCCACTGTGGAGCACAGGCTCCGGATGCACAGGCCCAGCGGCCATGGCTCACGGGCCCAGCTGCTCCACAGCATGTGGGATCCTCCTGGACCGGGGCACGAACCCGTGTCCCCTGCATCGGCAGGCGGACTCTCAACCACTGCGCCACCAGGGAAGCCCTGCTTTTTGCTTTTTAAGATATATATTCATATACCAAGATAAGAAATTTTTCTCTAAGTTTTAACTATTATCATGTTTATATAATTTTGAGTGATTTGACATCTAAAGTGTTCTTTTCATGTATTTAGTTTTTCTAACTTTTGGAAAATTTACTAAGTAATCTTTTCTTGATTACTTATAAGGCTTCCTCTCTCAAATTAGAGCAAAATATATGTATATTTTGTCCTCTGACTCTGTAGTCTAGTCCACTAATCTATTTCCATAATTTTGTATAAAACTACTAGATTTTAATTAGTATATTTTATAATATGTCTTGATTTCTAGACAATGTGAAAAATCGCCTTCCATTCTTTATGTTTCTCATAAGAGACTTAGCTTTGAAGACCATTTGTTATAACACTATTGTGTTTTGTTTTGCTTCAAATGAAAATCTACTATGTCTTTCAGTCATGCTTTTTAATTTTCTTTCAATCGTGTTTTGTGTAATTTTTGTTAGATTCATTCTTAAATATCTTTTAATTTTGTTGCTATTTTAAGTGATGTCTCAACAGTCTTACTTTATTTTGGAATAAGTTATTATTGTTTTTCTTGTATTACTACTTCCTTCTCCCCTCCTTTTCTTCCTTCTTATCCTTGCACTATCTCTCTCTCCCTCTGTCTTTCTCTCATCTTATTGCCTCTGAGATTCAATAGTGTAGTGATGGTGGGCAAATTGTCTTGGTGGCAATATTCTTGTGATTGGGATCTCTTTTTCTTCCTACTTCATCTCACTCGACTCCACACCAAGAGAGTTTACTGTGTTTTAAGAGCTCATGTAATTATATTGGACTCATCTTGATAATCTATGATCTTTTACATATTTTAAGAACCTTAACCTTAATCTCAACTGCAAATTTTCTTTTGCCATGTAAGGTAACATATTCACAGCTTCCAGTGATTAGGGCATTGACAGTTCTAAGGGGAATTCTGCCCACTGCACATAGCATAAGAGAGAGAATCATAGCTCTTGACTCACAATATAAGGTACAGAAGTTTATACTTGAATGTTTCATAAGAAGTTGATAAGGATATGAAAAAATAATATTACAACACTTAAATAACACTTACTACTGTGAAAGACACTGTTGAAAACATTTCCTTTTTAAAAATTATAATTGTGTGAAGTATGATTTGTGTCCCAGTTTTATACATGAGTAAACTGAGGCACAGAGTGATTAACATATACGGCACTAAAAAGGAAGAAAGAGAGAGAAGGAAGGAAAGAAGGAAAGAAGGAAGAAAGGAAGAAAGAAAGGAAGGAAGGAAGGAAGGAAGAAAGGAAGGAAGGAAGGAAGAAAGAAAAAGTTGGTTTTGATTTTGCTGAAAGAGATGACAAAAATAAATTGTTTCATAAACTGTATGGTTCAGCTCTTTAGTATTTGTCTACCTTAAAGAGACAATATGTCTCAAATTGATATAATTTCTCTAACAAGGTTACATTTATAATCTCCAGTACTATTCATTTTCATCTGTACTGGGTTGCACACAATTCCTTTTCACCAATGACACTTATCAATAAAACAGGCAGATGTGGGAGAAATTGCTGTCTTAAATTGGAGGAAACTGTCACGAAGGATTATTTTTCACATGCATGAGTCCTCAAAAGACTGTGCAAGATCATTCTGAGTGACAAGAGACATCCTATCAGTACGAAATATCACAAAAGCCATGATAAAACCTTTGTGCTACAGCAGACTACTGCACTTGAATTAGGTATACAGTGTATCAGAAGGGGAAAAATATTATGTAAATATTATATAATTCTTGACTAACTAGGTTATTTTTAAAACATAAATTCATTACAAAAGTGGAAAATTAGCATAGGAATTTCTAAAACAATATCTTTTGAGAATGCAAAGCTAGCCTTTCTTGACTTATATTTTCTGATTCTTCTATCAATGATTCATAGTTGAATTTCCTCCTCCATTGCCTTACAAAGGAATAAATATTAGATAGGTAATTCTCACCATATTTCTTGGTATATGGTATCTAATTTTTCCTTTAATGCTTTTTGGGTCAAAATTAAATTTAACCCTCTAGATGTTTATATGTTATTTAGAATGCCTTCCTCTCTATGTTTGAACTCATTATATATCTGTCTTCCGATCCAAATAGTAAGTTTGGAATAAGCATTCCAAACTTAAGTAAGTAAGGAATAAGCATTTTATTATCATTTGCAAAGTGCTGACACACAGGAGCCATTTAATACATGCTTGTTGGCTGACTGAATAAATCAATGGAAATTTATTACCTTCTCTATTATGAAGAGAAAATGAGACAGAATGAGCAGTTGAATAGAACAATATTTGGATAAGAAGGAAGTATGTCCAAAAGGAAATGGTCAACATTGCTAAATCCTACAAAAATGATTAAGGAGAACAAAGACCAAGAGGATATAGTTACCAGATTATAATGAGAAAGAGTGTGAAAGCAAGGTAAAGTGAGAGCAGTAGTAGGTGTAAAAAGCAAAATAATATATCTTGTAGAAAATAGAAGTAAAAACCTGGTTATAGATACAGTACACAGCAAGGGCAAATAAGTTTGTTTGTGAGGGAGGGACTTAGGTTAATGCAAAAGGAAGGAAATAGTACATATGCAGTCAGCATGGAAATAAATAGAGAGAACTTGTTAAATTTACTTTTATGGCAATTCTGTGAAGTATTCTTATACTTTAATTATATTCTCTATAAAGTGGCATTCTCCTAATTAAATCAATAATTTTATAAAAATTGGCACTTCATATGTTTAAAAAGGAAGGAAAAAACATTTATAAATTAAATTTAGTGATCAATTATTTGTTTGTTTATTATACATCATTGCACAAAGCAATTCAGATGCTCAGCCAAAGCTAATAAGGGCACAACATATTTCTCTTTATAAAATATTTTACATGAATGATATTTTGATCTAGTGAAAGGTTATCAATGTTAGAAGCAAGTAAAAGAAAACTATTTTGCAAACTGGAAGTCAGTTCAGGGCAGAAAATACAGATGGAACATATACTTTTTGATTGCAGACTCTGTGCTAGGTAATATACTACAGAGGTGCCTAAGAATTCCTGTCTGGGATAAGCATATACTTTAATGAGAGAGACAAATGAATAAATGGGTCCACTCCAATATAGGCATTAAAATAAAAGCATGTATGGTGTGATATGATGACAAAGAGGGGAAGGGCATTTCAGAGAAGTTTTCTAGAGGCGTTGATAATTGATTGGAAGTGGGAGGAGATGAAGAATTACAGGATAGACCCTGGGTTACAGATTCATGTACCTGGGATAAATTTTTGCCATTAAATTAACAGATATATGCCATTAAATATATATATGAAGTTTAAGTGACATCATAATAAGTATTCAGTTATAATTTGAACTGTATAAGCTTAAGACATCTTTGAGACATACAGACCTGACTTATAAGCAGGTAAATAGATGAGTTAGAAATGCAGGTTGGGGGCAAAAGAGAGGCATTGGGAATCATTAGCATATTGATGGAATATTCAGTCAGGAGAGTAAATTAAAACAAAGAGAAAGAAAAAAGTACAGTGGACTAGTTTACAACTCCTTCGAAGATTCAGTGTTTAAGGGTCAAGTATAAAAGTGGATACAAAGGACTGGGGATGAAAAATCAGACAAAATAGTGTCATTAAACTAGAAGGAACAAAGAGTTTAAAAACTGACCATTAAACAGCATTAGAGAGTCTCAGTAAAATATGCATGCAGGGATCCATGTTAGAAAAACAGCTTTAATAAAGTGGAAGAAATAGAAGCTGTGTTAATATATTTGAGGGTGAGAAATGTATGGTAAAGCTATGAGTGACTGGATAATTATTACAATACTTAGCTGATAGAGAAGTCAAAAATCCCAGAAAACCTAAAAGAAAAATGTAGGGAGGCTATAAAGAGACAATTTGGACAAGAACCCCAAATGACTCATGTACGTAATGGATGCACTAAATGAGTTGACTTTAATGGGACACAAATAAGCCATGGCTTTATTTTTATTCTACTCCTGTGTTCAGTTAGGCTCTGCCAGTTCTCTCACATCTACTCTTTGATGATCTCAGTGAATCCCAGAGATTTCCTTTTATTTTTGTTCTGCGATTGGTCTAATTTTGGTGATTGCTATTTATCTTAAGATATTATAAATTCCTGTCCAGTACTCTGTCAAACTTTAATCTCACAGCAAATACAACAATTTATTTTATTCTGGGCTCACAGTAGAACTGTGGCTTAGCATCCTTCCCAAGAGAAAGTATAGGAGCATGACTTATTCTTCTTTATACTCTTTCAGTTATCTTCCCTTCCTACCCTGAAGCTTGTGTTTCTTACAGAGTTGTATGATGGGTGTAGCTAACAGAAAATAGGAAAAAGCATTTCATTTATGCGGTGTAAGTAGTAGTTCTTTCTGTGGATATTGATGCTCTTTGTGAACAGGAAATACAATTTCCCGTGTGATACAATTTGAGGGCTCATTCAGATAAGCCTATAAGGTTCAGCAGATAATCAGCTAAGTCTCCTCTCTTCTCAGTCATGTCAGACTTCGCCAAGGAGCTGTCTTGCAGACCCTGTGCAAGGCTTGCTTGAGTTCCAGTAGCAAGAGCCCTGAGGGGTGGGATCACAAGAAGTCAACTTTCATGAAAATGCTCTTGTCACATAAGCAATCTGTCTTTCTATGCCTTAATAAGGCCTCCCAAATATGTAAATTGAAGAAGGGGATCCTAGAAACAGCAACATTTAAATGCCTGTGATAGAGCTCTCATTGAAGTCTAAATTAAAGTAATGGCAGTCTTATAAGGATTTAACCTGTTTACATCATCCCTTAACCTCTCATCCCAACTTATAGAAGAGACACTAGTGCGGGAATGGATGGAGGCGGTGAGAGAGAAGGAATAAGGAGAAAGCAGCTTGTGCTTCTTTTCCTGCTGCAGGTTCTTGAGCTTAAGATCAAGTTTCAAACTGGATTTGGAAGCTTTGAATTGGATGTGAGATTGATATCTTAAATTGAACTAGACTGAAAGTTTTAATGCTTGAGAATGTACTTAAATTATCAAATGAGACATTTAATAACAGAAAGTGACTAATGGCCTAAATACAGGATCAGATTGTTCAGTCAGCTAAAATCAGAGATCTCACTGGGTGTCAAATTTACTAAATAAATTCAAGGACATAGGCAAGCAAGAGGTGCAGTGAAGCAAAAAGAGGTCAGGGAAACTGAGGCAGTTCCCCAGGCCCCCACCTTTCCACGTTGGATATGCGTCTCTGGCACAGGAGAGATGAGGTTCTTAATGAGTTTGTAGAGTGCTTGCTGGCTTCACACAGCAAGAATTTCAATTATGACACATCTCCATTTTATATCAGAGATTGCATAGCTTACACAGAATTCTACAGGGTATCAAGTCTCAGAGAACCTAAGTTCTACTTAGTACAGGTTATTCTTAGGCAGAGTCACCCTATGAAGTGCACTTTAATGATAAGTTCTCTTCCCCTCAGCAGATATCTTTTTTTTTTCTATTTACTTGAGAATACATTTACAAGGAAACTAGTCTGGTTGACCTGCTTTATGTATTTTTTCCTCTGGAGGTGCTCCCCCTGTTTAACAGAATGAATGACATTCAGATAAGCTATTTTAGTTTCTCAACTGGAAAGCTCTGGAATCTCCCATGATGTCATTAAAAGGAAAAAAAAAAAAAACACATTAACAACATAGTGTTGAATAACAAGGGCAGAATAGCCAAATGCCATTCACATATTACACATTACACATTAACATGTGTAATATACACATAAAACAGCAGTATGCATTTTGCAAGGGCACATCATTTTTCAAATATATACATATGTGTTTAAATAAATGCCAATGGGGATCAGAGTATCCATGGTTATAAAAGGAATACAATTAATATTAAATATTAAAACAAGAGGGGCATTCTACTGATGGTGATAAAGTGCTTTACACTAATGAAAATGGTTACTCAATCTATTATACCTGTGGTCTAAAAATAAATTTAGGGAGAAAGAGGAAGAGAACAATAGGATAGTCTATTCCAAAGTGTAGATGGTGAATCTGAGAACGGTTTTATTTTTGGAGTGTAGATATAATTGTTACTGTTTTGTTTTGTTTTCCTAAGGATGGGAAATACAATGACATGTTTAGAATGAGAGAAATGGACCAGTAGGAAAAGCAGTCACAGAGTAGAAAGTTTCTCAGAGAGCTAAAGTAGGTAAAAAGCTAATGATTGGACATACGAAAATGGAAACCCCAAAATTCTGACTTCAAATTCAGTATTTTCTCTAGCATATTTGTAATTTTGTCCATGAAAATGTTAAATCATTCAATCTATTAGATACATAGAATTATCTCATGTTCAATCCTGATCTGTTTATAAAGTATCAATTTCTGTGTTTATAAACATAGTTTTCTTTTAGAATTCCTTAGAATTTTCTTTGATTTCTCCTTAGACTTTTTTTAATATTGTCTTACCTGCCCAAACCATATTTCTCTGACCCCTTCTCACCAACAGAAAATATTTTCTATCCAAAATGCATGAGATTATATTTGTCATAAATGAGTTTTAGTACTGCTAACACTTAATGTATATTTTCTTTCTAAGTTTACAACTGAAAGAACATGGGATCATTTTGTGTGTGTGTGCTGTGTGTTATTTTATAGATTTTTCTTGACCAATACAATACATACTTTTAAGATTTAAAAGATACTCTTCTATATCCTGTGGGATAGGTAAAAACTATTAGCACTACCACCTATAAAAAATATGTATTTCTGTAGCTACTGTTTCACTAGCTTATGTGTTCATTTGTTTATTGTTTGCATGTATTACCCCCTCCAGAATAGTATCTAATTAATTGTTTAATTTTCTTTCTAGCATTGGTATCATGGCCATGAGAATATACTTGGTATTTGAGAAAAAGTATTCACTACTTTGATACATTTATTTGAGTAACCACTTATCCTGGGGAATGTTCATGGCAATTGACCCTCAACAATCTAGATGCTTTTATATATGGAAGTGAGGCTAGAGAGTAAATCAGTAGCTGACTTTTATTTATTTATTTTTTTACTAGCTGACTTTTGAATAACTTCCTAACTTTGCACTTTTCCGTAAGTGAAGCATTAGACTGCCCAATATATAACTTCTGGATTTGGATACTTAGAATGTCCTTATGCAACTGACCAATTAAATGAGGCACAACTATAAGAAAACATACAGTCTCAACAATTCTTTGTCTTGATTTTCCTTACTAGAAAATTAAATCCATCCAAAAGATTATAAGCTTAAGCAATGGCTTTCTTTGTGCTAATCAATGTAGGCAGAGGTGTACAGTGTCATTCTGTTGAAACTAAGCATGGTTGCATGATTGGCTCAATGCCCTTATGCTCTCCAAAATGTAAATGATCATTCTACATATTTTATCAGTTAGCTTTTTATAGTAAATGCTGTACAGTGGATTACTGACTTGAAATATTTATGGTAACATCATCTTATAGAGTGTTTGAAATGCATATGTTATAAGCAACATATTAAAGTAAGAGAACTAAAGGTTACCTCTGGGGATATTGCATTCAAAGAATATACATGTAGCTTCAAGTTTTCTATAGTGAATATAGTATATAATTTTTTGCACGTATTTTTCCCTCATTAGTCACATGCAGATCTTTACTTGGTAGGGTCTTCAGAATTCGATTAACTAGAAGTTGTGAATTTAAAAAACTGTTGGGATCAGGCAGATAATGAAAAATAAATGAAGAAAGCTCAGTGGTAAAAGAACAATAACCAGTGGTTGGGACATGTGAAAAGAGCAACAACAAGAACATGTGCTAGCTACAATGAGCAGCTGCTTTTCAGCCCCAGCCCCCAGATGTCACCAAGGAATGTAGATTTCTTAGATGTTATTTGTGTTTTAGTTTCTTAAATGCTGAAACAGAATGCTTTTAAAGCCTTTCCAGTGCAAGGAGACTAGATGTGCATTTTTATTTATAACCTTTGGCTAATTATCAATTTAAATAAATTTAACCATCCTTTCAAATTCATATTTTAATGTTTTTCTCTGTATCTTACTAAAAATAGTTAACATTATTTGAATTATTAGGGAGTGAGATACCATTACCATGCTAAACTTTACACAAGTTATCTCATTTCATCCACACAATAACATTATAGTTAAGTGCCGTAGGCACCTTTTCTTTCACATAGGACGTGTGGGGAATTTACTGCACCAGGAAGTCAGTCTTCAGAAACAGTGCCTCTAACATCTATGTACACCATTCTTCAAATAATGCACATAGAAGATAAACATACCCATATGTACAGGTACAGATGTAGCTCTGTTTCCCTACCTATCTATCTATCTATCTAATAGAATTACTGTCCATGTTATGAATATCTACTTTTAATTGTTTCTTTTCTTATACTGCAGATAAATATTGCCATTTAAAATTACTTTCTCAAACTAGTTACTATTTCATCCACATTAGTTCATCTGCTACTTTCCTTTATAATTCACTCTTCTGACTTTGTGCGAGTTTTACCATTTAAAAAGCCTTTCCCTACTTTTTCTCCTCTTCACCTTTGTATTCATTACATTATTGAGCCTTCTCAAAAAACTTCCAGGTTAAATGTACCTTACCATGATTATGCCTTTACTTTCTTTCTGTTTAGAATGTATGACCCATATAATTTATTACTTAGAATTATAATATTTTAAATGTATTAATGCCAATCAAATGTGCTTATGTTGTTTAAAATATATGTTTTAGGATTTTTGAAATCAAGGATCAACATTTCTGCCTTTTTCTATTAATTTTCTTTCTTCCCCCCGAATGCCTAGCCAACACCAAGAACACATTAAGGACATACAATAATTGCTTGTTAAAAGAAAGAAAGAATGAATATTTGAGAATTGCCTAGAAAACTGTGAGAGTATCCTTTTGACCTAAAAACATTATACTAGCATCTTCCAGGAATGCCAGAGTTAAGAATATAATTACTAATATCAACAAAAGTGTATTTTATCTGGATAATGTTTTGTTTTCTGAGCAAAATCCTGATGTACTTTGAAAGTTAGGCCTGATGTTAACCTCAAGAGTATATGATAGATAGAGAACCAAGTTCATGGAACCAAGTTTGAACCCAGGAACCCAAACTACCCATTTTTATGTCAGACCATCCTTTTTTTATTTCTGAGTTCTTAACTCCCTTAGCTTTATCCCCCTTTTCTGTGAAATTAAGGATCTAAGTAGACAATCTTTAAGACTCCTTCTAGTTCTAAACTCTTATACTTTATTAACCACAACTTGTTGCCTCAGTTGGCTCAGAGGTTCAGCTTAAACATCTACTGGGGACATTCTAGCTTTTAACATTGAGCAGAGGTTATACATAAAGGAAAAGTGGGTAAGGGTGTTAACAAAAGCAAGCTGAGAACAAGAGAAGGTAAGGACAATTAAAACTCCCAGAATAATCACATGGTAGTTCGCTTCAGTTCAATTTATTTTCTGTTGTATTTTGCTGGGAAATATGGCCGTTAATGAAACATAAAGACCAAGCTTTATTTTAATAGTTTTGCCCCTCTTTTCTCTCAAGTCTCTCTGTCTCTCTTTTATATACCATAACTCAATCTAATATTCCACCCTCTTTTCTTCCCCTCTCTAAAAGGAGGCAAACTATACTGACAGAAGAAAAGATTAAAATGTTGCTAAGTGGAATGGTCAAAAAATTTACAATTACCTGGACATTTTAAGAAAGATGAAATTAGTTGTTGATACAGATGACATGAATTACAGATAATTCATTTGTCTAATACCTAAGCCCTATATAGGCATCCTGGATCTTGGCAGGTGAAAGGGGTATTTATATCTCAGGAAGCCATGGGTGTCTAGTGCCTAGGAATATTAATTTTCTTCCTCTGACAAATATTTCCTCTGACAATAATGTTGTGAACTTTAGTTCAAATTATTTTCCTAACATTCATATACTCACTGCATTTTTTTTGTTTTTATGCATATACTTCCAAAAAATATGAAAGTTGAATTGCTGAACAAAAGCAATGGGTTCCATTATACTTTTATATCAATGAGGGTCCAGTTAGGAGACAAAAAATACACTAGTAATTTAAATAAGGAATCTTTATTATAAAGAATCATTAACTTATACAAAGCCTTTAACTACTAAAAGAGATATAAGGAACTCTATGGAGTCCAGAATTTGCAAGTGCAAATAAACACGTTATACTATTACTAAGTTGAAGGATACTGGACAGTGAAAGAAACTGAGGACTTGGGAGAGGTTCCTCCACCCAAGGCTGAGATTTCAAACTCTTTGCAGAAGGCATGGCTAGAGAGAGACAAGTAGTCTTCCTAGTGGCAACAAAGCTTTCTAGAGGATGCAGGCCAGTGCTGATCTACAGAAAGGGTCTGCCATTGCCAGAGGAAGTGGGCAGATGTGAGCTGGTCTGTAGAAGTAAGTTATGTGTTGGCGATACAGTTGCCTGAGGTCTCAGCTGGACCTTCTTTAGAAGCAACCTCATAAAGGATAGTCAGTTGCTTGATGATGGATGAAGTTCATCTGTAAAAGCAGCCAGCCAGGTAGGAAAAGCATGGCTTAAAAGTAAGGGCACAGCTCCTGTGAAAGACAGTGAGGCTAGAAACTGTCTATAAAGTCTCATGAAGTGAGAGGCACAAGGCCTCACCTCCTGCACTGGATAAAATATGGATGCAGCACCCAACCTGAGGGAAATGGCTTCTTTTCACTATCACCTCACTATGTCGCTCCAGCACTCGTTATTGAAACAAAAGCCCAACAATGTACCAGCTAGAGAAATAGAAATACGTACAGGTTACACAAAACTGGGAAAAAGAAGGCAGGGTTTGGAGCGGAGAGATTGTAAATGATAGCTGGCTCAATCTTTTAGCACTGAACACCTTGCCTTAAAAAAAAATGAACTTATTATCCCTAGAGCTTACTGGAGAGGGAATCTAGATCAGTGCTTTATTCTACCATTTACTTTGCGATTTATTGTACCTTTTATGTTACTCATTTAAAGTAATCTGGAGGCATGCTAGGATCATTTCAATACCAAAACATATGACGACAGTCTATTAGGTTGAAAGAAGAAAACTGTGTTTACTTGATTTCAACCAAATATTTTAATAAAATGCTTATTTTGGCAGGTTCAGTTACCTCACTAACCAATAAAATCTGTGCACATATGCCTTTCTAAATTTCTTCCCAAAAATATATGTTTATATTAGTGGGGACATGGGATTAGAAATAGGAAAAACATATATACATATATACATATAATGAAAAATCATTCCCAAATGTGATTTTAGCCTATATTTTGTTCTTATTCTCAAGAGATTAAAATTAAAGACATTAGTGATTATAGAATTTCAGATATTGTTCGTTGCATATATTCAGTTAAAAGAAGATTTATCAATGTCCAGAGACACTTGTTCACTCACTAATATTTCGTAACTGGATAGTGGCAGATTGGTCTAGAACTAAGGTCTCATGCTTTAAATCTCAGTTCTTTCTTCATATTGTGTGCATTAGAAAGAGCTAATAATATGTACACAGTTTACCATACCATCCTTTCAGAATTAAATAACACTGCCTCTCACCGGCAGGGATACAGTGACATAATAAAATATTACTTAAAGCTCCATATTATGTACATTTTACTTCACATAAGTTTATTTTAATCTAAGTAATATAAAATCTCTAGCTCAGATTTCTTTAAAAATTAGCAGAACATGTAACCTGATGAGGAAGCATTTAAAGGGGACATAATATATCAGGACTATCTTCTAAAATTTAAGCCACCTCATTTTTCCTTTTTTTTTAAACTTTATTTGCTAAATATAGGTTATTTGATCTTATTTCCACATTCCCTTGAGATCTTAAGAAAATAATTTTTTCCTTTTCTTTGATTGATGAAGAAATGGCAGGAGAAAATTAAGACTGATAGCACAATACATCAGAGGCTCAAGAAATTACCTGAGATATCGCTGCACAGCTGTGTGACAAATGCCACTCACCTCCCTTGCCTCCTTTAAAATGTTTCTTTGTTTGATATAAATGATATAGTAGTCACTATGTAAGGACAGACTATGACCAGAAGTCAACTGCATTAATGTAGCAGACACTTTATTCCTAGGATATATGATTTACCTCTTCTAAAGAAAAAAAAAATCGCCATATTCTGGCATACTTTGTCAGATTTCTGGGTCAGATGACTTTCTTAAAGTGGATAGGAACAATTTATTCATAGGAAGCCAGTGTACTGGACTTTAAGGTAGAGTGATCCATTCATATTTTTTAAAGTTTTAAAGTTACATTCAGATAGGAAAATGGCCAGTGTAGAGTATAGGAAAGACATTTCAGGTACGAATGTTAGAAATAATTTTCTTCAGAGAATGTTATACTTTCTCTCAAGAATAAGCATACTTAAATATGAATCAAATATATAAACCAACTTCAGAGAAACATTATAAGATCATTTTCTATTCCCTACCAGGGCAACACTTCCAGGCACTGTAAGTGATATCAGCATCATATAGCATCAATAATCACACTTTTTGGTTAATGTGAATTGGAGATTTTGAAGCTGAGGAAATTAAATAGGGTATATTGATTTAGTATTTTTGAGCCTATATTCCCCAGAATTTAGAGGAAGAATGGAGCCCATAACTTTTATTTGGTGTTATTTTTGGTCATTATTTTATACACACATGCACACACACACACACACACACACATATATACATATATATATGTATATATACAACCATAATATTCCAGGAATTGTGCCAATACCACGGAGATTTATATAGAGAACTGTTCTTGTGTTAATACAATTGCCTATGAAAGGATCTTCAGGAAATGCTAGCTATAGGCAAAATACCATTTTTCCCCTTCTAATCCAAACAGGGTATTGGAACCTTCATATTTGAAGCATCAACACTTACCTAGATGCAGACTCATTAGAAGTCATTCTTAGGTCTGTTGAAGGTGTCAACATAGAATCTTACTCAAGAAGTATTTTTTGATCACTCATAGTGTAACCTTAAACACTTCAACAGAAAGTTACAGAAATAAAGCCAATAAGTTTGATTCATTTAATGCAGAATATATTTAATGAAGCACTGTGATCATAAACAAACACTAGCTATTATCTACCTCTTCAAGTGGATGAAAAATAATACAATTTTCATCCAATATGTGCCAAACAAAAGGTGCAATGAAAACTGGCATTGAAGTATATGAGCTTTCTGACAACAGTATTAGTCACATCTTACACACTGACCTTTGTAGTGGCAAGGATATTCAGTAAGCTGTTACAAGGAGTTGGCATTTTCAGATGTAATGAATCTCTTTAATGTCTGTCACCTGCTTAACAGGACTACCATCTCTTGACTGATGAGTTTCCAGTGATGTAAAAATCCACTCAACTGCTTTATGGATTTTGCCACTATTCAGAAGACACAGTGGCTATCTCAAAGAGTTAATGATGATATTATTTGCAGCCCCAAGACACAATTATCTGTAAGAAGACAATGGAGAGAAGTGATGACTGACTAAGTTAAACTCTTTAGGTATAAGTGCCAAAGGAACATGGCTATTATTCAGAACAAGTGCTTCATATGAATAAAACTTCATTCTCAGGAGGGCTCCAAAAGTTCAGAGGCTAGCATGTTTAAATTAGTCTCTCTCTCAGCTCAATGTCAGCTCCTAATCCTGTTTTTTGATTGAAAGGTATATGGCTTTCAGCATTTATCTTTATTCTGATTTATCTTAATATGCTCAAATTCTTGAATTTAATGAAATGGATTAATGGTGGACAATTGTGCTCTTCATTCCTCCTCTGGCTTATCTGAGCAACTATCCACAGTTTTCATTAAAACTTTTCTAAGTTGGAAATTAGGTTATAATATCTGACTGTATTATCTAACATACTTCAATAGTAAAATGTGCTGTTTGTTAATTCATGTCCTTCTTTTGTATCAGTGCTTTAGCACAATATGGAATTAATGAAACCTCAATGTGATACATCCTTTCTCTCACCATAATAAGTTGCTCTAGCACATACTTACTGCATGAGAGATTGTAAAGTGAGTTACTTTTAAAATTCTTTACAATCACTCTTGGAAACCCAAAGATTAGGCATGTATGCACATGTATTTGTAGATAACTATAGCTCAGAAGTAAAATTTGTAAGAAAAATACTACAGGTTCATTATATACATAAAAGAATGATTGCCAAATCAGAACGTGTTTTTTTAACATATTTTAAATTTATCACCATGTGTAGCACTCAAGCTTTGTTCATTTCTCCCAACACTACAAAATAAATAACAGTATAGATATATTTTTAGATAGGGGTCGAGGAAGGATAATTAAAATGCAAAATTTACAATTTATTTATGATGAGAGCAATCCACAGATCTTTATATGCATCATAACTTTTCGTGTTATTTTAGCTATTCATGGTTCATGTTACTTTGATCTATTGTTAATTTAACACAAAAAAAAATCTTAAGGCTTGAAGAGACCTTAAGGATTTTCATGGGGGCTAACAAGTATATTTCCTAGATGAGGACTTTGTGGTTAATAGAGGCTACACAGCTTGTCTACAACAAAAGGAAAGCAGCATGTGCAGTCCAAAGACTAGAACCCAGACCTTCAAACTTTCCACTATTTCCTTTCTTCTGCATTACATCCTTTTCTGTGGAATGGTATGGAAGAGATATTATGTTATTCTTTAGTCACTATGCTAAAGACTGAATATTTATGCCCCCTCCCCACTGCCCAAATTCATATGTTGAAGCCTGATACCCAATGTGATGGTATTTAGAGATGGGACCTTTGATTAGGTCATGAGGTCCCATGTCAAAATACCATCACATTGAATGAGATCAAAAGATACTCTGAAGAGACTCTTACAAAAGAGATTCCGGAGAGTTCCCACTCCCCTGTTACCATGTGAGGACACAATGAAAAGACTGTGTATGAACCAAGAAGCTGGCTCTCATCAGGCATATCTGCTGGTACCTTGATCTTGGACTTCCCAGTCTCCAGAAGTATAAGAAATAAATTTATTTTGTTTACAAGTTACCCAGTCTATGATATTTTTGTTAGAGCAGCTGAAACAGACTAGAAATACACTATCAGACATTTAATTTTCATTTCGTTTATCTTGTTCTGTCCCATAAACCTAATATTTTGCTATTTACTGTGTACATATACAAACCTAACAAATGCTCTTAACTATTCCTCTCCTGATAAATGTGTTGACTGTGGGTTTGCATTCAGTAAGTCAAAGGAATAAGTTGTGTATCAAGTAGTAATATTACCCTGGTCCCAACTTAATTCTGAGTCACAAAACCTTAACAGGAGATATAATAGGAAAATATGTTTTGTCACTATTGAAAATGTGTGTGATTTTTAGATTTTAGAATAGTATATATCTTTTAAAATATATCTTATGCTAAAGAAATTGCAGAAACTTAAAAACATAAATATGCTTAAAACGAAAAGAAGAATTATAGGGCGATTGTCCTGGGGCGCAGATGGAGGGAGCCACGGTTCGGCTGCTGTGTGGCAGTGCACTGCTAAGAAGAAACTTCCCAATTTGCCTGTCTTCCTGGAAAAATCCTCCTGATGTCTTGAAATTCCCAGCTTTGAGAAGCTGGACTCAAAGCAAACAAATAACGGCCTACCCTATGCCCCTCTGCAAACATTTACAGATGAGGAGAGGATGATAAAGAGCACGGTTAAAAAGTTTGTCCAGGAACAAATTGCTCCTTTGGTTTCAAAAATGGATGAAAATTCAAAAATGGAAAAATCAGTAATAGAAGGATTATTTCAACAAGGGTTGATGGGTATTGAAATTGACACAAAATATGGAGGAACAGGAGCTTCATGTTTTCCTCTATCCTAGTGATAGAAGAATTAGCCAAAGTTGATGCGTCTGTGGCTCTGGTATGTGACATCCAGAACACAGTAATTAGGAAAATACGGAACAGAAGAACAGAAGGCTATCTATTTGCCCAAGCTAGCTATGGAACAAATGGGAAGTTTCTGCCTTTCAGAGGCTGGAGCAGGTAGCGATTCATTTGCTTTGAAGACCAAAGCTGATAAAAAAGGAAATTATTATGTCATCAACGGGTCGAAGATGTGGATTAGCAATGCCAAGGATGCCAAGCTCTTCATGGTGATGGCAAATGTAGACCTTACTCTTGGGTATAAAGGAATTACCTGCTTTTTGGTAGATTGTGATACTGAGGGCCTTCATATAGGGAAACCAGAGAACAAAATGGGAAGCAGAGCTTCTTTTACTTGCCCATTAACATTTGAAAATGTCAAGGTTCCAGAAGCCAATATCCTGGGACAAATTGGACATGGCTATAAGTAAACCATTGGGGGTCTTAATGAAAGTAGAATAGCAATTGCTGCACAGATGCTGGGACTGGATCAAGGATGTTTTGACTACACTATTCCATATATTAAAGAAAGGGAACAATTTGGCAAAAGAATATTTGATTTTCAGGGACACCAACACCAAGTGGCTCACGTGGCCACCCAGCTAGAAGCTGCAAGATTACTCACATACAACGCTGCAAGGCTTTTAGAAGCTGGAAGGCCATTCATTAAAGAATCATCTATGGCCAAGTACTATGCATCAGAGATTGCGGGCCTAATAACTGGCAAATGTATTGAGTGGATGGGAGGAGTAGGCTACACCAAAAATTACCCTGTGGAAAGATACTTCCGAGATGTGAAGATTGGTAAAATATATGAAGGAACTTCAAACATCTAGCTGAACAGCATCCCAAAGCACATCAATTCGGAATACTGACAGCCACGGGAGTGGGACCCCTCCCTGGTGTCACTGGTGAAAAATTTTAAACTATTGTGCCTTGTTGGGGGCTGTGTTGAATGATTTTATTTAGGCCCTTCACCTTGGATCTGAAGGTAGACCTTTCCTGTTTCCTCTTTCCAATCTGCTTAACTGAGACGCAGAACATCATTTTTAAAATTTGGAAAGAAATGCATCCATATTTTCTCCAAAACTATATTTAAAACTCTATATGCATTATCATTCTAGCTTCAGGGTATACAGAATTTCACTCTATTAGAATTTGGAAAAATAAAGATAATATAAGTATTTCTTGCAAACATGGCTATTTTATATTCTTGTCATTGTGCATCAGTCAGAGAGATGTTTATGCTAGTTGGCAATTCTATAGAAGAAATAGATTCAATTCTAAGTTGCTAAACTAGGTGAAACTGATAAAAATTTATTTAGAAAAATCTAAAAGTTTTAGCTCTGAATATCTGAAAATGAGTGGATTATATAATTGAAGAAAACATTTCAACAAAGGAAGGCAATATAATTTGTTACTATAATTTACCAGTGTGAAAGGTGCATTTCATTATGATTTCAGTAGATCATTTTAAAAACAAGTCTCTACATTAGTTTTCAAGAATGAAGTTTAAATAATTTGGTTTAATAATTAGAATATACTCAATATTATATTATTCATTTTATCAATGATACAGTATTTTTCCATCTTTAAATTGAATACTGTTTTCTCAAACTTAGTTATTGAGCTTTATCATGAATAGTAATTCAGAAATTATATTTTGGTTCAGCAATTCTCAAGAGGGGATGTCTTTTCCCCATAAAGGAGTGTATTAAAATCTTGTAAGGAATGAGGGATAGAAGGGAGCTGTAGAGTTTGAAAAGCATATTTGGTAATATAAAAAATGACGTTTCTGGGAAGGCAAAAATAAATCTGTTGTTTTACAGTCAAATTATGGAAAGGCAAAGCTCAGCAAATATACAGCTGGCGATTCCATTTCTTCAGTATCAGGGATTCTCAATCAGGAGAAGAAACCTTGTAGGGTACACATCCTCAGTCCCCTCAGGAGGGAGGAGGACAGTGAAGGGTGAGTGTTTTATATTTTCTGGAAGGGGGCATGGGTTAGAGATGTTGGAAAATGTCTCAAGGCTCATAGAGTTGCTTAAAGTAATCACTGCTGTCAAAGGGGAAGCACTTTAATGAAAGAATAATGTTTATTAAGAAAACTTGACATTTTCAAAGTAATTTTGCTTTGCACATTCATGTTCATCAAATTGTATTAATTTCTATAATGGATATCATAGTTAAATATTCAGAACTGTGTAAATACAATTGAGATAGAAATTACATTAAAATATTAGGAAGAAATACGGACAAATTTATTCCTTAGATTAAAAGAGATAAAGCCTACTTGATTTTCAGAGAGGGAGCTGATGGAAGCCAGTCATTCAGTGTTTTAGAACAAAAAGACATTAATCTGATAAGGAAAGTAGGGGATGGAGGAAATGCCCTAAAGGGGGGCTTGGACATCTTTAATTTCTGTGATTATGTGAGAGAGGTGGACTTTTCAGATAATGGAATAGAAGCCAACGTTAGTAAAAAGAATCCCAGCTTCCTCCTGTAGAGTTACAAACACGTGAAACTACAATAAGCCTCCTTCAGATTAGCAGCATGAGAGAGGCTCCCATGTACATCTAGACCATGAATATATAGTTCATATTGATACAGTTCTAATTGTGTGTATATTTTTTGTGCAGGTTCACAAATAACAGTTGAAAACTATGTATTGTAGTTAATATCTGTACCTGCCTTCTTCTATTAGTGAATTGTGTTATTGTACCATTTACCAAAGAGGATGTTGTAGGTTTCCCCCTTAGTTCTTCCATTATAGCTTTTCTTAAAAACCATGACTTTGGGGGTCTTGAGTTTGTGTCTAGTGGAGGACAAGCTTGTTTAACTCCTGAAGCTTGTCATTACTGTTTGTTAATTTGAGGATAGGGCTGTCAGAAGGAAGAGACTTGAACACAAGCAACAAGATGTATTTGTGTGGTAGAGCTGGACTCAACCCAACTGCTAAGTTAGTATTGTTAGACATTTCACTTTACAACACAAAAATGAATTGGTGTCAAAGATTTTAGAATTATGGAAAGCTAAATCTATAAAGAGTTTAGAGAACCATCCAGCCAACTCTCTCATTTTAAGAGTGAATGATTCATATAGCCCAGACTACTTGCCCAAGGTCATCCATCCAGGGCCAAAGATTAGACAAGGATGCAAATGTACTAGCTCCCAATTCAGTGCTCTTCCTACTGTTTACTACTGTCTCTGTTCAACAAATTTTGGATTTCCTCCTTGTTATGTCTCAATACTCTTATTGATTTATTTTAAGTTTAACTGATAAATAATTAACACTTCAGAAGTGTTAAGATTGATCAGTGTCATTACTTACATATTTTAATCACCTGCCAAACACACTGGCTCTGCTAGGATGTAGCTGGTATGTCAAATGTAAAGATTATTGTGTGTGATCACTTGGTTTTATGATTATGATGTGTTTTAGTAAATGCACTAGTTATATCCTTGCTGATGTATTTTTGCTGATCTTTCATAAAGTGAAACTTGTTGTAATGGTACCTATCAGACGTAATCAGTGTTACAAAATCAGTATTCCACGGAGAATGAAAAAATAAAGCACTAACTGGAAAAAAAAAAGAATTATAGAGTACTCCTGCTGCAGTATTTTATGACATATTTTGGAAAACCAGAAGCAGAGCCAGAATCAACTTTGAAGACTAAGAGAGAGAAAGCTTAGATTTTCAGGAGAACATATAGCCTACATCCTCCAATCCCCTCCTTTTAATGTTAAAAATAAGGAAATGATCCTGATCCTAAATTGCTTATGGTCATGATGCTGGACCCTGACATACATGCCAATCTTCCAAGAGTCAACAAAGTTAATAAAACTTCTTAAAGTGTTAAAAGTGTTAAAATATTTTAGACTTGGTCTGACATTGGTATACTTATTTTGAATTTGGCTTTGATAAATTCATATTAAGTTTAAAAGACAATTATTATTTAGTTAAGTGGCACAAAAGAAATCAACAATGATTAGTTTTTAAAAACAAGGAAGGAAAACTGTTCTTTTTTTATTACATCTGAAATATATGGCAAATACATAAGTCTGGTACTTTAATAACTTTCTACCCTGATGTGAATTTCTTCACTTTCAATAACACTTTACTATGTCATCTTTAAAAGGAACATAAAATAAAATAGAGAGCAAGTTTTACAGGAGATCACAACACATTCCCATGAGACACCAAATCCACATAGGCTACTGAAACACCTAAAACAAATACTAAGAAAATATAGAAAAATAAAAGGCACTCCACAAGTAGGTGATGATCTTGAACCAAACTGAAGCCCTCTGGGAGGCCTATACTAAAAATTAAATATTAAGCAATAAGTTAGAATGAAGTTTGGCTTCATTTGATTCTGACGTATTATTTCAAGTTTATTCCTCTTTTTCTAAATTGAATGTTCTTGATTCTATCACTACAACTAATTCAATTAGTAAACGTAAAATCAGATAGTAAAGAGATACATGTAAGGGATATTAAGTAGAAAAAAAATTGGTTGAATGGTTCATGGAAAAGCAGTATTAGTTGAAAACCTTTTATTCTATGATGAAATTTGGTGGGCTTAAAATTAATCCTAGCAGAAATCTGTTTCCTACAGAGATCTCCTCAAAACCATATACCCAGTATATAAATCCTCACAAGCAACATCTAATAATTCAATTTAAAAAAAACAAAAAACAGAACAAAACAAAGCACAACACTGTAATATCTACTTTCAATCCAGCCATTATGGCCAAAAGAGGATGGGCCAGTTTTCCATCCTAAAATCAGCAAAATAGAAGGGAAGAAATATGAGTGTGTCTGTGTGTGAGTGTGTGATACAAATTTTGCACTGCAAAGATTGAAAGTTAAGCAACTCTAAACATAATTAAGAATTATATCTGCTATGATTCAAGTCATTTACACACCAATGGATATTCAGAAATCAATATTTGGCAGTGCACAGACTTGAAACACATGAACAGACATGAGAAAAGAAGGAGCAAAACACCAACATCATCCCAAACAGTCCGCAGTAACCTCTGTCTAGGAGGAGTAAAAAGGAGACTGATAATCAACACTAAAAAACAATTGTAGTTATAATGGCTATATATGTAGCAACTTGGTTAAATGTAGGTCTATATTATTCTTTATGAATGTACAGCAAATTTTGAATTTTGTTGATTCAGAGGTCCTTTAATTTATTTTGGTATACTTTTCCATGATGTAAATATTTATAATAATCCAAATATTTAATTCTATGCTTATCATATGAGTGAATAGATATTTACTTATATGATGTAGGTTTACCTTTCCTATCAAAAAGTAATCATCTTAAGGGAAAAAACTCTCCTGTTCATCTTGTTTTAGTACTTAGTAAAATGTCTGACATACATGGTATGTGTTAAGTGAAATATTAATGGAATCCATCATATAATACAAGATTGTATAACATGCTTATATCCATTTTATATAAAGCATTACCTAATATGGAATCTGTTATTTTCACCTAATCAATTTTTTCATAAATAAAAAGAAGTAAGCATCGGGCTTCCCTGGTGGCGCAGTGGTTGAGAGTCCGCCTGCCGATGCAGGGGAAATGGGTTCGTGCCCCGGTCTGGGAGGATCCCACATGCCGCGGAGTGGCTGGGCCCGTGAGCCATGGCCGCTGAGTCTGTGCATCCGGAGCCTGTGAGTCTGGAGCCTGTGCTTCCAGAGCCTGTGCTCCGCAACGGGAGAGGCCACAACAGTGAGAGGCCCGCGTACCGCAAAAAAAAAAAAAAAAAGCTCTATCATAGTCATCTTTGCTTCTACTTTCAATAGTTCTATACAATAATTTAGCATTTTGTCAATATGGTTATTAAATCAGGGTCATACTAAAGGCTGATCTAGCCCCAGGAAACACTCGAATGTACTAGATTCAAAGCTGCGTAATTCATGTGTCCTCGTGGAATTTTTAATTGATAAGAAAAAAATCCAGTCTCAGGTGTTAGTTTCAATATTATTTAATATATTTATATATCACATTATCATTAACTGTCAATTGGGGTCATATACAATTTGATATGAATTATTACTATATAAAATATAATGTAAAAAATGATTAAAGATAGGTTTTTGATAATCATTGCTTATAGACTGCCTTTCTTAAAATAATTTATCCTCCCTGAGAAATTGTTGAAATCAAAAGCATGTACTAAACATGATACACTGTATGATTAAATCTTTACATTTATCTATGTCTGAAAGTTAAAAAAACTCTAGAGAAATAATAAGATTGCTTTCATTAAAAGTAGAGACTTCAGCCATTTCCACTGAAGCCAGTAATCTGTCATACTGCAAATAAGAGGAGCACAATTAGCAGCAGAGGAGTCCTATAGGCTTTATGTAGAGAGTGCTTTGTTCAATGACAGAAAGGAAAAAATACAGCTTCTCCTAGACAGGCGCACCATATTCATTCCTACAGGCCATGACAATTGAGAAAAACATTGCTGACCTTTCCCACTCTTAATTCTGCCTTTCCATCTCTGGAACCTACTTTATTCGGGGTATATATCACATATAAATTATAAATACCCTATGCACACAATCATTCACTAGTGGTTTGTTTTGTTTTGTTTTGTTTTGTTTTACTATTTTTGTCATGGCCTGGGTCTCTAAGAAAAATTCCTTGCTTGACAACTAAAGTTTAATTGTTTAAATGCCACTTCTTGAATGTAAACATTTTAAGGGAAATATTTTTAAACTATTGGATTTCTCTGGTTCATTTGTTTTTTGATTCTGTGTTCATTTTAATTTTTTTAACATCTTTATTGGAGTATAATTGCTTTACAATTATGCTTTACAATGGTGTGTTAGTTTCTGCTTTATAACAAAGTGAATAAGCTATACATATACATGTATCCCCATATCTCCTCCCTCTTGCATCTCCCTCCCACCCTCCCTACCCCACCCCTCTAGGTGGTCACAAAGCACTGAGCTGATCTCCCTGTGCTATACGGCTGCTTCCCACTAGCTATCTGTTTTACATTTGGTAGTGTATATATGTCCATGCCACTCTCTCACTTCGTCCCAGCTTACCCTTCCCCATCCCTGTATCCTCAAGTCCATTCTCTATGTCTGTGTCTTTATTCCTGTTCTGCCCGTAGGTTCTTCAGAACCTTTTTTTTCTTTTTGTTTTAGATTCCACATATATGTGTTATCATATGATATTTGTTTTTCTCTTTCTGACTTCCTTTATTCTGTATGACAGACTCTAGGTCCATCCACCTCACTACAAATAACTCAATTTCATTTCTTTTTATGGCTGAGTAATATTCCTTTGTATATATGTGCCACATCTTTATCCATTCATCTGTCAATGGACACTTAGGTTGCTTCCATGTTCTGGCTATTATAAATAGAGCTGAAATGAACATTGTGGTGTATGACTCTTTTTGAATTATGGTTTTCTCAGGGTATATGCACAGTAGTTGGATTGCTGGGTCGTATGGTATTTCTACTTTTAGTTTTTTAAGGAACCTCCATGCTGTTATCCATAGTGGCTATAAATTTATACAATTTAAATTGATACAATTTACTTTCCCACCAACAGTGCAAGAGTTTTCCCTTTTCCCCACACCCTCTCCAGCATTTATTGTTTCTAGATTTTTTGATGATGGCTATTCTGACCAGTGTGAGATGATACCTCATTGTAGTTTTGATTTGCATTTCTCTAATGATTAGTGATGTTGAGCATCCTTTCATGTGTTTGTTGGTGATCTGTATATCTTCTTTGGAGAAATGTCTATTTAGGTCTTCTGGCCATTTTTGGATTGTGTTGTTTGTTTTTTGATATTGAGCTGCATGAGCTGCTTGTAAGTTTTGGAGATTAATCCTTTGTCAGTTGCTTCATTTGCAAATATTTTCTCCCATTCTGAGGGTTGTCTATTCATCTTGTTCATGGTTTATTTTGCTGTGAAAAAGCTTTTAGGTTTCATTAGGTCCCATTTGTTTATTTTTGTTCTTTTTTCCATTTCTCTAGGAGGTGGGTCAAAAAGGATCTTGCTGTGATTTATGTCATAGAGTGTTCTGCCTATGTTTTCCTCTAAGAGTTTGATAGTTTCTGGCCTTACACTTAGGTCTTTAATCCATTTGGAGTTTATTTTTATGGTGTTAAGGAGTGTTCTAATTTCATTCTTTTACATGTAACTGTCCAGTTTTCCCAGCACCACTTATTGAGGAGGCTGTCTTTTCTCCATTGTATATTCTTGCCTCCTTTATCAAAGATAAGTTGACCATATGTGCGTGGGTTTATCTCTGGGCTTTCTATCCTGTTCCATTGATCTATATTTCTGTTTTTGTGCCAGTACCATACTATATTGATTACTGTAGCTTTATAGTATAGTCTGAAGTCAGGGAGCCTGATTCCTCCAGCTCCATTTTTCTTTGTCAAGATTGCTTTGGCTATTTGGGGTCTTTTGTGTTTCCATACAAATTGTAAAAAATTTTTTTCTAGTTCTGTGAAAAATGCCATTGGTAGTTTGACAGGAATTGCACTGAATCTATAGATTGCTTTGGGTAGTCTAGTCATTTTCACAATGTTGATTTTTCCAATCCAAGGACATGATATATCTCTCCATCTGTTTCAATTATCTTTAATTTCTTTCATCAGTGTCTTATAATTTTCTGCATACAGGTCTTTTGTCTCCTTAGGTAGGTTTATTCCTAGGTATTTTATTCTCTTTCTTGTAATTGTAAATGGGATTGTTTCCTTAATTTCACTTTCAGATTTTTCATCATTAGTGTATAAGAATGCAAGAGATTTCTGTGCATTAATTTTGTATCCTGCTTCTTTACCAAATTCTTTGATTACCTCTAGTAGTTTTCTGGTAGCATCTTTAGGATTCTCTATGTATAGTATCATGTCCTCTGCAAACAGCGACAGCTTTACTTCTTTTCTGCTTTGGATTCCTTTCATTTCTTTTTCTTCTCTGATTGCTGTGGTTAAAACTTCCAAAACTATGTTGAATAACTTCTCTGTTTCTTAAACAGGGTGTGTGGATCTTAATTTAGTCTTTCCTTATTACTCCACTAGTATGTAAGAAAATCACTGCAGATTTAATAATCTCTTGTGAGATACGTATTTAGCAGGGTCATACTATGAATCTTGGATTCTTGAAAAATCCTCTAATGATGGCTTCTTTATCTGTTTCTCTTGTTTCCAGTTCACAAAGGTGAATTTCACTTCTGGTAATAGAACATAGAACTGCTCCTAGATCCATGACTAAATCAAATATAATATCAATGTCTTACCCTCCATGAAATCTTTTTCACTATTTCTATTAATTTTAAAACTTGAGACTAACATTTAAAACATTTAAATATTTTAAATGTTTAAAATTTGATGATACATGTTTTATGACTCATTTTATGGTTTAATTTGTTGAATGCTCTATTAATATTTGAAAATAATATGTTAGCTTTTTTAATGGATGTTCTATAAATCATTTTAATTAATTTTTTTCAATTATTTTATATTTATTAACATACTCAACATGTCCAATCATCATTTATTTGCATCAATCTCTATTGCTATCTGGTATCATTTCCCTTTGGCCTGAGACTCTTTTTTTTTTTCAACATTTATTATTTAAAAAATCTTAAAATCCTACTTTTCCTTAACATATATTGAATTGCAGAACTGTTGGTGACAAATTCTCTTTGCTTTTACTTTTGGAAATATTTTTCTTTGTTTTAAAGGATATTCTCACTAGATATAATATTCTATGTTGACAGTATTTTTTGTTTGTTTTCTTTCATCACTCTAAGGCAGTTGTTGTATTGTCTTCTGGTTTGCATAGTCTGGAGTCATCCCTATATGTGTTCCTCTGTACAAAAAAAAAATCTATTTTTCATTTCTTTAAAGACTTTATCACTTGTTTTTAAAGCAATTTTATTGTGATATGTTTTGGTGCAGAATATTTTAATTTCATTTTTGAATGAGTTCCTTGATATTTATGTATTTGTGGACATATTTTTCAATGAATTTGGGAAAGTATCACTCAGTATTTTTTTTTTTTTTTTTTGTGGTATGCGGGCCTCTCACTGTTGTGGCATTTCCCGTTGTGGAGCACAGGCTCCGGATGCATAGGTTTAGCGGCCATGGCCCATGGGTCTAGCCGCTCCGTGACATGTGGGATCTTCCCAGACCGGGGCACGAACCCGTGTCCCCTGCATCGGCAGGCAGACTCTCAACCACTGCTTCACCAGGGAAGCCCTCACTCAGTATTTTTATAAGCACCTACACTCATATGTTAGATCACTGAATATCAATCCACAGATCATTGAGGCTTTTATTTAAAAGCTTTTTTTTCAATCATTTTTCTTTCTCTGTTTCAATCTGAATACATTTCATTGCTATGTTTTTAAATTCCCTGATACTTTCTTTATGCAGTATTTAATCCACTGTCATATGCAGTAAGATTTTAAATTCAGATATCATATTTTTTACCTCTAGGAATTTTACTTGAGTCTTGTTTTATATTTTCCATTTATTTGCTCATTATGTTCATTTTTTCCTTTAAGTACTTTTAAATAGTTTTTAACAGCAGTTTTAACATCTGTGTCTGCTAATTTCTTATTCCTAGTTTTCTAAGGACTGAATTTTATCTCTATGATTTTGCTTTTTGTTATATCTATTGATATTTGATTAGATGCTAGAGTCTTTAATTTTGCTTTTCTGAATGTCTTTATCAATGTATTGATAAAGTTTTTTTTAATCTGTATTATTTGTTAGGTTAAATAAGAATAACCCATTTAAAAATATTTCCATTATTTCCTATTAATACAAAATTGAGAATATAAACAAATTCATCATATCAAAATATCCCTCACAGTGTGAGATTTTTCTACCAAGAAACAAGTTGTGCCATTTTCTAGGAGTTTACTGTTACAAGTTTATTTAATTGCTAAGAAGTGAAGTTTCAGTTCTCAGTAAGGAGCAGTTTAGGGCCACTTGGACATCCAAAATCAGTTTATTATTGTTTCTGTAAAGCTCAATTTCTGTAACAAGTTGCAGGGAGTCATTGCTGCCTGAAAATTGTCAGAACCACCACTGCAATTTCTAGACCAGGAAATTAGGTAATTCTCTCCTAGAGGAATTTTTTTTTTTTTTAATGCAAGGCAATACATGAAGACTTAAAGGGATTTCTCACAAAACACATTAGAAAGTTTGAGTCTTGTACAGGAGATCCCTTCTCAGGGAGTGCTGGAGAAAGGAATACTCTCAGTTTTTGAACATGCAAGTGGGAGACTTGTCCCTCTAATGAAATTGGTGGAATAAGAACAAGGGAGGCCTAGAATATAGCTCTTATCCAAACTCTGTGAACCCAGTTGGATATATGGATTGAGATCTGTATATCACTTATTAAGAGACATTAGTAACTGGAGTACACCAAAGTGAGAATTCCTAGCATTGTAACATCTTAAAAATTTGTACTTCATTTATTCTGCATAACATTTGTGGGTAAAATTTGATCAAAAACCTCACATTTTTTCTTCTGGAGCCCTTCATCTACTATGTATACCGCCTCACAACCTATCCTAAACCCCTACTCTTTGATGTTTCAGAGGAGAAAAACCTCATTATCTCCCTGACTTTGATGACATTTTAGCTACTGTATAAAGCAGAAAAAGGGCATGGGGCATACCATATGTTAATGGACTTAATTTAGTTGGAGCGAGGGCAATATTAAGGCAGGAGAGAAGGATGTTAAGATGAGTACAAACATAGGTAAATATCCCTCATCTCACTGCTTCTTTAAATTAGGTCTTATATAAATAATGTTTTTTGTAAATTCAGAGGTTTGATTATCTATTGGGAATAAGGAGGAGAAAAGGAAATTTAGTAGATAAAATTTGAAATAGATGTTATGGAAAATGGGAGATTAAAGTAAATGAGAAATATAGTAGGATTGCCAAACATTTTTGATAGTCTATTGGAATCGTTAATCATTAATTTAGAGTAGAGCCAATTTTCCTCATACATTACTTTCTCTCAGTGTTCTCTCATCTTCTCAGGTAAACTGTCCAACACAATGACACAAAGACACAGCAAGTGAATATTAAAGTATGGGTTAAAATTGACTTCTTTTCATTCTAGCCCATATGTTTAACAGCTTTGTACTAAAATATATGTGTATATAACATATATGTGTATATACTTAGAAGTTACAGCCCTTATAGTGAAGAGTTTTTTTAAAGTATATTAATCTTATATCAATTAATAAAAAAAACCTAGACACATTTAGAAACTCTCACCATCCATCAAGTTTTCTTTAGTACACCTTCCTTTATATACATTAAATACTAAAAATGCTTTTTACAAAAACAAAATATTTTATAATCCTTCTTACATTTAAGGTTTAATGTTTACTATTGGCGTTACAGAAAAATTATGAAAATGCTTGAAACTTTGCACCAAAGACAATGGCTGCAAAAGCTTGTTATTGAAATGGAGCAATGGGTTGCAAAAAAAAAAAAAAGTTGAAAATCAATCAGCATCTCTTTCTCTCCACCTTCCCCCAGGCCTGTGGAAGACAGAGTTTGAGAATTACCTACCCTTTTTTAACATGTTTTGTATAGCACATATGAAATCATCTGAATATCATTACGAATTATTTATTCTCTCTAATCCAAATTTAAGCTGAGACCAACTATAATTTACCTAAAAACACTAAGAACTGGTGAGTCATAAATTACACAAAAATCCCATGTAAATGTGAATACTTTTAAAAAAGAAACCTATGGGGGGAGCACTGTGGAAAAGACTTGTAAACAAATGTCAGCAAATATTTGACTAGAGGAGGGATTGATAAAAATGGAATACTCAAACCAGTTTCCAAAAGCAGATGGAGATTCAAATTAATAAAAACCAAAATTATCTATTAGTTAGAACTCTACAATAGAAAATAAATTGCTTTGCAGAATTCATACTCCCAGCTAACCAAAATATTCATGCAGAAGCCAGAGAAACTGGCTGGAACCTTTAAAGTAGATACCTGCTTTAGATAAGAGTTGAGAATAGAAAATCAACACTAAAACTTCATGCCTTTCTAAATTGAATTTTCAGTAATGAAAAATGATTCTGGAATATCAATGTCTGTATAGGGCATAGAAAAAAACTTTAAGAGGAAAAGACTTACAGCAGGAAAACCAACAAAAATGCTAATTGTTATTTAAATTAATTATTAAATCATTAAAAATAATCATGTCCCCTGATTTGGAAATCTGAATTGTGATCACAGCTTTGTGAAAATCAGTCATGCTAGTGTATTATTGATGGTTTGAACTCCCAATTATGAAAGACTCAGAAGACAGCTAATGGCTCCTATTACATGAATTTGTAGAGAAAATTAAATATAATACTTAATGAAGCATAGAGGCTATTAGTGCTATTACCTATAAACACTTGCAGAAATGAAAAAGAGGATTAGTTTTGTGTTGCTCCAAACCCTCAAGTGACATATAGTAAGGTCAACTGAAAGGATGAGGAGATATTAGAATGTTGTGAACAAACAGTAATAACGTTGAATTGTAAACAGAAACAACCCTTAAAAAGAAGGAAATATAATTCTACTTAGGACATTCTTTTTAAAGAGAGTACATATTCAAAGATTACCATGAATACTTCCATGATTTCAGACATAAGAAAAAAATAGCATCATGACTTTAATTTTACCTTGGGTCATTCTAAACTTTATATTACTTAAAGAAGGTAAAATGGATAGTATATTAGTCAAGATTCTCCTGAGAAATAGAACCAATAGGAGATATACAGATCTTCCTTGACTTATAATGGGGTTACATCCTAATAAGGCCATCATAAATTGAAAATATTGTAAGTCAAAAATTCATTTAATACACCTAACCTACTGAACATTATAGCTTAGCCTAACCTACCTTAAATGTGCTCAGAACATTTTCATTAGCCTACCATTGGACAAAATCATCTAGCACAAAGCCTATTTCACAAAAAAAGACTATCTCATTTAATTTACTGTACTGAACATGAAAAACAGAATGGTTATATGGGTACAGAATGGGTTTGAGTGTATCATTTGTTTACCATTGCGATCACATGGCTGACTGGTAGCTGCAGCTCACTGCCAGTGCCCAGCATCATAAGAGTAGCATAATGCATATTGCTAGCCCAGGAAAACATCAAATTCAAAATTCAAAGTACAGTTTCTACTAAATGCATATCATTTTTGCATCTTCATAAAGTTGAAAGATCGTTAAGTCAGGGATCATCTGTCTAGATATCTCCAAGTATTAATAAATTTATTTATTTATAATTGGCTCACACAATTATGAAGACCAAGAAGTTTCATGATCTGCAGTCTTAGAGCTGGAGAACCAGGAAAGCCAGTGGTGTAATTAAATCTGAGACCATAGTCTTGGGAACCAAGATGCCTATGTCTGAAGGCAGGGGAAGATGGATGTCTCTACTCAAAGAAAGATAGAATTTGCCCTTCTATCACCTTTTGTTCTATTCAGACCCTGAATGGATTGTTTGATGCCCATCCACATTGGTCAAAGTGTTCTCTTTACTTAGTTTACCAATTCAAATGCTAATCTCTTCCAGAAACCCCCTCACACACACATTCAGAAATGTTTTACCAGCTATCTGGGTGCCTCTCAGTCCAGTCAGGTTGATGCATAAAATCACATCATAGGTAATTAAGTCAGAACATAGACTTTTAATCTGGATCAACCTGAATCGAACTCGTGTCCTGGTACTGGGATGCTGGTCAATTGAATACATCTCAATAGATCACTTTTAAACAATAATGATGGTAACTTCTATAAAATGAGAATAATAGTGTTTGAACTGACACCTTTATTGAAGAGACAATAAAGAGACTATAAAAGTCATCTCAGCAATAAATAACAAACAAGTTTCATCTTTATTGGGAACTCTAAATAATTGATACTGATGGCCCAAAGCATTGTATGGAAAGTTTGAGTCACTATTGAAACTTAACAATGAAAAATATAATCATCAATTAACAGTGTCTGTCCTGGACACAGGATAGGCAGGTGTGTGTACTATGGATTTACCAATCCCAATCTCTTGTAAGGTGTCTCTCCTTTCAAACTTCTCACCTCTATCTTAGAAAACAAAAAACTGAAACCTAGAGAGATCATATGTCTGATAAGAAGGAATGTGGGACTAGCTGTTAATCTTTCTATTATTATCATAGTTTATTCCATTTTTGTTGCTACTTCTTGGATTCTTAAAGTAATAAAATAAATTTATTTTTGTATGTATTCCTCTAGAATTCAGTCTTATCACTCAATTTCTCTCTATTCCAGTATTATCAATTTAACTTGAGTGAGCACGTTTTATTTATTATTATGTTATTGTAAAAAAAAAAGAAATATAACTACTGAGGGTTGAATGTTTAAGTTAAAACTCTTATGTTTAGTAATAATGTCAGTAAGGCACTGTGATTATAAAGAACACTTAAAAATCAAATGGAGGGCTTCCCTGGTGGTGCAGTGGTTGAGAGTCCGCCTGCCGATGCAGGGGATGTGGGTTCGTGCCCTGGTCCGGGAAGATCCCACATGCCGCAGAGCAGCTGAGCCCGTGAGCCATGACTGCTGAGCCTGCGTGTCCGGAGCCTGTACTCCGCAACGGGAGAGGCCACAACAGTGAGAGGCCCGCATACCACAAAAAAAAAAAAAAAAAAAAAATCAAACGGAGAGTGAGATATAATCAAGAGACTTGAACTTATCTTTTTTAAAATCTTTGATATTTACAACAAGCTAACAAGAAACAATTAAATTTTGACAAGATCACATTATTTCAACCTACATTCAATTTGAGTAACTCCTTTGAGTTAGCTACCATTCCAACAAATTTAAATTCATGATATGGTGTCCCACAGATAGAGCATAACTATAACATATTGGTTATTTCACCTTTTCCTAGGATCAGTCTATGGGTTCCTTCTGCTCTTGCTTTATTGGCAAGTACACTATCCCTTGAAATCCAATAGGAACCGTATCTCCTTATGGGCCAAACGGCTGATTTTTAAAGAGGTAAGTGGCAACTTCTTTCATCATATCCTGAATGACAACCTGTGTTTCCCTTCTCTTGTTCCATAATATTCCTTCTGTTCTTAAACACATGTTTTCTTGTGTTATCCCAGTCTTTTCTGTGGATCTTCTACCATGTATATTGTGAAGTCATAAGGAGCCCTCCCTTTTGCCAAGCAGTTAAAGCAGTGATCTCTGGGGGAAGATTGGAAAAAAATAATAGTTTTTAATTTTGACTTTGTTTTATACAATTTATATACTCATATTATTTTAAAATAATATAGTATATTTACTTTTAGAAAAATTGAATACTTTTATAAAGTTTGCCTTTGTACTTTAAATTTCTATGCAGTTTTTCTTGGCTCTTTATGGAAATATTAATGAAACATCACAATGAATGGTACATAATATTATCCCTGAGATTCTAATGAGAAGCATGATATATCTATTACTTATTTGATATTAAGAAGATATTTTATAGACTTACATTCAGAGCTTAACATAATTTTGTTATTTCATTTTCATATCTCTTAACTTTACACTTAGGCAATTTCTTTTAGCTTTTGCTCTCAGAATCATAATATGCATCTTTAATTTATCGTATATTTAACGTTAGTACTGTACTATTTCATGTAAAATGTTAGAAACTTGCAAAAGCAGTTTTAATATGCTCTATTCATAGTACTTTGTCATACATATTACATCAACATATGTTACAAACCTCATAATACAATATTATAATTGTTTCTGAAAGCAGTACTATATTTTTAAAAATAGAGAAAAAACCTACATTATGCATATCGCTATGTATATTTACCATTTTGGGCATTCTTTACTTTTTCTTATAGATCTGAGTTTCCATCTGGCTATTTTCTTTTAGCCTAAATCCCTTCATTTAGTACTTCTTATGTGCAGATTTGCCAGCAAAGAATTCTCTCACTTTTCCTTTATAGGAAAATGCCTTTATTTTACCTTCATTTCCAAAGCATATGTTTGCAGGATATAGAATTTTTCAATGACAGGACTTTGATCCCTTTCAACACAATAAAGTTGTGATTCTACCATTTTCTGTTATACATGTTCTCTAGTGAAAATTCAGCCATTTTCTTTACGTCCTCTATGTAATGTCTTTTTGTCTCTGGTTGCTTTTAAGATTTTTACTTTTTAATCTTCCGTTTTATTTTACTTGACTATGATGTGCCCAGGTATGGTTTTCTTTGTTTTTATTCTGTAATGGTGCCTTGAAAATCTCATATCACAAGTTGTAGTCTTTGAATAATTTATATAGAACTTTTTCTTTAGGTTTAGAGGTTACTTGTTTTCTGTACATGGAAGACAAAATAATACCCTAACTCCATACCTACCATTCACACTCTGTTCTCTAAGGTAACCACCACCTGGTGAATATATTTTCTAACTTTTTTTTAATGCTCACAAACACACATATGCTTGTTTTAAAAAGTTAATATTACACTTATTGCTATGTACTTGGTGCTCATCATTTAATGAAATATTATAACTATCATTCCAGGTAAATAGTTAATACTTAAGAAATGTCTAGACCATTTTATTAAATAGTGGCATGCTGTTCCATATTAGATAATTAGCATAATTAATCAAATCATTCCTTCATGAATATTCAAGTGGTTTCCAGTTTGTTACCACTTTGTTTAATTATAAGTAAAGGTATGACTATACTTGGGTTTTAGAAAGACCACTCCATATCCAGAAGACAGGAAATCTTAAACTTAAAGGAAAAGTCAACTGTATAAAAATTATTTGGAAGGAAATAATATGTACACTAAGACTAGCTGGGACAGAAAGGCAAAGGAACATTCTAGAAAAATACTTCTGTATGGGCACATTTGTGTGGGTGAGTACAAACAGTTCATTACTGAAAACTTGAAATTGGAGACAAGAAACAATAGAAGATGACATTTAACTAACATTCATGGTCCAGACAGTAAACGTCCCACAAGTGAGTTTGTTCCATGGACTACAGTCTTTTGCTCACTTTTCTGTTTCAAATATATCAAAATAATACTGTTATTTAAACTTGTATGTTTTCATTCTTTTCCTTAGTCTGTGAAAGGAGCATAATTCAACTCAGTTTTACTTTTCTTCAGATTCCTAACGGTATTCTCATTTATAAAGCAGAAAAGAAAATGAATGTGGGTTAATAATCATTTAATGTGAAATATAACTATCAATTACAGAAATTCATTAATTAATGTAAATATTTGCCAACAGTTCTATATCCTTGCATTATTTTCAAGATTTTCTATCAAAACACACTCATTAAAATTTATATGTTAATCAGAATGTTTACCATTTAATTTTGCCCATCATTGCTTTATATTTAGATTTTGAAATCTTTCTCCACTATAATTTTGAAGCAATTAGCCCACAAGAAAAAAAAAAGTAATTTGCAGGTTTGTGTAACTGCACAGATGTTAGTCTGCTACACTAGGAAGAAAACAATAGCAGGATTCTAAGATTTTCCTTCAAAGAGAAAATAGAGACAAGAACATGCACACATTAAGTTGTTCTTCACTTGATAATTCTTATAAATCTATTTAAAAATTGCATACAGTAGATTGAGCTTAATAAAAGTGTGGTACTGAAAATTGTTTCTGAGATCCTGAGATTAATCTAAGCAACTTTTAGAAAACTAATTAGTATATGGGGAAAAAATGTAATTAAAAAAGACATACTAAGCCATTGTGGATGATTTACTGTTTTTATTTCTTACTCTTACATGAACTTAAAGACAGAAAATCAAAAATAAAGAAATTATTTTTCATTCAGCTGTACCAAAGTTTAAGAACTTAAATTTGAAACAGCTTTATCAGTTGACTTTTCTCTGTTGAGAGGGTTTTAAATAAGTTCAGTTGTGAAGACCATTACAAAGGTGGACATAAACCTCAAATTATATACAAGTGTTTAATTACTCCTAACCAAACTGCCCCTCAACTTATTCTGAAACATTCTTATGCAAAGGATACTGTACATTACATATATACATTTATATTAGAGAGAGGCTCCATTAAGTATTTTAATTTAATATTCATTGAAATTATCTGCATGTATAAAACTAAATAATTTTTAGTATGTATATTATTTTACTATTCTGCATATCTGCTCTTCCAAGTACTGATCTATTGACATTATTGGTCTGTACACATAAAAATATCAATTCTGTTGACAAAATTACATTTAACTAATTGGTATTATTACTTTATCTAATAAATAGTTTTGAAATGTACTAGATGAATTGCATGACCTTATACTACCTAGTCATTATTAAGACATCTTCCCACTTCTTTCCATCATTGATTCGTAAGGAGTTTTCCTCTCGGCCTGCTCTTATGTCATATTTTTAATAAAGTGGCAAATATATGACCTTATTCATCCTTGACTGTGAGGTACAATGGCAAACGAGGATTTCCACTGGGAAGCTATGGCTGGCATCTTCACAAGTAAGGTCAGATTACCAATGATGGAACTTTAGAAGTTTCAGAATTCAAGTTCACCCTGGATAAGTTTGGATGCTTAGCTGAAGCTTATTCAAACCTTCTGAATCAGTAAAATTGAGCTGTAAATGTCACAAAGCAGACTTTCTCATGAGATTTACTATACTTTAACTTCTGTTCCAAACCAGGAAAACCAAGAGGATATTTTCTCTTGCAATGTCCTTGTGGCTCTTTTTCAATCCATAAATCAAAGGGTGAGAATGGAAATGCAAGGGAAATAACAGATAGAATCTAAATTTACTTTCATAAGTGTATATATATATATATATATATATATATATATATATATATATATATGTGTGTGTGTGTGGATTTACATGTATGGAGATTTTATAAAATGCAGTTGGCAAAATTAGAAAACATTCTATTCTTATTGAATTTTTCAAACCTAAAATGTGTCTGGGTCCAGTTTTCTCATTCAATGAGTATGTGGAATTAATAGAATTTATGTCATTAATGGGTTTTCAAGATCAGTCAGACAATCAGTCTATGAAACTGCACTTCTAATCTCTAAAAAGCCATCCCACCAATGTGGATATTGAGCAAATCTAGAAGGAACATTTAATACCTAAGCTCCTTCAAATCTTATGCTGAGAAGAAATAATATAAATTCAGTACCAATGTCATATGTCTATAATTTTAGTTATATATCTACATAAAGTTTACATTTTTACATATTTTTATTTCAAATACTGGTAATTAAGTGGAATGCTTGGCATAGTGACTGATAGTAGTAATATAAAGGTAAGCAAATCATCTAGCGGGCACACTTCCTGCATTTGCCTGTCAAGGTTGTCACTTTTTTGCCCTTGTATCTTGGCAGCCAACAGAATCTAAGAGCCTCTGGTTCCTAATCTGTAAATACAGATAATGATAACACTTAATTCATTAGTGTTGGTGAATTTAAGAGATAATCGCTAATCTCTTAGCACAGTGCCAAGCATAAAATTAGTATTAATGTCATTATTATTATTTATCTAAACTTATTTCTCTATGCTTATATTAAATATTGTGCCCTATGTGTCATGAAGTGTAGAGTAAGGCTTATAATATTTTAGCTTCCTACATTCAGAATATTACATTTTCTACAAAATATCTTTCTTTGAGAGTCTTGTCATCTCTCTACTACTCTCTACTATTCCACTTTTCTGTCTTTCAGTATCCTTCCAGTTATTCCCTACTCATTCATCAATGACATAAACTTGTGTACCAATTCATACATAAATTCTTACAGATACCCTGTGAAATGTGTCAACAACAGGAACTCTCCCAATTTTGAAATCAATGCTAATTGTATATGATGAGCAATTCCTTCTCAAACTAGATACGGAAAGACAATCTAAGAATGGGTTAAATTAGAGTAGCTTATTTCCCTCTATTGTGAAAATTAAAATGTAAGCCTCATTTGTTAAAAAAAAAATCAGGAAATGTGTTATCATTTTCCAGGAGTACTATTGCTAAGTTTACTATTCTATTTGATATTTTGTAAATAACCCCACAGTATCTATAGGCAAAGTTTCATAACCTGAGGAGAACTGCAATATAGTAGATATCTATATGACCAGAAGAAGACTACCTAAAAATTTAGATATGTATAACATGTGGCATAGAACTTTCTATATTATGAGTACTTCCTGACCCAGAACCATTCAGTTGTGTGTCCCAGGGTACAATAACTTACCCTTGAAGGAATCACTAGGATGAGTCACAAAGAATTGGATTCAAAAGGCTAGAAAGACTAAGAGGGCTCTCTTTATTAAAGGGGTTATTTTAGTAATATTTACTTCCTGCTGATCTTTTATAAATCTTTCTAGTCTCATAAATCTTCTTAGTCTCCTCTCAATCTCTTTTTCATATGTTAATATATTTTAAGAAGGGGAAACTGATGCCAATTTTCTTCTGATATTATTGCCTTAAGGAACAAAAAGAGAACACTCCAGCTTTAGGAAAATGAATGCTCATACAATGCATTAGTAAAGTAACACCACACTCTATACCTACAATTAGAGCAACAGTTATTTCTGTATTCCTATACAAATTGATAGAGTTAGTTTATTTATGAATTTACTATCCCGAATGCTTTTTTTTCACAGTCATTTTTTATCATGAGAAAACATAGATAATTCCCAAAGACTCTTAAATAACATTTAATAAGTGAATAAATAGAGCCAAATGCACAGCTTCCACTTTTCAGTCATTGAACATTTCTTTTTTTGCTAGTTTGAGGTTATCTGAGGGTGGACTGAAAGGAAAAAGAGAGAAAAGAATTAAGAATAGAATACTCACTTCTCAGTACCTTGACCTTCCTCCATTTGAGAGCCTCAGCACTTCTCCATTGCCTCATGTTGGGCTCCATCTGTGGGTTCCAAAATTCTAATAACTCTTATTATAAAAATTTACTCCTTCAGATCTCTCAATTCTTACTTTCATTTAACCTCCTTTCAACTCAGTAAATCTTCTAATGCATGGCCTTTCCTTTCTCTTTGAGTCTCACTTTCACAGCACCAGCTACTAGTCTCAACATACTCTGAATAAACTACCTTATTTTGCCATCAGTTCAATTCTCTCACACTGATAACTTCAAATACCTAAGCTTCTTGTTCATCCACACTAGTGGGTGGCCTTATTTCCTCAGAATCCAGTCAATGCCTATTCTTATTCTATTTAGGAAAAAAAAAAAAGTACATTAGTTTCTCATGCCTGTTTTAACAAATTACCACAAAGCTTGGTGCCTAAAACAGCATACTTCTCTTGAAAAAATCACACTTTTTAGGGTCATCCAAAATCAGTTTTCCTGGGCTGAAATCAAAGTGACAGGAGGGCCAGTTTCCCTCTAGGGAGTCTGGGAAGATCAATTCCTTGTCTTTTCCAGCTTTCAGCTACATTTTTTACATTTCTTGGCTCATGGCTCTTTTCTTCATCTTCAAAGACAGCAGCATAGTATCTTGCTTCAATTCCTACATTGTCTTCGGTCTCTGTAGTCAAATCGCCCTCAGCTTCTCTCTTAGGAAAACACTCTTGATTATATTTTTGGCCCACCTCGATAATTCAGGATTATCTTGCCATCTCAAGAGCCTTAATTTAATCACATCTGCAAAATTCCTTTTGCTACAAGATTCCAGGGGTTAGCACCTGGATATTTTGGGAGGCCATTAGTCATCCTACCAAAATCCAGGTAGTTTTCACTGCTGGAGAAAAATTATGATTGTGTTGGTGGGTGCTACTACAAATCCTTGGTCTTCAGTTTCATTTAAATCTCCAACCCCTGCCATCATTCTACTTTATGGTGAATTAAGAGTTCCAAGGTTCACTGTACCATTTCCTACCTCAGTTGCACTGGATGACTTATCCATAGGCTTACTTTAGTAAAATCTCTGCAGCGAGTAGCTCATATTCTGCTCTAATTCTTGGATTAGGATTATTTAGTCAAGCATACAAAAAGAATTTTGGACCTGTCCCTATCTCTTATATTCCTTCTACCCTACTCTTCTGTAAGATTTCAATGTTCCATATTTCAGAAAAAATGAGAATATCTGAAACATATTATGCTCTTTCATACTTTTTCACTTGTGATTTCTTCTTTCAGAAACTTCTCTTTGCATCTCACTTAAATGACTCTACCTTGATTAGTTCCAAATCATAATCTGATATTTCCAATTTTTGATTAAATACTTATGTTAAAAATTAACATAGACTATTACCCAATAACATGTGACACCTCACCCTTTTTTTATAAAACAGTAATATTACCAAAGTATGACATAAGTTTTTATGTACTCCACCATGCTCAAGCAGAGTACTCGAAATCATTTCTACTTCCAGGAAACTTCATGCTGCAAGCCATACGTCTCAATAAGAAAAATCTTCATACTTTTAAAGTGGTAATTTTTTTTTTTTTAAGACTGAGGTTTTTATTTATTTATTTTTTTTTTTTGTGGTACGCGGGCCTGTCACTGTTGTGGCCTCTCCCGTTGCGGGGCACAGGCTCCAGACGCACAGGCTCAGCGGCCATGGCTCACGGGCCCAGCCGCTCCGTGGCATGTGGGATCTTCCCGGACCGGGGAACGAACCCGTGTCCCCTGCATCAGCAGGCGGACTCTCAACCACTGCGCCACCAGGGAAGCCCTAAAGAGGTAATATGTTTAATTAATTTAAAAAGAAGAAGAGGATGTGTATAGTTTGGGAGGATGAATTAAATCATCTATGCTCTAGAGAAAGCAAAGATTTGCTTTGCTAAAAAAAAAACAAAACAAAACCAAAATCTATACCTAAGGATAATGGGAAATAATGTTAAGATGACTTCTGCAGAGAGAGCCTTCACAGTAAGCTATAAAAATTTGAAATAGAAGACAGTAAGAGTCAACCTAGAGCATGGGAAACTTTTCATAGTATTTATATTAATCAGAGGGAAAAGTTTATTGAATAAAAATAGGTAAATATATTAGTTTATATACTATATATAACAAATATTTTAAGTGTTTTTAAAACTATACCTGCTATGACTTTTTTTAATCAAAGGCAGGGGAACAAAAGAATCCATAAAAAAAAAAAAAAAAAAACCTACTGGCCAGGGATATGAAAATAAGGAAGTATACTTAAGGTATTTGGAGGTGGAAGTAGGAGAATAACTTGGCAATAAAACATATTTAAAATACAACCAGACTTCACATTCTTGCATAAGATACACCAGGAAAGCTTGATGTAAATCTATATGGCAAGGAACCCCACTTCAATATTTGGCTTCAGGAAGACTACAGATAGATATCAAGAATCTGTTTTTGTATTGTTTTGCTTTGTTGTGCTTTTTTTTTTTAACAAGTCCTTATTATGATTCTGATGCACAACAAAGTTTGGAAGACTTTTTAGTAGTTCAGTTTTTTAGGTTTTAAAAGGATGAGAAGGGGCTAGAGCGAAAGGTATTTTAGACAGTAATAAAAATAGTCACCAATTATTTGAGCACTTATTTTTTGAATACACTTCTTCAAAATCTTTATATATACTATCCCATTTATTTGTAATAATTCAATGTAGTATGCTCTTTATCACACCCATTTTATTGATATATAAACAGAGAATCAAAAATATGAAGTAAGTTGTCTTGAGTGATAATATTGAATCAGCACTCAATTCTGGACATTAATACCAGAGTCATCACTTAATAAATGTGGGACAGTGTTTTGCTGGTGGCCTCAGATAACCAGCCCCAAAGGAAGTTTTAGAAAGGAGTAATGCAAGAGAGATGTATAGGAAGGTTACCTGTACATTCTTTCCAAGAACATACATCTCTAATGTGATTACATGCATGACACAAATGCATAACCATTCAAAGTCCAAATTTGCTAAAACAGTGCAATAATGTAGTTTCTCTGATAAGATGAAAAAATATGTATAAAAGTATGCACAAGTATTCACCCCCCCAATGCCATCATCCTATATTTATAGCCTGCACCTGAGTAAAAGAGCTAAAAACCAAAAATGACATGAATAAAGTGACTAAATAAGACTTCACACTTAAAATGGATTTTATCAATCTGTCCAGTTTGTACTCCTAGTCAACAGCTTCAGAACAAATGCCCTTTAATTTTCTCATTTTTGATATGGGATTTAAACAACAGATTTAACAGTTGAGACTACTGATAGATTGGAGTAAAGAAAATTAACTTTGCAGTCGCAGATTTTTGAAATATATATATATGTATGTGTTTATCTCTCTCTTTCTCCCCCTAGGGTGCAATGAGCACTGAAATATAGAGAAAGAAAATACTGTAAAAGTTTACAGGATCCAATGAGACCCCACACATGAAGGCATTCATTTTTCAATCCCCGTGGCTATTTGCTCTCATAGATGTTTTTGAAGCTTTAAGAGATTATGATTAAATAAGATTTTACTGAGAGAAATATCAGCTCTTAGCTTCAAAAGTCATCATGAAAATACTATCCTAGCTGCCAAATTCAGTTGGCACTACTGAACAGTGCTTTCACTTTCAAAATTTCAATTTCACTGTTAAGAAAAACAGATGACACAAATTTCCTATTTTACAGTAAAGCAAAAGATTGCCTAAAACAGTCTTTCCCAAACTGTATGCCAAGGAACATGGTTACACAGGCTTTTAATACCAGAAAACAGATTTTTTTTTAGGCAAATAAATTTAGGAAATTCTAGGTAAAAAAACTAAATAAATTTCTTTTCTGTAATACTTAGCAGAACCATATGAAGAGCTTTTGTTAATCACTAAGGGAGTGGGGAGTAAAACATGCAATCTTTTCTAAACATATTTTTATACAGAATTCTTGCTATTCTACAATATCTCAAAAGAGCATTTCCTCAGAAGCCACATTTTAATTTCCGACAATTTCAATTGATACACAATATCAGGTAGAATACATACTTTACTGCATTTGATTTCAAGATTTATAAAACTATTACAGGGATTTTCCCCCAAAATTGTGACTAGAAGATGATAATTATTCTCACAAATACATATCAATAACCTTTACTAGATATTTCAGTAGGCTTCTAATATTCCTATCTGCCCTTTTGCCCTATACTGCTTTTATCCACTCTTGAGGGAAACTACTTATTCTCTATTAAAATTATATGTAAGTATTGAGGACTTTTAAGTGCAGCTCTTCTTTAAGTACCACTGTGTGGATATACAACCTACTGATGACCTATCATTATACCACATCAGTCATTCACACTGATGGTTGCATATGTATTGGGCAGTCATGGGGTAGAACAAGAGAACATCAGTTGTTCTGCCCAGCATAGTATTCATCCTATCATCACTTTGTTGGTGGGAATTACTTGTCTGAATAAGAATCATGTGATATATTAGGGCTAACTCAACCCACCTGATCATATAACTGGAACCAATTCCCTATAGTCTCAGTATGATTATGTAAAAAATTGTGGGATCAGAGTTGAGAAAGAGAGAGAGAATTAATCTTGGCTATAAAATTTATTTGAATAAGAAACTCAAAGCCATATTGCATAAAGTTTCAATGGTGAACAGAGATAATTAATTGGGCACTGTACTGTTAGGATCAAGAACTGGTTTATAATCTGGTCATTAGTAATTTCTTCCAACTCTCTAGTGAGCTATTTTGCAGAACACACTTGTGATTGTCATTTTGTTGTGCTCTTGATGACAATAAAATATGTATCTTCTAACTGCTATTTGACAACAAATACTTCCAGGAGCTTTTTGTATTTTTCACTCTAAACATAATTGTTATGATCAGTTTCATAAACTTTTCAAGAAAAATGTGACTTTTAATGCCTTTCCATATCATACTTGAATGATAATACTATGGTGAAACAATTTACAACAAAGTTAAACAACTTAATATTGGAAAGCAATATTTTATGTGTATTCTGGAGAAAAACTCATTTGACTTCTTAAAAAGGGCACTCTGCCTCATTTGAAAAATGACTCAACATTTTGATGACTACTAGAGATAATTTCATAACACAAGAGATGATGTTTAAATGGGTTACATTTCATAAAAGTATTTATTTTCATCTTGTTGACATTTTTCTTTTTTATATCCTTTCCATTTTTAGTTGCTGATAAGACTTCTTATCATTAGCATATCAAAATTCATATTTTAGTTACAGGTTTCTGTTCAAGAATGGTTCACTTAATCTTTTTCATTCATTGAACAATTTTAACCTCAAAACTCATTTGATTTGCTTCTCCATTTTATTCAGTCTTTTCCTCAAATATTACCTTTACTTAGAGATCTTCCAATGACCACCTTACTTAAAATAATCATTCTCTATCACTCACCATCTTTTTACCTTGCTTTACATTTCTCTACAGTAAATACTATGTGAGATGTTGTTGCATATTTATTTATTTAACTAGTTATTGTGTTTCTTCCCACTAGAATATAAGGTTCTTGAATTTGGAAACTTTGTCTTGTTCACTGTTGAATATTTACCTCTGGGCACACAGTAAGTTCTCCATTAATTTTACTTTCTTAATGGCTAAATTGTAGTATTCATAACTACTCAATTAAGAAATGTATTTTGGACCCTGGGAAGATGGCGGAAGAGTAAGACGCAGAGATCACCTTCCTCCCCACAGATACATCAGAAATTCATCTACACGTGGAACAACTCCTACAGGACACCTACTGAACGCTGACAGAAGACCTCAGACCCCCCAAAAGGCAAGAAACTCCCCACATACCTGGGTAGGGCAAAAGAAAAAAGAATAAACAGAGACAAAAGGATAGGGACGGGACCTGCACCAGTGGGAGAGAGCCGTGAAGGAGGAAAGGTTTCCACACACTACAAGCCCCTTCGCGAGCGGAGACTGCAGGTGGCGGAGGGGGAAAGCTTCAGAGTAGCGGAGGAGAGCACAGCAACAGGGGTGTGGAGGGCAAAGCAGAGAGATTCCGGCACAGAGGATCAGTGCCCTCAGGCACACACCAGCCTGAGAGGCTTGTCTGCTCGGCCGCCGGGGCGGGCGGGGCTGGGAGCTGAGGCTCGGGTATCCGGTTTCAGTCGGAGCGCAGGGAGAGGACTGGGGCTGGCGGCAGGAAGAGAGCCTGAAGGGGTTAGTGCACCACGGCTAGCCCGGAGGGAGTCCGGGGAAAGGGTCTGGAGCTGCCGAAGAGGCAAGAGGCTTTTTCTTCCCTTTTGTTTCCTGGTGCCCGAGGAGAGGGCATTAAGAGGGCTGCTTTGGGAAGTGCCAGAGACGGGCGTGAGCCGCGGCTAAAGGCGTGGACCCCGGAGACGGGCGTGGGACGCTGGGGCTGCTGCTGCTGCCACCGCCGCGGGGCCTGTGTGCGAGCGCGGGTCACTGTCCGCCCCGCCTTCCGGGGGGCCTGTGCACCCCGCCACTGCTGGGGTCCCAGAACCCAGGGACGGCTTTCCCGGGAAAGCGCACGGAGCGCCTCAGTCTGGTGTAACGTCACGCCGGCCTCTGCCGCCGCAGGCCCGCCCCACAAGGCGCACCCCTCCCTCCCCTCTGCCTGAGTGAGCCAGAGCCCCCGAATCAGCGGCTCCTTTAAACCCGTCCTGTCTGAGCGAAGAACGGACGCCCTACGGCGACCTATGCGCAGAGGCGGGGCCCGGTACAAGGCTGAGACCCTGGAGCTGTGAGAGCAGAGAAGAGACAGGGAAATCTCTCTGTGCAGCCTCAGAGGCAGCAGATTAAAGCTCCACGGTCCACCTGATGTGCCCTGCGTCTGTGGAGTGCATGAATGGACAGCGAATCATCCCAAATTGAGGAAGTGGACTTTGAGTACAAGATTTAAGACTTTCCCCCCTTTTCCTCTTTTTACAACGAATTATCCCAAATTAAGGAGGTGGACTTACAGAGCAAGATTTCAGACTTCTCGCCCTTTTCCTCTTTTTACAACGAAGTATCCCAAATTGAGGAGGTGGACTTGGAGAGCAAGATTTTTTATTTTTCCCCGTGCTCTCTTTTTATGAATGTGTATGTGTATTCTTCTGTGTAAGATTCTCTCTGTATAGCTTTGCTTCCACCATATGTCCCAGGGTTCTATCTGTCCGTTTTTTTTTTCAATAATTACTTTTTAATTTTAATAACACTACTATATTTCATACTTTATTCTATTTTACTTTACCTGATCTTTCTTTTTTTCCTACCTTCCCTTCCTCCCTCCCTCCCTCTGCCCCTCCTTTCCTTCTTTCTCTCTTTCTTTCCTTCCTCCCTTCCCTTCCTCCCTCCCTCCCTCTGCCCCTCCTTTCCTTCTTTCTCTCTTTCTTTCCTTCCTCCCTCCCTCCCTTCTTCCTTTCACTCTTTCTTTTTCTTTCCTTCCTCCCTCCCTCCTGTCTTTCTTTCCTTCCTCCCTCCCTCCCACCCCTCTTCCTTTCACTTCTTTTTCTTTCCTCCCTCCCTCCTGTCTTTCTTTCTTTCTTTCTTTCCTTCCTCCCTCCCTCCCTCCCTTCTTCCATTCACTCTTCCTTTTTCTTTCATTCCTCCCTCTCTCCCTCCTTTCTTTCTTTCTTTCTTTCCATCCTTCCTACCTGCCTCCCTCCTTTCTTGCTTCCTTCCTTCCTTCCTTTCGCTCTTCCTTTCTTTCTCTCTCTCTTTCTTTCTTCTACTAATTCTTTCTTTCTACTTTTTCTCCCTTTTATTCTGAGCCGGGTAGATGAAAGGCTCTTGGTGCTGCAGCCAGGAGTCAGTGCTGTGCCTCTGAAGTGGGAGAGCCAACTTCAGGACACGGGTCCACAAGAGACCTCCCAGCTCCACATAATATCAAGCAGTGAAAACCTCCCAGAGATCTCCACCTCAACGCCAGCACCCACCTTCAGTCAACGACCAGCAAACTACAGTGCTGGTCACCCTATGCCAAGCAACTAGCAAGGCAGGAACACAACCCCACCCATTAACAGACAGGCTGTCTAAAAACATAATAAGGCCACAGGCACCCTAAAATATACCACCAGACGTGGACCTGTCCATCAGAAAGACAAGATCAAGCCTCAACCACCAGAACACAGACACTAGTCCCCCCCCACCAGGAAGCCTACACAACCTACTGAAAACCTTAGCCACTGGGGACAGACACCAAAAACAACAGGAACTACGAATCTGCAACCTGCAAAAAGGAGACCCCAAACACAGTAACATAAGCAAAGTGATAAGACAGAAAAACACACAGCAGGTGAAAGAGCAAGATAAAAACCCACCAGACCTAACAAATGAAGACGAAATAGGCAGTCTACCTGAAAAAGAATTCAGAATAATGATAGTAAAGATGATCCAAGATTCTATTTCCAAGATCCAAAATCTTGGAAATAGAATAGACAAAATGCAAGAAACAGTTAACAAGGACCTAGAAGAACTAAAGATGAATCAAGCATTGATTAAAAACACAATAAATGAAATGAAAAATACTCTAGATGGGATCAATAGCAGAATAACTGAGGCAGAAGAACAGATAAGTGAGGTGGAAGATAAAATAGTGGAAGTAACTGCTGCAGAGCAAAAAAAATAAAAAAGAATGAAAAGAACAGAGGACAGTCTCAGAGACCTCTGGGACAACATTAAACACACCAACATTCGAATTATAGGGGTTCCAGAAGAAGAAGAGAAAAAGAAAGGGACTGAGAAAATATTTGAAGAGATTATAGTTGAAAACTTCCCTAATATGGGAAAGGAAATAGTTAATCAAGTCCAGGAGGCACAGAGAGTCCCATACAGAATAAATCCAAGGAGAAATATGCCAAGACACATATTAATCAAACTGTCAAAAATTAAACACAAAGAAATCATATTAAAAGCAGCAAGGGGAAAAAAACAAATAACACACAAGGGAATCCCCATCAGGTTAACAGCTGATCTCTCAGCAGAAACTCTACAAGGCAGAAGGGAGTGGCAGGACATACTTAAAGTGATGAAGGACAGAAACCTGCAACCAAGATTACTCTACCCAGCAAGGATCTCATTCAGATTTGATGGAGAAATTAAAACGTTTACAGACAAGCAAAAGCTGAGAGAGTTCAGCACCACCAAACCAGCTTTACAACAAATGCTAAAGGAACTTATCTAGGCAAGAAACACAACAGAAGAAATATACCTACAATAACGAACCCAAAGCAATTGAGGAAATGGGAATAGGAACATACATATCAATAATTACCTTAAATGTAAATGGACTAAATGCTCCCACCAAAAGACACAGATTGGCTGAATGGATACAAAAACAAGACGCATATATATGCAGTCTACAAGAGACCCACTTCAGACCTAGAGACACATACAGATTGAAAGTAAGGGGATGGAAAAAGATATTCCATGCAAATGGAAATCAAAAGAAAGCTGGAGTAGCAATTCTTATATCAGACAAAATAGACTTTAAAATAAAGACTATTAGAAGAGACAAAGAAGGACACTACATAATGATAAAGGGATTGATCCAAGAAGATACAACAATTTTAAATATTTATGCACCCAACATAGGAGCACCTCAATACATAAGGCAAATACTAACAGCCATAAAAGGAGAAATCGACAGTAACACAATCATAGTAGGGGACTTTAACACCCCACTTTCACCAATGGACAGATCATCCAAAATGAAAATAAATAAGGAAACACAAGCTTTAAATGATACATTAAACAAGATGGACTTAGTTGATATTTATAGGACATTCCATCCAAAAACAACAGAATACACATTTTTCTCAAGTGCTCATGGAACATTCTCCAGGATAGAATATATCTTGGGTCACAAATCAAGCCTTGGAAAATTTAAGAAAATTGAAATTATATCAAGTATCTTTTCCGACCACAATGCTATGAGACTAGACATCAATTACAGGAAAATATCTGTAAAAAATACAAACACATGGAGGCTAAACAATACACTACTCAATAACGAAGTGATCACTGAAGAAATCAAAGAGGAAATTAAAAAATACCTAGAAACAAATGACAATGGAGACACGACGACCCAAAACCTATGGGATGCAGCAAAAGCAGTTCTAAGGGGGAAGTTTATAGCAATACAATCCCACCTTAAGAAACAGGAAACATCTCGAGCAAACAACCTGACCCTGCACCTAAAGCAATTAGAGAAAGAAGAACAAAAAAACCCCAAAACTAGCAGAAGGAAAGAAATCATAAAGATCAGATCAGAAATAAATGAAAAAGAAATGAAGGAAACAATAGCAAAGATCAACCAAACTAAAAGCTGGTTCTTTGAGAAGATAAACAAAATAGACAAACCATTAGCCAGACTCATCAAGAAAAGAAGGGAGAAGACTCAAATCAATAGAATTAGAAATGAAAAAGGAGAAGTAACAACTGACACTGCAGAAATACAAAAGATCATGAGAGATTACTACAAGCAACTCTATGCCAATAAAATGGACAACCTGGAAGAAATGGACAAATTCTTAGAAATGCACAACCTGCCAAGACTGAATCAGGAAGAAATAGAAAATATGAATAGACCAATCACAAGCACTGAAATTGAAACTGTGATTAAAAGTCTTCCAACAAACAAAAGCCCAGGACCAGATGGCTTCACAGGCGAATTCTATCAAACATTTAGAGAAGAGCTAACACCCATCCTTCTCAAACTCTTCCAAACAATTTCAGAGGAAGGAACACTCCCAAACTCATTCTATGAGGCCACCATCACCTTGATACCAAAACCAGGCAAGGATGTCACAAAGAAAGAAAATTACAGGCCAATATCACTGATGAACGTAGATGCAAAAGTCCTCAACAAAATACTAGCAAACAGAATCCAACAGCACATTAAAAGGATCATACACCATGATCAAGTGGGGTTTATTCCAGGAATGCAAGGATTCTTCAATATACGCAAATCAATCAACGTGATACACCATATTAACAAGTTGAAGGAGAAAAACCATATGATCATCTCAATAGATGCAGAGAAAGCTTTCGACAAAATTCAACACCCATATATGATAAAAACCCTGCAGAAGGTAGGCATAGAGGGAACTTTCCTCAACATAATAAAGGCCTTATATGACAAACCCACAGCCAGCATCGTCCTCAATGGTGAAAAACTGAAACAATTGCCACTAAGATCAGGAACAAGACAAGGCTGCCCACTCTCACCACTCTTATTCAACCTAGTTTTGGAAGTTTTAGCCACAGCAATCAGAGAAGAAAAGGAAATAAAAGGAATCCAAATTGGAAAGAAGAAGTAAAGCTGTCACTGTTTGCAGATGACATGATATTATACATAGAGAATCCTAAAGATTCTACCAGAAAACTACTAGAGCTAATCAATGAATTTGGTAAAGTAGCAGGATACAAAATTAATGCACAGAAATCTCTGGCATTCCTGTACACTAATGATGAAAAATCTGAAAATGAAATCAAGAAAACACTCCCATTTACCATTGCAACAAAAAGAATAAAATATCTAGGAATAAACCTACCTAAGGAGACAAAAGACCTGTATGCAGAAAATTATAAGACACTGATGAAAGAAATTAAAGATGATACAAATAGATGGAGAGAAATACCCATGCTCCTGGATTGTAAGAATCAATATTGTGAAAATGACTCTACTACCCAAAGCAATCTACAGATTCAGTGCAATCCCTATCAAACTACCACCGGCATTTTTCACAGAAGTAGAACAAAAAATTTCAAAATTTGTTTGGAAAAACAAAAGACCCCGAATAGCCAAAGCAATCTTAAGAACGAAAAACGGAGCTGGAGGAATCAGGCTCCCTGACTTCAGACTATACTACAAAGCTACAGTAATCAAGACAGTGTGGTACTGGCACAAAAACAGAAAGATAGATCAGTGGAACAGGATAGAAAGCCCAGAGATAAACCCACGCACATATGGTCAACTTATCTTTGATAAAGGAGGCAGGAATGTACAGTGGAGAAAGGACAGCCTCTTCAATAAGTGGTGCTGGGAAAACTGGACAGGGACATGTAAAAGTATGAGATTAGATCATTCCCTAACACCATACACAAAAATAAGCTCAAAATGGATTAAAGACCTAAATGTAAGGCCAGAAACTATCAAAGTCTTAGAGGAAAACATAGGCAGAACACTCTATGACATAAATCACAGCAAGATCCTTTTGGACCCACCTCCTAGAGAAATGGAAATAAAAACAAAGATAAACACATGGGACCTAATGAAACTTCAAAGCTTTTGCACAGCAAAGGAAACCATAAATAAGACCAAAAGACAACCCTTAGAATGGGAGAAAATATTTGCAAATGAAGCAACTGACAAAGGATTAATCTCCAAAATTTATAAACAGCACATGCAGCTCAATAGCAAAAAAACAAATAACCCAATCCAAAAATGGGCAGAAGACTTAAATAGGCATTTCTCCAAAGAAGATATACAGACTGCCAACAAACACATGAAAGAATGCTCAACATCATTAATCATTAGAGAAATGCAAATCAAAACTACAATGAGATATCATCTCACACCAGTCAGAATGGCCATCATCAAGAAATCTAGAAACAATAAATGCTGGAGAGGGTGTGGAGAAAAGGGAACACTCTTGCACTGCTGGTGGGAATGTGAATTGGTACAGCCACTATGGAGAACAGTATGGAGGTTCCTTAAAAAACTAAAAATAGAACTACCATATGACCCATCAATCCCACTACTAGGCATATACCCTGAGAAAACCATAATTCAAAAAGAGACATGTACCAAAATGTTCATTGCAGCTCTATTCACAATAGCCCGGAGCTGGAAACAACCTAAGTGTCCATCATCGGATGAATGTATAAAGAAGATGTGGCACATATATACAATGGATATTACTCAGCCATAAAAAGAAACGGAACTGAGCTATTTGTAATGAGGTGGATAGACCTAGAGTCTGTCATACAGAGTGAAGTAAGTCAGAAAAAGAAAGACAAATACCGTATGCTAACACATATATATGCAATTAAAAAAAATGTCATGAAGAACCTAGGGGTAAAACGGGAATAAAGACACAGACCTACTTGAGAATGGACTTGAGGATATGGGGAGGGGGAAGGGTAAGCTGTGACAAAGCGAAAGAGAGGCATGAACATATATACACTATCAAACATAAGGTAGATAGATAGTGGGAAGCAGCTGCAGAGCACAGGGAGATCAGCTCGGTGCTTTGTGACCGCCTGGAGGGGTGGGATGGGGAGAGTGGGTGGGAGGGCGATGCATGTGGGAAGGGATGTGGGAACAGATGTATATGTATGACTGATTCACTTTGTTATAAAGCAGAAACTAATAAAAAATGTATTTTTATTTTTAATTGAACACCTTTGGAGTGGTTTAAATATTTTGTGAATTGAGAAGCTAGAGCAACACAATAGTATACATGAAAAATGGTAATTTAAAAAGTGTAAACTCTAGCATGCAAATGCTATGAAACTGTATTGGTTAAGATGAACTGTATCTTATTGATGAAATGTCAACTGATACATTCAATTTTTGTAGCATATGTTTCACCTTTAAAAGCATAAATATCCTTAAGATAAGTCTTACATATCAAATTTGTAAAACAACTGCCTTTACTTGCCTTTCCTCTTAAACTAAGCTGCCTATGAACCACTTCAGAGACCAATAGGGACCACCTGGTTTTCCTTGTCCACCTTTTGGAAAATATTTCCTCAAAACCAAAAAGTGGTTCTTTCTCATCTTTGCCTCCTCGGTATCTATAATAGTTTTCAGCGCATATTAAGTATACTTTAATGTTTCTTTTAAATAAATTAAGAAAGGAATAAACTAAATATATGAGGGCTTCCCTGGTGGCACAGTGGTTAAGAATCCGCCTGCCAATGCAGGGACACGAGTTCGAGCCCTCGTCCGGGAAGATCCAACATGCTGTGGAGCAACTAAGCCCATGCGCCACAACTACTGAGCCTGTGATCTAGAGCTCGCGAGCCACAAGTACTGAGCCTGCGTGCCACAACTACTGAAGCCAGCCTGCCTAGAGCCCGTGCTCCGCAACAAGAGAAGCCCCCACAATGAGAAGCCTGTGCACTGCAATGAAGGTTAACCCCTGCTCACCGCAACTAAAGAAAGCCCCTGCTCAGCAACGAAGACCCAACACAGCCAAAAATATATTAATTAAATAAATTTTAAAAATATATGTGTGTGTATATATATATATATATATATATATATATATATACACACACACACACTTGTAAGGAAAATAGATTGATTATAGAATAAATTCCCTTTTGTTAATCCTAATGGCAGAGTCACCATCTGCTTCTGATTTTTTTCCTTATCACTGACCAGTTCTCAACAATGGAGTGAGTCTAGGCAGGAGTATCATGGTAATAACTAGATTCTCCATTTTCTATGTATATCTCTATTGTTAGAATATAATCTCAAAGGTCCAAATCGTGATTAAAGAAACTTCCTATTTTTCATCACCTTAAATACCATATACTCTACATATTCTAATGATAATCATTTCTTTTATGTCAGTTTTCTGATTACCAAATAATGGTGATACTCTTAGGCTATTACAGTTTATAGCAGATATCACTGCTTTCAGAATGTATTTTGAGAAGAGTCACCCCAAGTAGAGAAGACTAACTTACTTTAAATGTTTGTTGGGAATATAGTTCTAGCTGTAATATTTGAAGCTGATACTTTTTTGTAGGTAAATTTGCTCTGTGTAATGTCAGAAGTTAGTACTTTCCTCCTCTTTTTCTTAACCATCTTTTCCTGTGGTTCCCATAAACCTTTTCTTCTATCTGTCAATATATCAAGAAAAATTATGATAGTATTTACTAACTCCTCATAGGAAGTTTATATAAATTTGATAATTTTCCTAGGAAAAATTTTGTTGTTGAATGTACTTATAATTTAATGAGTAGGCAAAGGCTTGCCATGTGAAACTATTTTTTATTTTTTAACATACAACCTACACTGGGGATGAACTATGCCTGAACCAGCCCTCAATAGAAAAAAAAAATCATCCTTTTCATTTCCATTAAACAGAAAAGAAAGGGAAATAATCTAAATATTTTCCTATAAAATTATAGTTTGAAAAGGATGCTGATTAACATATATGCTATAATTTCACATTAATTCAGTTTAATATAATAGTATGCATAAGTCATTAATATGTCTTGTTCTGTTCAATAAATAGAGCATCTTCCTCTCTATCAGCTGTAAGTGTACTCAGTTTTACTTTTATTTAGAATAAATTTAATGCCTTATTCATTCCTTTAATTTTTTTTAATTGGCTATAGGTTTATGCTGACTTCTATCTTATTCACTTATTTCCATCGTTAAATTCTATTTGGATTGCAAAATATCAGTCATGAGGCAATTATCTTTGAACTAAGTGAGTGATCCCTTACACTCTCTTAGTTAATTTATTTTCTTTCCCTCATAGCTAAATAAGCCTTCAGAAATTGAGCCTTTTAATTTAATGAGGAAAGGATCATAAAGAAGTTGATAAGAGTAGTGAGAAGAGTTGAAGACTGACCCATGCATTTTTTCAATCTTTGTGCTTACCCATTTATATAGGAAAGACCTGGAAGAAAATACCCCTCCCACCAACACAGGATTATCTGCCAGTAGATTGATTAGTTTAGCCTTTTCATAGAGAAATAATAACTAGCTTAACTAGTGAGTGCTTTGGAGTGAGGGACTAAATATGGAAGAAAAGTGGGAGCACAGAGTCAAGGAGGTACTAAGATACTTGAATCTTTCCTGTGCAAAATTTATTATAACTCAGAATTCTCAAGAGACCCCTGGGAAATATGTTCTACATGATAATCCCTCCGTGATATATCCTCATGGGTATTTTCAGCAGAGTAGAGTACTCCCTCTGGTTGCATTTATTTGCAAACATTTTCATTTATCCATAACACATAAGAAAGTGTTATCCATATTACACAGCAAACAGCTAAGAATTTAATGACTATAATTAACCATTTTAAATTAAGGTTTTGTTACAAAGCTCTCCAAATTTTCATGCAGATATTCACTACAAAAATAATGACAGCGAATTTCTCTATGTAGGTACAGAAGTCATTCATTTAGTGTTCCTTCCATTATCTTAGAACTTCCTAAGTGTGGATTCTCCCCACATAGCTCTCTCCTTTTAGAGACTGACTTCATATTTCAGAAATGTAAGTAATATATATGTATTGATCACTTAATATATGGAACATACATGCTAGGAAGAATAGTAGTCAAAATAAGAATAAAGCACAACTTTTGATCTCAGAGAGGCTACAAACTAGTACAAAAAACACACACACACAATTAGAATTCTATCTAATATGTGATAGGTACCATTATTTACTATGGACCATTTCACAAAGAAGGAATCATTTTGCTATGGGATTAGTGGGTGGTTTATTTTTTTCAGAGGTCTTGAGAAAAGAGTATGTTTTCAACTGACAAAATGGAAGCAGATCTAGAATGTACAAATGAAAAATAATTTTATGTTTCAGACATGTTTCTACTGCTTTTGAAAGTGATTTAAGTTCCCTGGCTTTTTTACTTATCTTTTAGTGATTAAAATAGCTTTTTAACTTCTAAGTTATTGTCTGAATTAAAATAGGTGTATGAGATATGCAAAGGATTTTAAATAATTTAGGTTCTCAGTAAATATAAAATAATGTTAAATAATTTAGGTTCTCAGTAAATATAAAATAATGTTGAACTATAAAAAGAAAATGACTGTTAATTATTGGGTCTGACTATGTGTTACACCCATGTTGTTTTTACATCACTGATCTGAATCCTCACAAAAATTATGAGGAAATTAATTAAATTATCCTTATTATTTTGATAAGGAAACACTTCTGAGAGGCTAACCAACTTTCCCAAATCACTCAAATAAGAGTTAACTAATGGTTTCTCTTTGAATAAAGCAGAAATTTTTAAATTGCACTTTAAAAAGTAAAACTGGAGACATGTCTGAATTTTAGCATCTTATTTAATATAAACTCATTTTTGAATAGAAATGTAAATAGTTTATAGCACAGGGAACTCTGCTCAATACTCTGTAATAACCTAAATGGGAAAAGAATTTGAAATAGAATAGAAACATGTATATGTATAACTGAATCACTTTGCTGTACACCTGAAACTAACATAACATTGTTAATAAACTATACTCCAATATAAAATAAAATTTTTTAAAAAGAAATATAAATAGTAAAAAAGCCAAACTAAATGAAAAAATTATATTATGAATCAAAAATTGATTTTATACTATACTATTGAATAGAGATTCTGTGTTTTATATTTTCTATCTCATTCAAGTACATTGTGTTTGCAAGTACATTTTATAGCAAACAACAAAACACTGGTCACTGCATAAATGAAAAAAAACAATCAAATGAGTAAAGCTTTCATAGAATTTAATTGTTAAATATCAATTATCAATATTGTAATATAATAATAGTTCATGTTATAATTATTTTAATTATTCTCTAAATTTTAACAAAAAGTTATAGTGTTTACATAATTACATTTTAAATATGTCATATCTCTCAATCTGGATTTCACAAAAAGTGTGTGTTGTTTATAAACCCAAAACTTTTTGTTAGAAAAAAATGATACTAAAGAGTACTTGAGAAGCAAAAAAAAAAGATGTGTGTGTGTTAGAAAAGGCTGTCATAAAGAATACAATAAAAATGTACCCTATCTTACAAATAATGGTAATTTGTGCCTTTCTTATAGGAATGAAAGAGTGAGCAATTCCTCCTCCACATAATTTTCTTCAAGGACTTAAACTAAGGTAATCTTTTCCAAATTCTACATATGACTTCCAATGTTATGCTGGACACCAATATGCAGATGACTCAAAGGAAGATAAAAAAAGAAGAGTGGAAGTTAATAACAATGGCTCCCAAATTATTCGATACTTCTAGCAAAATATGAGGTTTATGTTCTACCCCATAAATCTGGGTGGAATTCAGTTAATCCAGTGTGTTATGTGTAATGCTATGTGACTTCCAAGGCTGGTTCAGAAAAGGAGATGCTAATTTTACCTGGTGTTCTCAAGGTGTTTACTCTCAGAGAAGGCAGATACCATTTAAAAACTCCCACTACCCTGAGTCCATCTTACTGGAATGTACCATGTAGATGCTCCAGTCACAATTCTTGGCTGAACAGAAAGTCTAGTTGACAGCCATCATCAACATCTAGCCACATGAATGACTTAAGATCTCCATGCAGTCCAGGGGATCCTTCAGGTGACTGCAATTTCATGAAAGACTCTACCCAAGAACAGCCAAACCAATCCTTTCTCAAATTTCTGACCCCCCCGCAAATTTGAGAAAAATAAAGTGGTTATTTTATTTTATTTATTTATTTTTTAAATTTTATTTACTTTTGGCTGCATTGGGTCTTTGTTGCTGCACGCAAGCTTTCTCTAGTTGTGGCGAGCTGGGGCTACTCTTTTTTTTTTTTTTTACAACTTTATTGGAGTATAATTGCTTCACAATGGTGTATTAGTTTCTGCTTTATAACAAAGTAGTTATTTTAAACTGCTAAGTTTTTTTGCAGTACACGGGCCTTTCACTGTTGTGGCCTCTCCCATTGCAGAGCACAGGCTCCAGATGCGCAGGCTCAGCGGCCATGGCTCACGGACCCAGCCGCTCCACAGCATGTGGGATCTTCCTGGACCGGGGCATGAACCCGTGTCCCCTGCATCGGCAGGCAGACTCTCAACCACTGCGCCACCAGGGAAGCCCTAAACTGCTAAGTTTTGCAGCAATAGTGTCCATTAGAAAAACACAAGAGGTTTATATGACCTATGTCTGAAAAAGGCACATTTAACATCTGTTAACACATTGTTTTAGTCTGTTGGGACCACTATAACAGATTAATACAGAATAATACAGATTGGGTGGCTCATAAACAACAAACACTTATTTCTCATAATTCTGGGAGAATTGGAAAGTCTAAGATCAGGACACCCGCAGATTCAGTGCCTAGTGAGGGCCCACTTCCTGATTCATAGACAACTTTTTTTCTGTGTCCATACATGGTGGAAGAGGTGAAGGAAATCTCTAGGGTCTCTTGTATAAGGGCACAAATCTGACTAATGAGGGCTCCACACTCATGACCTAGTCGCCTCTCAAAGGCCCCACTTCCAAATATCATCACATTGGGGATAAGGTTTTTTTTTTTTTTTTTTTTTTTTTTTTTTTTTTTTTGCTGTACGCGGGCCTCTCACTGCTGTGGCCTCTCCCGTTGCGGAGCACAGGCTCCGGACACACAGGCTCCGCGGCCATGGCTCGCGGGCCCAGCCGCTCCGCGGCATGTGGGATCTTCCGGGATCGGGGCACGAACCCGTGTCCCCTGCATCGGCAGGCGGACTCTCAACCACTGCGCCACCAGGGAAGCCCGGGGATAAGGTTTTAATATACGAATTTTGGAGGATACATTCATCCTACAGCACATATCATTGGCTAGAACTCAGGAACATAGCCACACATGACTGCAAGGGGAGATTGGACAATGCAATCTATATGCTCAAGAATGTTAAATAGGAATGTGAATTTGGCAAGCATCTCTTAATGGACATGTGATAGAATATTTGTGTTGAGAATGAGAAAGGAGAAATAAGCAAGAGAGAGATTATACACCGCCCATCATTTATTGGTTTCAATTCTTCTTTAATGCTTTGAGGAAGGGGATAAGGCATAGAAATGCAAGTCAAACTTTATGAAGTATTTTTCATAGCAAATTTTTATAACCACCTCAAATACTTTTCTGTAGTCTAGTTTGAATGTCTTGGAATTTAGCTTTTGGTAGAAATTCCAAATTGCCACAACTAGTTTAGTTATTTTATTCCCTGTCTCTTTACTTTTCTAATAATTTCATTTCCATCAATCTATTCGATAGTCTTTGGGCTACCTTCCTGATTTTCATATAGTACCACATATACAGCAGTTACTCAATAAGTGAAAATAGAAGAAAAGTAATAGTTATTGAAAACTCACAAAATGTCATGCACAGTGTTAGTTACTATACTTGGGTTATTTCTTTTAAATGTAAAACAATCCTTCAAGAAATTTATTATCATTCAAAATGAATATATTATTTCACTGAGTTTCACTGAACAACTTTACCATTGTTATCTATTTCTGCGTAAAGTCATGTCTTTGAATTTTGTCAGCAATGTGAAGATTATCATCAAATATATAATCTTAAGAGTTTTAATTTTTATTTATATTGTATGAGCAGCATTAGGGGAGTAACCAAAGAGATATTTCAAACTCATTTCACTTTTGCCAAAATGAATATATCACAAAAGCTTTTTTATATTGCAACATTTTTCAAATACCTCACACAAAATAATGCTCAAAATCATACACAGCTAGGTTAAAAATTTACTTTTGATTCATAAAAGGTAAAGAAAACACCGAAATTAGAAACTGACTATAGAAGTCTAGGAGGAAATCAACTATGTATCCAGCCAATAAAATTATCCAGATCAAATCTATATGATTTTTAAATTCCATTCTTGTCAACTTGATTGTAGACTCTGCAATGGCAGGGTTTTCCTAGTCTTATTCCTTATATCTCAAATGGTTAGTGTGCTGACTAGTCCATACTACCTGCTCAGTAGACAAATAGACCAAAATGTTAAGGCTGACCACCTGCTCAGTAGACAAATAGACCAAAATGTTAAGGCTGACCAGACATCAAATGCATCACTACCCTCCGGCACAGAGTAGACTTCACCTAATTAAATTAGTCTCTGAACAGTAAGACTCACTCCAGATATTTTTAAGCCTCTCATATTTTAAACACCTTACACACTTTAAAGATCTAGTTAGTGGAGGGACTATGAATGAAATCCAACCATGTCTGACACCAAATTCCATTTCCTTTCTACTACATCTTTCTGCCAAAATGTAATATTTGAAATTTTACTATATATGTGAATTAGATATTTTTATTCAATGGACTCTATTCAGAATTATTTTTTGTACTTTTGTTTCATACATTAAATAAGGGAAGGTTTTGTCCCCAGGTACCAAATGCTACAATTTAACAAATTGATTTTAAGTTATATTTTATGTATATAATTGCTAATGAGATTGCTTTTTCCATGTCATACATACCCTAAAATTTAAAGTTTCAGCTAACTAATTTTATTGATTCTAGAGGAAAACAAACCAAAACAAAATTCAATTTTAAATAGGTGACCCTCTGTATAGCTTAAGTAACTACTATTGGAATGAGTGAAAACACTTTTTTTTATACAACTCTCACTAGCTAACAATGTTGGAAAGATGGCAGATTCAACATATCCCTATGGCTATCCTCTCCCAGTGCCTGTCAAAATATTTACTGTTGCTGTTGAAGCAAACAGACCAAACATGACGTTTGAAGGTTGTGTGTAAGACCTAGGACCCAGATGAGCAGAATATTTCCCTCTTGAGAGCCTGTGAACAAGCATTGGAAAGTATCAAACAGCATGGATTCTGGGGAAACCTTGGCCTTGTGGTCTCCCCAGAATACTCCAAGACAAATTATTCAATAAAGAAAATGACCAATTTTCCTAAAATGTAAGTTCCCCAAATCAAAGAATCTCAAATGTAGATTGTTGGGCTTCCCTAGTGGCGCAGTGGTTGAGAGTCTGCCTGCTGATGCAGGGGACACGGGTTCGTGCCCTGGTCCGAGAGGATCCCACATGCCGCGGAGCAGCTGGGCCCATGAGCCATGGCCGCTGAGCCTGCGCGTCCAGAGCCTGTGCTCCGCAATGAGAGAGGCCGCAACAGTGAGAGGCCCGTGTACCACACACACACACAAAAATGTAGATTGTTCTTCAACAATCCATCTTTCTTTCATATACACAGACTAACAAGTAAATCACATCACTCAAATAGGTCTATTCCTGATTTCTAAGAATTTTCAGAAAAGGGAATCCATACAGATAATTTTGTGAACAAAGACACAAGTCTTCAGAATCCATCATAAATTTTAGTGAAGTAAACAGTAGACATAATAGAAAGTTTTAGAGAAACATCAGGAATTAGTACTTGATTAATGTCATGGGGATGATACACTTTCAGTGTTTTGTGGGATGACCAAAAATAATCCATTTCTCTATTCATGAAATTTAAAAAAATATTTTGTATATACCCAAAGCCATCTTAGCCCCTCTAGTAAAAGTTTCACTAGATGAATCTTTCAGAACTTTTAACAGAGTTAAATCCATGGAAAGTCTGTGAATTTCAATTATTCATGACCCATGGATAATAGAGACTTGATTTAAATTGACCATAGAAAATATTTATACTAATGATACTAAAATGGACTGGTTTGGGGACAAAATTACATCCTGTAGTTTATCATGTTTTGCATGTACACGCCTCCTTACTTAGAGGAAAAAGCTGAGACATTATCATATTTAAAAGCCATTATAAAAAACTTACATACTAAAGGGGAAATATAGAAGCTGTCTTTTTTTGAATTAAGTTAAACTCTATCCCTTCTGGTCTACAAACTTTATTGCCACTTTTACTCTTAAGTTCTATTTATACAGTCTTTTGGGTATTAAACTGCTTTTTCTGCAAGTCTAGTTGCTTCTTATAAAACCTTTTTCTCTTGGTTCATTGACAGCTCATCAACCAGTAAATCTCAGTAGTGACAAACTCTAATGACTGGAGCACATATCTTGATTTCTCTCAGAATCTCAATATATTTCTGATTCAATACTGACTTTACCATTATTAGCTCATCCCCTCTCTTACTGTCTTCTTTCATCCATCAAGGATAAACTACATGTCAGGCCCATAATCGTTTGAACCAAGAGAAGAGAAAGGAATAAAATAACATTAGTTCACTGTAACCTTGCTATCATTCAATTTAGCTTACTCTAAAATTTATTTCTCAATAATTATGTCCAATAAGAAACTACACTTTTCCACTTTACTAATAAAGGCCTGAAAATTGAAATTATTTCTCATTTGATAACAGCAAAAGATATGTTCAGTTTTTCTTTGTTATGCCTCAAACTACCAAGTTCAGAAGAAAGCTCTATAATAAAATGTCATATTATGGGTATCATCTGGTGATGATTCCAATTAGCATATCAAGCTAAGCTTGTATTTCAAAGTATTGTGATGCTTCAGTTGACTGAATAGTACACACTGTGTATGTGTCATGAGTCATGTCTATTAAGGAAAATTTGAATTTCATTACAAAATTATTCCCTTTTTTCATCATCTAACAGTTTATGCTTAGCAATCAGAGCAACAATTTCTATAGTCTAAATAAATTCAGTGCTGAATTTAGGCTCCAGGAATATATAATAATATTTTCATTAATTTAGAATAATAAACCAAAGTTATAAAACATTACATAGATCATGATAAAATTATTTTATATCCATATATATATATGACTTACATTTATGTATATCCTACATTTATATATATAATATATAAATATATATTCACAGATATATTCACAGATGGGATTTTGTTCCACTGTAAAATAAACCTAGCAAGGAAAATAAGTGTGGAGTAAATATTTCCCATTTTATACACTATCATGTGTGTGTTTGTAGTAGGCAGAATAATGACACTCCTCCCCACCAAAGATGTCTACCTCATATCTGTAATCTGTGAATAAATTACTTTAGGTAACCAAAGGAGGTTAAGGTTGCAGATGGAATTAAGTTTGCTAATAACCTGACATAAAAGAGCCTAGAACATAAAAGTAGCCTAGATTTTCCAGGTGATTACATTAGGTTACACTCACTTTTACATTAGATAACCTAATGTACAATAGGTTACACTCACTTTTACTTTATATAAGCTAATGTAATCACAAGGGTCCTTAAAAGTGAGTGTCACAAGATTCAGTGGGAGAGTGATGCAATATGAGAAGGACTCTCCCTGCTCTAGTTTGCTTGAATATGGAGGAAGAGGACCATGAGCTAGGAATACAAGTGGCCTCTAGATGCTGAAAAAGGCAAGGAAACAGATTCTGCCCTAGAGCCTCCAGAAGAAATGCAGCCCTACCAACACCTTGATTTTAGCCTAGTAAAACTTGTATTGAATTATAACATAAAGAAATGTAAGATATTCAGTTAGAATTGTCTCAAACAACTAAGTTTGTGATATTTTATTTTAGCAGCAATAGAAACTAATATGTTATGCAATAGAAAATTAGTATGCTAAATTTCAAAACATTTTAATGTAAATTATATCAGTAACGTATTCAATTTATACAATTTAAGGATAATTATACTATTTATTGTTTACCTTAAGATTAAATCTTTTTACCTATTTATAGTTAAAACTTTTTCAGATATCATTTACTTAAGGAAAACAATTTACTACCAAGCAATACATAAAGCAGAATATTTTTTTCCTAATTATAAATGTATATGGTATCTATGCATGTGAGTGTTAAAGGAGAAGTAAAATTATTTGTTCCCTTTAATATAGCAAGTGAATGTATAGTTCTTTCATAGTCCTGCCCAAAGAGACATATGGCCCAAAAGGACTAACTCATACTGGGGAGATAGAAATATCCAGATCTTTGGGAGCTTTGGATAGAGAGTCTGATTTGAGACCAAGCAACTAACATCAAGTGACTGAGAAACCAAAGCTTCCCATTATTAGCTCAGTTTGGGCAGAGATACTAAGTCAAATAAGTAATTGGGCAGTCTCAGAAGATTATATCATTGGAAATGGTATATTCAGAATCACCCTCTAGGAAAACTAAAGAACACAAATAAGTTGCATAAATAGGTGGTCTCTACCTACAAATCACCTATCACTATTGCATCAATGCCTCTCCCTCAACTTACACCTATGGTCTCATGAGTGGTTCCCTATAAAGAGCTAGAAGAGGAGAAAAATGCTGAGCCTGGTTCCCAGATGGGTTGACTCAGTTAGCTGGAGTAAGGCACAGATAGAATGCTGGTACACTAGAGATCTACTCAAAGATATCCCTAAAAGACGGAGAATTATGAGAGAAAAGAACAGTTGAAGAGCTCTGGGCAGCGGATCTGGTCAATCATTTTGTGGACAGTGAGAAGCATTCTGATGTAAAAATACAATTGGATCCCTGGATGCTGGTGAATGGATTGACTTTTATCAGGGTTTGGAACCAACAAGGTGCCAGGTAAAAGGAATGTTGATAGAACTGAAGAAGTGAACAGGAAATGTGAGCACTGGTTCATCACACATTAATGCTCCTCAGGGAGCATCCCCTGCTGTTATGTGTGTAATTTGTATTAGAATTTGTAAAGGATTATGCTTCACTTGCCTGCAAAGTGAATTTGTTTTACTAGCATTTTCACCCCTACTTTGTTAAATTGTAAAAATTTTGTAATTAAAAATCTCATGAACATATTTCTTTAAAACTTATTTTGGACCTGTTATTTTTGAGAAAGCATTTTGATAAAAATTTTACCTAAAAAGAAGTTATCTTAGATCAGGCTGTGTATTAGTCAGGATTCTCCAGAGAAATAGAACAAATAGGAGATGATAGATTGATAGATAGATAGATAGATAGATAGATACATAGATACATAGATAGATACATAATATAGAGATAAAGAGATTTATTTTGAGAAATTGGCTCACATGATTACAGAGGCTGAGAATTCCCATGATCTGCCATCAGCAAGCCGAGATCCAGAAAACTTGGTGATATGATTCAGTCCAAGTCCAAAGACCTGAGAAGCAGGGGAGCAAATGATGTAAATCTTACATTAAGGGCTGGGGAAGACCAATGTCTTGCTCAAGTAGGCGAGCAGGAAGAAAAAGAGACGCACTCCTCCGTTCTCTGCCTTTTGTTCTATTCAAGTTCTCGAAGGAGTGGATGAGTCCCACCCACATTGGGGAAGGCAATTTATTTTATTGAGTCCACCAATTCAAATGCTAATCTCATCCAGAAACACCTTCATAGACATACCCAGAACTAACATCTAACCTGGACACCCCATGGTGCACTTAAGTAGACACAAAAAAGTAACCATCACAGGCTGCTATAACAAACTACCACAGACTCAATGGCAGAAACAACAGATATTTATTTCTCACAGTTATGGAGGCTAGAAAGCCCAAGTTCAAGGTGCTGGCAAATTTGGTTCATGGTGAGTGCCTCATTCCTGGCTTGTAGACAACCACCTTCTATGTGCTCGGCCATTCTTCAGTGCATGCCTTGGAGGGAGAGGACACATTTGTGTCTCTTTCTCTTCTCATAAGCACACTAATCCCAGAATGATGGCGCCACCCTCATGACCTCATCTAAACCTAATTAGTTCCCAAAGGCCTTACCTCCAAATATCACCACATTGAGGGTTAATACTTCAACATATGAATTTTGGGGGGACACAGACATTCAGTGCATAACACAAAGTAATGTAAGCCAGTTGTCTGTGTTTGAAAGAAAGCCTGTGGAAGCCCTGATAGAGATCTCTGCTAATACTCCAAGCTGCCAGAACCTCTGATCCCCCAGGAAAAATTGTGGCACAGAAACTCAGCCAGCCCTACAATGAGTAAGCATTGAGCATCAATCTCCCTGGGACTTTCATTGATTGTGCTGAACTGGGTTTTCTGTTGGATGCACACACTGTGAGAAAACTCCAGCCTTCTTATGCAGACTGTAAGAAAAAATTTTCCTAACAGAGGTCACTGACCTGCCAGCAGGAGAGTCAGAGCATCTGAGTCAATGGCAGACTGACCATTGTTAATACAACAGTGTCCTTATTGTCCTTCTCACCCTCATTAACTCACTGGTTGCCTAGCTTATAGGAGGAACTAAATGTAAATGTTTCATAACCAAGTGTGTGTATCATTAGTAATTTCTACCAATGTTCTCTACCCTTGGACATCTTGAACTGAAGATTTTTACTTTTAACTTTCAGCTAATAGCCACAATAAAATAACTGCAAAATAACCAACAAACACTCAGGTGGAAAACATAACTAATTCAGAGATTATGAACTACTTTCTGGTCTTGACGACACATGTGATTGTTCAAAAGCCCCTGCAAGGAGCAGTCATGAAGCCTTGCACAGGCCTAACAGCATGTGCTTGCCAAGACTGATCTACTTACTGACCATTCTGTTTGCATGGACAATTAGGAGACAAGGGAAACACAGCTCTCAACATGGCACCATGCCTCAAGGAGACTGTATTGATACTATTGTTCTATTCCTACATAACAAACTACCACAGACTGAGTGACTTAAGAGTAAGTATTACCTCACAATTCTGTAGGTCAGAAGTATGAGACAAGTTTGAGACCCTATATAGGCCCTATAGGATCTCACAAGGCCAAAATCAAGATGTCCACCAAGCTTAGGTCCTATCTGGGGGTTCTGGGGAAGATCCACGTCTAAACTCATGCAAATTGTTAGCAGAATTCAGTTCCGTGTGCTTGTAGGAGTCTAACCTTTTCTTGGCTGGCTGTCAGTCAAGATTCTCAATTCCTAGAGGCCGTCCTCAAGGCCTGGCACTTGACCCCTCCAACTTCAAAGACAGCTAAAACATGTGAGTTGTTTTCCTGTTTCAAGTCTCTCTGACTCCACCTTCTGCAACCTGCAGGAGAAAAGTCTGCTTTTAAAGGGCTCATGTGATTCACTTAGGCCTACCTGGATCACTTCCATTGTGATTAACTCAAAATCAACTAATGGATGTAAATAACTGATATCCACATGAATTAACTACACACAGGTACTTAAGATTTAGCAACTTCACTACCTCTGCAAAATTCCTTTTTCCATGCAATGGAACAATCACGGGCATGATATCTCATCATATTCACAGTCACGGGGATTAGGAGTAGACATCTTGGGGAGACATCTTAGAATTCTTGTCATCACAGAGAGTAACCAGCCACTTTTGAAAAAAACAGTTTGTATCACACTCTTCCCTTCTGGAAAAGGCAGCAATTCTTTCTGACCACCACTGACAGTTATTCTGGATATGGTTAGCTTTTCATGTCTACAGCAGTTCAGCCAGACTAACTGTCCAAGAACTCACAAAGTATGTGTTCTATTAACATGGGATCCCAGATAAGACCACCATGATCTAAGGAACAATTATATGGTTAGGGAAGTGTGGCCCAAGGCATATGATTATGGATCCACTATTCTTACCATAAAGCACATTCCTGAGAAGAATGGTAGCCTGATGAAACATTGGAATAGCCTCTTGAACTTACAGCTAAGGAGCTAAATAAAGATGACATACTATGAGGTTAAGAAAGTGTCAGGATCTGGTATATGGTTTAACCATCTGGCATTATATTGTACTGTGTCACCAATGGTTAGACTCCATGCATCTTGTTTGAACATTGGAGTGTCTCTTTTTCCCATTACTCCTAGAGATACCCTTGAGGAATTTCTACTTCTGATCTCACAATTTTATACCTTGTAGGTCTAGATATCCTGCTTTCCAGAGAAAGGAATCTTTCATTACAAGACACAATAAGATCCCCACTAAACATGAATCTGCAGCTGGCACCTGATCACTTTGGTCTCCTCATACTGATAACTCAGTAAGCAAACAAAGGAGTCACCATACTTGTAGCATTATCACCTTATTTTAGATATACATATATATGCATTTGTATATATTTATATGTATATACACATATATCTATATGCATATGTATACATACATAGCAATATATAACTGTATGTGCTTATATATACATATACTTATTTAACTTTTCAAAGGAAACATTTCTTCTAAAATGTGGTCCATATTTTTTACCAACATCATGTTACTAATGTTATACTTGTTATAAACACCAATAAGTCCTTTTGGTTCATGGCACGCTCATAATCATTTAAAATCAATAATTTACTCTATACAATGATCCAGGAAATATATTAATAATCATCTAGATATATTAGAATCAATATATATAATATATACATAATATATAATAAATATATAATAAATCATTGTCATAAAATGTTTTATACCTTTGAGGTTAACAAAGGAATAAAACATGTTTAACAGCTCCAAAATGAAGAGTGAGAAAGAGAGATTTTAGATTATAGTAAAATGAAAGGTGGGAACAAATTTACTTGTTCCAACATATAACTGAAAAAGAAAATGTAATATCCTAAATTTACATAATCATCATAAAAAATTCTACAAACAGTAAATGTTGGAAAGGGTGTGGAGAAAAGGAAACCCTCTTGCACTGTTGGTGGGAATGTAAATTGATAAAGCCACTATGGAGAACAGTATGGAGGTTCCTTAAAAAATGAAAAATAGAACTACCATATGACCCTGCAATCCCACTACCTGACATATACCCACAGAAAACCAAAATTCAAAAAGACACATGCACCCCAATGTTCACTGCAGCACTATTTACAATAGCCAGGACATGGAAGCAACCTAAATGTCCATCAGCAGAGGAATGGATAAAGAAGATGTGGTACATATATGCAATGGAATAGTACTCAGCCATAGAAAGGAACGAAACTGGGTCATTTGTAGAGACGTGGATGGACCTAGAGACTATCATACAGAGTGAAGTAAGTCAGAAAGAGAAAAACAAATATCATATATTAATGCATATATGTGGAATCTAGAAAAATGGTATACATTATCTTATTAGCAAAGCAGAAATAGAGACACAGACTTAGAGAACAAACATATGGACACCAAGGGGGAAGAGGAGTGGGATGAATTGGGAGACTGGGATTGACATATATACACATTGATACTATGCATAAAATAGATAACTAATGAGAACCTACTGTATAGCTCAGCAAAATCTACTCAGTCCTCTGTGGTGACCTAAATGGGAAGGAAATCCAAAAAAGAGGGGATGTATGCATACGTATAGCTGATTCACTTTGCTGTATAGTAGAAACTAACAAAACACTAGAAAGCAACTATACTCTAATAAAAATTAATTCAAAAATAAATAAATTTACAAAGATATGTAAGAAACATCTTTATAATAAAACCTTAGTAAAGCCATCATTTCCTGAGAAATCACAATGTGCCATGCACAGAGCTAAGTATTTCACATGTAGAAACTCAACTCATTGGCCTGTGATGTGGGTGTTATCATTATATCCATGTTTAAAAAAGGAAACTGAGTCAATAAATTAAGTAATTTGACCATTGTCATTAATCTAGAAAGCGTTCAAAGAAAGCTGATGAAAATAACAAAAATGTATATAATTAATACTTAATATGCAATAGACATTGTAGAAATAAATGGACAATTGTCAACATGTAGCATTAGCCCATACATTTGTGCCCCAAAATTTGCTAATAAATTCTGAGTAAAATCAATTTGGTTGAAAGCAAGGTGGTCTCCAAGACAGTTTGTTTAAAACAATCATTTATGTGAAAATTAACATACTCTATTTTTTCTGTCTTGTGTTGATTATTTTCAAGAACTATGGGTCTGATTTTCAAGTTTTCAAACATTTTAAAGATTTTTTTGTTTATGCTGTCTTTTAATTGCTTTATAGTTAAGGGAGCAATATTTCCTCCTTTGTATGCTCAATACCTACTACTGCAGCAACAGACAAAGAATTAAAATAATGCATACGTGTATCAAATGTCAATTTGTAAAGTAAAATCAACCAACAATGTTAAGGGTTTTTTTTTCCTGATTTTCCTAGAAATATTTCACTATTTACTCTGTGACACCCTTCACTACTTTCCTGTACTCAGGATGCTTGTATCAAATAGTTTTCTATTCTTGTATTCTATGCCCTTGCAAATAAAATTGCCAATCTGTGAGAACTATAGAAAAGTATGAATAAATAGATGTTGAGTTGGCATTTGGGATAAGTGCAAATATTTTCATTCACTGCATCTAGTTTTCACTTAGAAATCTGTCCTTATGACCTTCTGGTTTTGGTTTGCATTAACACAATTTTTTTTCCAGAAGTGCCATCTGGGCACATTTTAAGAATTGAAAAGAAAAGAGTTTCAGAGTCAGGCTGACTCCAAAGTAGAGGTTTGAATCTCAACTCAAGACACCAAATTTGCTGAGATATGTTAGACAAACTGATCAAATTTTTCAAGTCTTCATTTTCTTATCTATAAAATGTGAAAAATAAGAACTCTACTTTCTAAAGATGCTTAGACAGGTGTCTGACACATAGTAAGTATTCCACAGATGTTCCTTATCATTGTCCTATTACTGTTATTAAATGAAAAATTAATGAACTATAAGATCAATTGAAGAAACATCAAAAAATAATGTCTCTTAACTATCAGTTTCGTGGGCTATTGGTTTTGAAAATAAAGATTAAATCAGCCATACTCAACCCAAAATAAAAGTTATGTCTTTCTAGCTATGGTACAATTTTCAGTACCTGGATTCTACTTTATGACTTAAAGTGATTTTTAAAAATAATGTGTCCTGTGATATTACAAATAGGGGAACGCTTTTCTTTTTTAATTAAAAAAAATTTTTTTGGCCATGCCACACAGCATGTGGGATCTTAGTTCCCTGACCAGTGTCCCCTGAATTGGAAGGATGGAGTCTTAACCACTGGACCACCATGGAAGTCCCAAATAGGGGAATTCTTGAGGCTTCCAGTGTATGCTTTTACTTGTCAGTTATTTTTGAGGTAACAGAATAATTTTATGACTTCAAATATGAAGATTTAAGTATATATCCTCCAAGAATTCAAAAGAAATTAATATTTCCAAGCATTCAGCAATTAATTCATATTGAAGGTACACTGTTCCAATAGATTTGGTTTATTTTCAGATTTTCTACATATGCATATTTGAGAGCAAAATTGGTTTATGTACATACATTAGTTTTATTGCATTGTACTGCGGTACACACAAAAAATAGCATTTCAAATATTTCATTTAAATAAAATCAGTGCAACAAAGTTTGGCTTCTTCAGAAGTATTTTGCCTAGATGCTCCTGAAATGTTTATATAAAACCCTTAACAAGATAACAAGAGGTAAGAGAAACAGTAGTTGTTATTGTTAATACTGGATTTCCAAGAAATAAATGTCCTCCAATTCAGATAATTTTCAGTTCCTTATAAATATTCATATTACTCCTTCCTATGAATATTTATGGATGCATATTTCTAACAACGTTCATTAAAACAGCCAAGGAGACATTTGGTTGAAAATCTCCAACTTAAAACACAGAGGAAATTTATCTCAATGAGATAAATATTCTGCTCATGCATAAGATAGAGTGTGTGTGCATTTGTGTGTGTGATTAAAATTAAATTTAATTTTATCCCAGAAAACTAAAAACTAAAGAACATGTAACTGATATTGTTGAAAATTCAGGAAAATTCAGAATTTCTACTTACACTTTTGTTCTTCACTTACTAGTGTTGAGCATTGTGCTAGGCTCTATGAATATAGAAGTGAGATATGTACATTACAAACATACATATATATGTAACAAACATACATGTAAATGTGTGTACACACACACATATATATATATTACATATATCTTCTTTTAAGGCACTAGTGAGAGATATATATGTAATGAGGATGACAGTGCCACTGAATATTTTTTTATATATACTGATGTGCAGGCATTGAGAGAGAGGAGAGAGGAAGAGAAAGAGACAGCATGGCAACCTCTACAGCTGTGTACTCTTCAGCAGGGAAATTCACACATGCATAAATTCATTTCTTATATATAATTTTTGGTAACTGTGAGAATCTTGAAGACACTCTATTGTCTTACTAAGTCTCTTAAGGTAATGGTTAACCTTATGTTCACTGACTTCTACTCTTCTGACTTTTGTGACATTTTCCACCGTTCCATTCTTGCTGACTCTCTAGGCCATGGTTAATGCAGTGAGATGCTATTTGTGTCATCTTATATTGGGCGTGAAGTGATTTAATAAGAGCAGCTGTTAATGATGTTATGAAAGTGTAGATGGACATACTATTTCCAGTTTTGACAGAGGTAATTCTTCCACAGCCAAATGTGTTCAAAATGGCCACCCCATCTCTGGTCACACTGAGTGCTAGGAGCAGCAGAAAGAATGTAACTGGCTGCCATGCTTTCAGGTCAGCATGGCACAGCTATGGCATCAGCAGACCAAGAAGGCAATGTTCTCTAGAAGTTGATGAAGAAAATCAAAGCCCTCCTCGAAAAGCAGTAGCTTACTATTTACATCACAATATAAACAACAATATTTGTGTACCTACTCTGTGCCAGGCATTGTTCTAGGAGTAAAGGCATCTCTGAACAAAACAAACCAACTTGTGTTTTGCCCTGATGTTCATACTCTAACTTATTCATAGACTTTATCTTGAGAAATCACTAAGAAAAGTCTAAATATAAAACTAGACAAAATACAAGTGATTTCTTCCAAGGGTATAATGAGGTACAGAAGACTCTCAAAAGGATCATTTGGCATATATGCATTCTTCAAAAGAGGAAACACATTCAGAAAGCCTAAATCCTTATTCTCAAATATAGTCCAATAAGATGTCATATGTCATGATAAAATCATCTTAGAAAATGCTCCAAACATCTCTCCTTCTTATCAATTAAAAACACATATTAGGGGATTAATGTCTTTGAGACTTGCTACAGTGCAAAAACTACTACACATGATTGAATCCCATGTTTTTCAAACTTGAATTTCATATAAATTTGCTTTTCACTCATAATCTGTCTTACAGAATTAATATTTCATGGAATTGTTTTTGAGGCACGTTGGTTTAGTTAACACATCTACATAGAGTCACATAAACCTTCAGAATAAGATTATACACTCTTGCCAATGTAAAGATATTTATACTGTAGGAAAAAATTGGGCAGAATGGTTTTATTTCTTAATTATAATCTATATTCATATGTATGTCCCTTACCAGTAATCATTCTCATTTATATCATGAATGAAATATGGTCATCAAAAGCACAAGTCACAAAGGAATCAAAGATATATTAAACTGCACCGTAAATTTTGTTAGATTAATGTTACTTAAAATGTCATTAAAATTATCTGTTGCATATGGATTTTCTTTATTGTTTTAGCTTAGGAATAAAAATAAGAGTAAATCTTTGACCTCAACCATGTCTATTCCATATGGTATTTACACTGACACAAAGATACTGTGAGTTTTCAGGCAACTATATACACTAGGGAGTCTCACTTTAAAATACTCAGCTGTTCTTATTTCTAACACTGGAAGCCAGTTCTGTAGAACCATAAACCTACTTTAAGGGCTACTACTAAACTCTGAGCCTGCATTTTGGAAAAAAGAAAAAAGAAATCCAGGTCTAGCTACTTAACCCATCTTAGTTTATTTATGGTGAATAAAAATTATATTTTCAGATAGGACCTGAGGTCTTCAGATTGATTCTATGAAGTGTGATTGTCACTGTAAATTATGACATTAAGCTTTTCATAGATTACAGAAGGTTTTAATAGTCAGGAATAATAAATAACCCCAGACCATCCACTTACAACGGCCTTCACCATCTTACTCTGCAGGTCACTTGAATAACTCTCAGGAAAGCAAGCTATTAGAGGAGAATTATCTTTGATTAAGCTTAATGCTTTCTCTTAACTATTTTTCTTAACTTCAGAGAAGATATTAATTTATATCAATTGACTAGAGTGTTCTGTAACAAGGTCATCCATACTCAAAAATAGATTAATTTTTAACCTGTTTCAGGCATGAGACAACTTAAATATTCCAAACCACTTTTTAAAAAATTTATTTTATTTATTTATTTTTATACAGCAGGCTCTTGTTATCTATTTTGTACATATTAGTGTATATATGTCAATCCCAATCTCCCAATTCATCCCAGCACCACTACCACCCCCACTTTCTCCCCTTGGTGTCCATACGTTTGTTCTCTACTGTCATTCAGTGAAGTAAGTCATAAAGTGAAAAACAAATATCGTATATTAATGCATATATGTGGAATCTAGAAAAATGGTAGAGATGAACCAGTTTGCAAGGCAGAAATAGAGACACAGATGGAGAGAAAAAACGTATGGACACCAAGCCACTTTTTGTACTAGCAGGATTTTAAAAATGACTCAGAATGAAGCAAAGCAGATGATGAGATATGGAGAATAGGTACAATTCCTATATCTTAATAAGCAGTAAAATACATTTAGAAAATGCAAAAAAGAAACTGAGAAAATTGTTTCACCCAGTAAAGCTCCTTATTTCTTGAATGACAAAGAACAAAACGATAAAATATGTATCCTTATGTAGCTTATACCCACAAATATAATAACTTAGTAATATTTGTTGATGTTAATTGTTATAAAATAAAAAAATATGAAAGAGAGCTAAGAAGTAAGTACAAGGTAAATTTTGTTAACAATGTTATTTTTATTTATTTAAAGTCTTTATTGAATTTGTTACAATGTTGGTTCTGTTTTATGTTTTGGTTTTCTGGCCGCAAGGCATGTGGGATCTTAGCTCCCCAACCTGGGATCGAACCCGCACCCCCTGCATTGGAAGGCAAAGTCTTAAGCACTGGACTGCCAGGGAAGTCCCCAACAATGTTATCTTTATTTATTGTTATTTATTATTCAAATAATCATTTGAATAAACATCTATAGGCATTTTAGACAAGATGTTAGAATGAACACAGTAGTTATATCCCTCACTGCGCACTCCCACTGACAGAAATAATTGAAAAAAATAAAAGAGAGAAAACCTGTATCAAAATGGAAAAAGAAACCCTTAGGATAGGTGCTATTGGTGTGATTGATACAATTTCAATGACAAGAGCTTGACAGAAATATTGAGAATCTGTCTAACCCCATCTCCAGTATTTCACTCCATCTGATGCCCTCTCCCTCTACCATCTAAAAAACAGAACAGCTTTTCACGAAATAAAGACTGAGGATATTTTTGAAAATGCTCTCTGATCTGCCCAACTAAAAGGATGACAGATGGAGGTAAGCAGTCTGGGCTGTCATCTTTTCTGACTGGTTAAAGAAGGTCCTCAACGGTCGAAGATTTCCCCCTACTGTATAAAGTCATGCCAGTTGAATTTAGCTATGGCAACTTGGTATTGTGAAGAGCAAAGAAAAACCTAAAAAAAAAAAAAAGCCTCAGGATTTATAATAGAAGTTAAGTATCAGGTTCTGTGTGTTTCACAAAGATGTTTTCAGTTTTAAAAGAGGGCCCCCAAGGCATTCATCGCTGTCTATAAATTCAGCTCTTTTTGTTCATTGCTCCCATATACCTTCTTTGAACTAGAAATTTACCCGTCAAGTTTTTACTTTTTCATCCCCAACCCTCGAGGTCGTCTAGATAAAATGTGGTCAGGAATGTCACCCAGTAGTGAAAAACCCTTTCGACCCTTAGATACATATATAAACCAGTGCAGTGCAGGTATTGACCACACTGTACGAATAGATAACATCAAAGCTTAGTTGTTTCTACCCATCAAACAATCTTACTGAAGACCCAAAGAAAATGGAATATGCCATGATCTGCAATGGATTTACTCCTGGCAAATATGAAGTAAAACATACACCTAATCTAAACAAAATTCCAAAGAAAATTCTATCTATAAAATCTACACAGTAAAAGGAAGATTTCTAAAAGTAGAAAATACTGTATATGTAAATAACATAATTATTGAGTTAAAACTATAATGGTGTCTGTGAAGAGCAGGCCAAATACTGATAAAATTTTAAGAAAGAGATTACTAAGTTATCCATAAAGAAAGTTGGAAAAATTTCCCAAATCTGACAAAAAAATAATAGAGAAGTCTTTTGATTTTTCAATGAGAGAGAAAAAAAAATGAAGTTTCGAAACTAAATTTAAACTATAATTATACCATGTGTATGGTTGGTTTTAATACTGTCAGTTAATAGCCAACAAATTTATTAAAGAAAGTTATGTAGTTGATGTATTTTCTTAGATTACACAAATGATCAATAAAATCTCAGTATAGAAGTTCAAGAGCAAAGAGAAATAAACTGCAGCTGAAGCAATACAAATGAAGCCAAAGAAAGGAACTAAAACACTGTCCTAACATATTGCCCAAAACTTGACAGTAAGTTGTGCATTCAAAATTAATTTTAAGAGAAACAATCCTGAAAATGGATACTCTTGTATATTTCTATATTGTCTCTGCCATCAGGGAGGAAATTCAGTCATACATACAAATATTTTAAATGTGCTTTTTAACCTGTTATTTATATTTCTATGAAATTAATCTAAGAACAGAATCATAAGTATGGAAAAAGACAGGTTCATCTTTGTTCATTGAAGCTTAGTGCAATCACCTTAGGTATTAAACAATAAAATTATATCTGAAAAATAAATATTATTTATTTATTCAATAATTTTAAAAGAACTTTTCAAACTATTATTGGATCTATAAAAAAGATTAAATACAACCTGGATGATAGTATCAACCAGTATTTGTTATAGCTATTTTATAGCAGTGTATCTAAATAAATCAGAGGATATACTATTGACCAAGTGTTCTCTTGGTTTGAAATTATGGTAGATTTTAATTTTCACGTTATACTTTCTATATTTTCATAGTTTCTACAAAGTACATAAGCAGTCTTATGTAATCATCAAAAACTATATTATTTAGATGTAAATAATATAGTTGCATTATATGATGTATCATTTTTAAGTTTTCAAGGATAATTTATCAAATAAAATGAAAGAATCTATAAAAATCAAGGAAAGAAAATATTGTTACCCATAAAGGAACAAAAATCTAAGGAATATTGTTGATTTTTCTGCAACAACAAACTATAAGAAAAAATTTAAAAAATAACTGCAAAGTGCCGGAAATAACTTTGTGATTCCAAAGCAATGTGAGCATAGTGATAGAAATTTTCAGACTTGTGTGATATTAGAAAATGCATCAATTATGTAACCTTCTTTAATAAACTTTTTGGCTTTTAACTGACAGTATTAAAACCAGTCATACATGTAGTCTAATTTAAGTTTGGATACAAAACCAATTAGAATCTGCAATGTAAGAAAAAATTCAAATAGCATAATTTATGACTCCATATAAAATTAACAAAGTCAAGTAGATATATGAAAACTTGGAAACATATCTCAAAAAAAGCATTAAAGTTACCTTTTAAAATATCTTCTTTGATAGGTGCTTAGTTTGATAAATATAAAAGAATCTCTGAAAGGAACTCCAAAGTCGTCAACAGAATTAAAAGAAATGTGCCAGCTCTATTTACAATAGCCCGGAGATGAGAAACAACCTAAGTGTCCATCATCGGATGAATGGATAAAGAAGATGTGGCACATATATACAATGGAATATTACTCAGCCATAAAAAGAAACAAAATTGAGCTATTTGTAATGTGGTGGATGGACAAAGAATCTGTCATACAGAGTGAAGTAAGTCAGAAAGAGAAAGACAAATACCGTATGCTAACACATATATATGGAATTTAAGAAAAAAAAGAAAAATGTCATGAAGAACCTAGGAGTAAGACAGGAATAAAGACACAGACCTACTAGAGAATGGACTTGAGGTTATGGGGAGGGGGAAGGGTAAGCTGTGACAAAGTGAGAGAGTGGCATGGACATATATACACTACCAAACGTAAAATAGATAGCTAGTGGGAAGCAGCCGCATAGCACAGGGAGATCAGCTCGGTGCTTTGTGACCACCTAGAGGGGTGGGATAGGGAGGGTCGGAGGGAGGGAGACGCAAGAGGGAAGAGATATGGGAACATATGTATATGTATAACTGATTCACTTTGTTATAAAGCAGAAAGTAACACACCATTGTAAAGCAATTATACTCCAATAAAGATGTAAAAAAAAAAAAGACATCTATCACCTCACATAGTTGCCGTGTGTGTGTGTGTGTGTATGTGTGCTGAGAACATTTGATATCTACACTCTTAACAATTTTCAAGCATATAATACAGTATTGTTAACTAGTGACCATGCTATACATTAGGTCTACAGAACTTATTTACCTTATAGCTGGACCTTTGACCAACATCTCCCCATTTCCCATCCCTAGTGACATCTACCATTCTACTCTTTGTTTCTATGAATTCAGCTTTTAAAGATTTTACATACTCTAGTAAATCGTTATTGATAAATAAAGTAGATATTCTTTGTTGGAGAAACCAGTTCAATGAAGTTTAACTTACTTTCTCTATTGAAAATAGTAACTCCCTTATTGGGAATAATTAGGAGATTAGTATCAAAGCACCTCACACTTAAAAATATGTCATATTTCCCCATGCTTAGCCATTCTTTTAATCTCACACAAATCTGAATGTAATTTGAAATAATGATATATCCTCCAACCTGGGTTCAAAGATGGTTGACAAAGAGTCTAGGAAACACACACTTTGTTTTTCCAATTTTACCTTGACCCGGCTATGCTAGCATTTTTGTTAGCACAAAGATATATATGAAACACATCCCAATAGGTATGTGATACACATTTTGACATTTAAAATGAAGCTCTATGAATTATTAATTAAAGTCAAAATCAAACAACACATCTTCACTCTAGCTTTCTTGTTGCATTTTCTCTTTTCAGTGTTTTCCTTTTTAAAATATACAAATATAAGTAAAGTATGAATAATTATGAATAATCATTTATAACATCACATTCTATATATTCAACAATTAAAGAAGACATGCCATGTTTTAGAAGCCTCTAAATAATATGTACTGACAAATCACAGTAATATTTTTATGAAAAGTATCCAGAAAATGTTTACTTTAACAAATTATAGCATTTTACGTATTAAATTTTGAAGGAACTTCGGCTGTAGTTTAATATTCATTCTAAAAGTAAAATGTTCACTTTCTGAAATTTAATGACAGCTAAGCTATTATTGATTGTAAATTACTTGGACCCCCTTTTCCTTCTTATTCTAATAAGCTAATGTCAAAATATGTAAAAACAACATAGTCATTAATGCTAATGATTTGTTCCTAGAACTGGTGATAAAGAAAGATTCTAATTTGTATTCAGCTACAATCTTAATAGAAAGCTGATCTTTTGTAGAGCCAATTTCAGAAGAAAGTCTGATGTACTTATAATGGTATAGATTCATCAGGAAAGATAATGGCCAACCTACCGCCATCTCTTTAAGTATAAATAGTAGTCATATTAGATGCTTCCCAAGATGCTAGATACTTTTGTGCTATTTTAAGGAAAGAGTACCATCTTCTGACTCAGATGGCAGATTCCTAAAACGTAGCTTTTCTCATTGTTCAGAAGTTTTACAGATATTTCCTTAACTGTATTTTTTTTTTTTTTTTTTTTTTTTTTTTTTTTTGGCGGTACGCGGGCCTCTCACTGCCGCGGCCTCTCCCGTTGAGGAGCACAAGCTCCGGATGCGCAGGCCCAGCGGCCATGGCCCACGGGCCCAGCCGCTCCGTGGCACGTGGGATCCCCCCGGAACGGGGCACGAACCCGCGTCCCCTGCATCGGCAGGCGGACTCCCAACCACTGCGCCACCAGGGAAGCCCTCCTTAACTGTATTAATTGTAGTCATTACATTATTAGACTTGAGGGTAGACAAAAATGTGTATTGTTTTATTTCTTATGCATTTTTCCCCATAAGAGACTCTTCTTTATTTAAAAAAGTCTTAATAATGTCGAAAGAACATAGAAATTGACATTTTAAGCAGGAGACGCTGGTTCCAGGGAAGAAAAGAAATGCCTGAAGACAGGGTAACTTCATGAAATATATGCATAAACAGGTGCAGTATCGTATTTCATGAAGTTACCCTGTCTTCAGGCATTTCTTTTTTTTCCCTGGAACCAGTCGCCTGCTTAAGTTAAGTAAGGGTATTCATATGTTGCTGTTGCTTGTTTATCTTAAAAGATGGTCAAATATTTCATGAGTTCCAAATTGAACTGATATAACTTGTAAGTTATTTCAGCTGCAAGAGAACAGACCACTCTCTTACTGTCACCTGAGTTCAGAATAACCAGTAGAACTAACTAATACAACAATAACTAATAGAACAATTCTGATGGTTCAAGAGGAAAAATCTCTGTAAACCCCATGCAATAGTAAGCATGTGCTACTTATCATTAGGGCAGAGGTGCATTGCTTTATGTAGTTCTCAGAGCCATCCCATGAGAAGTGGTTATATCCTCATTTTAAAAATAAAAATATTGAAGTTCATCCAGAGAAGTCAGGTCCATTGTACAAGTTACTCATCAAGCAGGGGAAGAACGGAAGTTCAAACCCAAACCTGATGATTCCTTAACTCGATGTTAGTTTAATGTCTCCAATATGAATAAAAGAAGAGGTGTAGTCAGTATAAATTGCTGAGGAGGATCTTAGGAAAGATAATTTAACATCTGAGACAGGAATGAGGGATTGAGAGAAACTCAGATCATGGGATTTTCAGCACTGAATCAGTGCCAGGTGAGCCAATGACACCCCTGATGAACTCATTCCAAGATAGTATCTCTCTTTCTCTTTCTCTCTCTCCCTCTATATTTCTGTCCCAACTTATCTATATACCAGCTTTGGCTGCTCCAAGTAATTTTTTTAAATCTTACCATGAAAGTTCTCCATGCACATGTAGTCTTGCCCATGAAATATACTCCATTTTTTTATGTCTTCTGGCCAGGGTCAGTATAGACTCCACTAATATATCACTTGGACTCATACAGACCCATATTTATTTTGAAGACTATACAGCAGGGCCACAGTACTGCCATGAAGGATCATGGATTTGATCTCCCTTGTTTTGATTGACCCTGACTTCCCTTAAATCACCGAGCATCACTCTTACCAGCTTTAAATATGTTATAATACTACTTATTTCACAAGATTTTTGCAAGAATTAAAGAAGATGATATTCATGAAACAAATAGCTCAGAAGCTATGTTTAATAAAATGTTCATGAAACTTTCATGTTTAATCCAGCTTTTTCCTATTCGCCTACAATTCTTCCCAAGGACTGTCATTTCTTTTAGCTGTAATTCAGGACAACGTCAAAAACATGAGAATCTTTGCTGAAAGAGAGACCTCTTGCCCTGGTGACAATATGTCACATTTTTATTATGTACAGTGTGCTCACTTTATTCATATTCTCTGTCTTTTGGAGACCTACAGGCACAATAAAATCATTGACTCTTTTCCTTTAGAATTAGTTGTCATGTTTTTCCTTGTGCCCCTCAGTGTTACAATACAAAAATAACTTCATAGTATAGATACACATCTCTCCAACTCCTTAAGTCCACAACATTCAGAGAATGAGTAGGGCTCAAAAATAGCTCATCATCATTTCTAAAGCTCATTTCCCAAAACTATGATGTTGTGCATTCATTGATTACATTGAAATTACATATTTCACCTCTTATTAAATAATGACCTTTTTGTTCTTCTCTCTTCTCCAACATCCATTCTATTAGAGGAGATCTTGTCTTGCCTGGTGCTTTTACAGTTAAAGCTGATGGATTTAGTACAGATTGTCCAAGTCATTTTATCTTTACTTACAAAGGAAACCTACTGGGTGATGAAACGATGCTTTATAACACTAGCAGTGCACTCATTTGTAGTTATTAAACACTCAGAAGGCTCCCCACCGCACTGACATTTGTTCCCCAGTCAAGGCTCCTGTTTGACATAGTCCCACTGTGTAAGGTGCCATTTACTGAAAATGAGAATTCAACTTGGATAATTAATAAATGTCATGATGCTCTCAAACAAAGGCATAACGACATATGAGAAATAAAATGCACAATCCAAGGACAAACAACACGAACTTTCTTGTTTGGCTCGTTAAAGTTTATAAAAGTTTATAATAGCTTAAGTGGACATCTGGTCCTGTCTTTTTCTCAGGACAAAAAGCCACTCTGAAAAATCCCTAACGGATGGTGAGATGGTATGAGTTTGGGCTAGCATACCAAGGGATTATGAGCTCACAGGCTACTAGAGTACGAATTTTACACTGACGAAAAGCTCTACCTCTGACTTACTGTGTACCTTTGGACATGTAACTGGACCTCCATAAGTCTCTATTCTTACATTTGTAACATGAGTATAGACATGCATCTAGTCTTTCCTAAAGTGTAGCTAGCAAACCAATGGTGGAGCAAGAGCTTATTTTAGGAGACATATTAATAAATTGTCTAAAATTTCCATATTTTCTTTATTTTAATCAGGATTAGAAAACAGTATGACTAGCCATATCATTCCCATTCTTTTAAGAATAATAATTCTCAAGAGGAAGCTAAAGTAAGTAGGAATATTCAGTCTGCATGAAAGTTTTGCAAAGTATACTAAGTAAATAATAATAGAGGTGAGTTAGAGAAATTGAAAAATTACTGTATTTGTACATAGTAATTTGTTATAAAAGCATTTGGAAAACTTTCTGGCATGACAAAAGTTATTGTTGCTGTGTTTATTGGTGGTGGTAGTAGTAATAATAGTGCAAATAGTAGTGATAGGATATTGAGGGAAAGTCTGCATTCAGTTATTGGTTTATTTCTGATTTTTGTTTTGTTTTAAACTTTTTGTGCCCACTTCCTCCTTGAAATAAATTCAAAACAACTCTACAATATCATAACAAACAATAAAGAGGCTACATTTGAAACAGTAAATTCCTGCACGTTTGATAACTGTCATTGCCACCCATCTCTGCAACTCCAAGTCACTGACCTCACACAGCAGCCAACTAACTATTCAGGAGGTTCAAATGGACTTGACTCACAGAGCTAATGCAACTCAATAGCAAGGCTAAAATACTAAATAATATGACTCGTGTAAAAACTTCAGAGACCAACATTTTTTTTGGTCATCTGTCATTTCATTTGATATTTACAATGATAAGAGAAAGACGAGTAATAATATGCCCATTTCTAACAAATGAGAAAGATGATATCCAGTGAAATTAACTGCATGACCAAAATATACACAAGTTGTTCTGGAAAAAGAATTCTCTCTTATTGTAAGAGAAAAACAATACTAGAGTTTTATTTTGAATAGGAGAGCCAGAAAAAACATTGAAAGCAACATAGAAAGATTTTACATTTTAACAGCATCTTTTCCCTTAAGTTTAACTTCTTTGCCAAGAAACAAAATTTTATTTTGAAGATAAATGTATCTTCAAAATGTACAAAAGTATGTGATACAAATACAGTTAGAGTCTGTTTGAAAATAATTTTCTTTTTTCAGGAGAAATGAAATGAAGCAATTAGAATACTGACTCATATTTTATGGGATTACTGGAGAACACATAAACCCATACTTCAAATTACAATTACATTAGACAATACTAAGAATTATTTAATTGTTATTTTATTAATTAAATTACATGAAAGTATTTGCATCTTGAGGAAGTGGCTGTTTGCAGCTTTGTCCCTTTGCTACACAATCAGCATGTAATCTTTCTTTTTTAAAAATTTTTATTGGAACATAGTTGATTTACAATGTTGTATTACTTTCTGCTGTACATAACAGTGAATCACTTAGACATATACATATATCTACTCTTTTTAGACTCTTTTCCCATGTAGGTCATTATAGAGTATTTAGTAGGGTTCCCTGTGCTATACACCATTCCTTTACTAGTTATCTATTTTATATATAGTAGTATGTATATGTCAACCCCAATGTCCCAATTTATCCCTCCCTTGTTTCCCTCCGGTAACCATAAGATTGTTTTCTCCATCTGTCACTCAATTTCTGTTTTGTAAATAAGTTCATTTGTATCAATTTTTTTTAGATTCCCCATATAAGCAGTATCATATGGTATTTGTCCTTCTCTATTTGACTTACTTCACTCAGTATGACAATATCCAGGCCCATCCATGTTGCTGCTAATGGCATTATTTAGGTTTTTTTTATGGTTGAGTAATATTCCATTGTATATATGTACCACATCTTTATCCATTCATCTGTTGATGGAGATTTAGGTCGCTTCCACATCCTGGCTATTGTAAATAGTGCTGCAATGAACATTGGGGTACATGTTTGTTTTTGAACCATGTTTTTCTCCAGATATATGCCCAGGAGTGGGATTGCAGGATCATATGGTAGCTCTGTTTTTGTTTATTAAGGAACCTTCATATTGCTCTCCATAGTGGTTGTACCAATTTACATTCCCACCAACAATGTAGGAGGGTTCCCTTTTCTCCACACCCTCTCCAGCATTTACTGTTTGTAGATTTTTTGATGATGGCCATTCTGACTGGTGTGAGGTGATACCTCATTGTAGTCTTGATTTGCATTTCTCTAATAATTTGTGATGTTGAGCATCTTTTCATGTGCTTTTTGGCCATTTGTATGTCTTCTTTGGAGGAATGTCTGTTTAGATCTTCCACCCAGTTTTTGATTTGGTTGTTTGTTTGTTTTTTTGATATTGAGTTGTTTGTATATTTTGGAGATTAATTCCTTGCCGGGCACTTTGTCTGTGAATATTTTCTCCCATTCTGTGGGCTGTCTTTTCATTTTATTTATGGTTTTCTTTGCTGTGCAAAAGCTTTTAAGTTTATTAGGTCCCATTTTTTTAATTTTTGTTTTTATTTTCATTGCTCTAGGAGGTAGGTCGAAAAAGATCTTGCTGTGACTTATGTCAGAGTGCTCTGCCTATGTTTTCCTCTAAGAGTTTTATGGTATGCAGCCTTACATTTGGGTCTTTAATCCATTTGGTGTTTATGATACTATACATAGAAAATCCTAAAGGTGCGACCAGAAAACTACTAGAGCTCATCAATGAATTTGGTAAAGTTGCAGGACACAAAATTAATACACAGAAATATCTTGCATTCCTATACACTAAAAATAAAAGATCAGAAAGAGAAACTAAGGAAACAATCCCATTTACCACTGCATCAGAAAAATAAAATAACTAGGAATAAACCTACCTATGGAGGCAAAAGACCTGTACTCAGAAAACTATAAGACACTGATGAAAGAAATCAAAGGAGACACAAACAGATGGAGAGATATATCATGTTCTTAGACTGGAAGAATCAGTTTTATCAAAATGACTATAATATCCAAAGCAATCTACATATTCAATGCAATACTTATCAAATTACCAATGGCACTTTTCACTGAATTAAAACAAAAAAACTTTACAATTTGTATGGAAGCACAAAAGACCCTGAACAGCCAAGGCAATCTTGAGAAAGAAAAACAGAGCTGGAGGAATCAGGCTCCTTGACTCCAGACAATAATACAAAGCTACAGCAATAAAAAGAGTATGATACCAGCACAAAAATAGAAATATAGATTAATGGAACTAATAGAAAGCCCATAGATAAACCCAGGCACCTATGGTAAACTAATCTATAACAAAGGAGGCAAGCATATACAATGGAGAAAAGACAGTCTCTTCAATAAGTAGTTCTGGGAAAATGGAAGAGCTACATGTAAAATAATAAAACTAGAACACTTCCTAACACCATACACAAGCATGCAATCTTTAATAATCTTTAACAATCTTTAACTCACATTGACAAATAGCTGTCATTATTATATCTCACATTTCTCCTAGGAAGATGCAGGGATAGTTTGGTTGGTTTAGCTGAGAGGTCAAAAGATTAATTCAAGTATCTAAACACTCATTCTCTAGAAAGAGGTAATTCCTCACACTATGCTACGGTATTGATCTGAATGATAGTCCCTTGTTTAATCTAATTAATTCCTCCTATACCACCTGTACACCTATTGTTTAAGAAACATTCAAAAGAGGGCCCCCAAACTTTCTATTTTCAACATTATCTAGTTTTTATATATTTACATTACATGTACAATGCGAATATATAAAAACTAGATAATCTTTAAATATATATATATATATATATATATATATATATATATCCTTTTTAAACTTAAGAGTTTCACTACTTCATCTACCCTGCAAACATGCTCACCTTTTCTGACAATATCTTTAGGTGATTTTTCAACACTTAAAGCCAGGAAGATCTTCCTTTTGAGGATAGAATCTTGAAATTGCATTCACCTTTTCTATTTTCAAATACTGAATGTCATTCAGTATACAAAGAACCTTAGACAGATCACATCAATCCATCCTCCTTTAAGCAAGAATAGAACTAAATTATTAAATACAAAATTTTAGCTTCAAAGAGACACAATTATAATAAGAACTACTTTTACTGTGTGCTGCAGTGTGCTAGATACTGTTCCAAGAGCTTCCCATAATGCAACAAAACAAATTGATAAATAGGTTCTCTTAGGATCTGTACTTTATAGATATGGAAACTAGTTCAATATGGTTAAATGATTTACCTAATATTCCATAATTGTTGAGTGCCAAATTGTAGTAGGCAGAATTACCACCTGAAGATATCCATGTCCTAATCCCTAGAATCTGTTATGTTACATAGATGCCAAGGAGGAAATGAGATTGCCTCTGGAATTGATGAGGCTAATAGGCTGACTTCAAAATAGACACTATCCTGGATTATTCAGGTGGACCCAACATAATCACAAGGATCCTCAAAAGCAGCAAGAGGCAGAAAAAAAGTTAGTGTCAGAGTAATGCTATGTGAAAAAGATTTATCCAGCCATTACTCATTTGGAAGATGAAAGGTGGCTGTGAGCCAAGACATACTGGCAACATCTAGAAATTGGGAAAGACACAAAAATGGATATTCCCCTCTAGCCTCCAGGAACAAGGTTGCCCTGCTAGGATATTGATTTTAACTGAGGGAGACGCATGCCAGACATCTGACCTCCAGAACTGTATGATAATAAATTTGCATTGTTTTAAGCCACCAAGACTGTAGTGATTTGATACAGCGACAATAGAAAGCTCATACTCAAGGACTGCATTTATGTTTTCTTTCAGTCATTTATGAAATCTTTAAGTTTCTGTAATATGCCAGAAACTGTTTTAGTAGAAAGCTCATACTCAAGGACTGCATTTATTTTTTCTTTCACTCATTTATGAAATATTTAAGTTTCTGTAATATGCCAGAAACTGTTTTAGTTCCTTGGGATACATCAGTGACCAAAACAGGTAAAATATATTTTCATGTAGCTTAAATTTTGTTGGATGTGAGACAGGAATATGAAGCCAAGTAGTCAAATTTTCATGCTATGTTATCCTATCTCTGAATAAATTTTGGAAAGAATGTTGCCCCTATTTAAAACTTAGCAGTTTTATTAAAAATAAAGATATTTTAGGCAGTAGAAATGTGTTTGTATCGTATTATGACATGCTTAGAATCTCCTATCAGTACACATTTACAACCATATAACAAACCCTGGTTTAATCCACAAATTTTTGTTTGTTTTTTTCTGGCTGAAGCAGGTACTAGGGATATAAGCAAAGTAACTTTTAAAAATTATCACTGGAATTTATTTTAATAAACACCTCTAATAAGTATAATTCATTCAAATATACTATGGCAGGTCATCTCAACCACTGATTTTATGAAGACATAAAATCTCAGATTTTGAAAATATGGAACAAGTACATCAATATTACAATGAAAAAAAGAATGCTAAGTTTATCTCTTAAATACCATGAAAACATTGAAACACATCTTGCTGATAAATTTGATGAAACTATTATATTTTAAGTATTAAAAAGTGATGATGAAGGGCTTCCCTGGTGGCGCAGTGGTTGAGAGTCTGCCTGCTGATGCAGGGGACATGGGTTCGTGCCCCGGTCCGGGAGGATCCCACATGCCACGGAACGGCTAGGCCCGTGAGCCATGGTGGCTGAGCCTGCGCATCCGGAGCCCGTGCTCCACAATGGGAGAGGCCACAACAGTGAGAGCCCCGTGTACCTCAAAAAAAAAAAAAAAGTGATGAAATTTCATTCTGAGACTGCTATCTTATGGGTCTTACCCTCAGACATTCTGCAGACCTCATAAATCATAAGAATTCAATTTTAACTACACCTAAATTCCTATGTATTTATCAATTTTTTCATATAATATGAATATTGCTGTGTGTTTCAAAAACTTACACCATTCAATAGGTGGAAATATATTTTATGGAAGGAGGAGAAACTCTGATGGAAAATGTTTTCATGAAAGACATAGGAATAACACAAGGCATCAACAACAAGTGTTAGAGGCTTTTCTCTGAGCTCACACAAATTTACAGTCATGTGAAAATAATAACTTCATTATACTGAGTAATAATTAAAAGTTTTTGCTGAAATAGAAAAATGAAAATGGAAAAAAAAAAACCCTCCAGGATTCTCTTTTAGTGTATTTTTCCCCGTAGAGGTCAGTTGTTTAAAACTGAGAAAAAAAATACATTTACACAATTTTAGTAACCAAAATTTAACAGGTAACATGAAAAATGTAGTTTGCAAATTACTAAATAGATACCTGACACTTTTAATAAATGAGTTGTAAGCTTTTATAGAGATTTTCTTTTTAATTCTAAGGGGTTTATTCTTTCTTTTTTTTGCAGTACACAGTTGACCCTTGCACAACACAGGTTTGAACTGAGCAGGTCCACTTATTTACAGATATTTTTCAACAGTAAATATTGTAGCATTACATGGTCCATGGTTGGTTGAATCTGAGAATGGGGAGGGACTGTGGATACGGCAGGCCAATTATAAATTATATTAGAATTAACTCTCTCGTTGTTCAAGGATCAACTTTATATTTAACAAGTCCTGATTAGGTGTCAACCGCTGTGAAAAATGCTGGAGAACAAAAGAATGGTGCAGTCTTTATGCTTTGAAAGCTTAGTCTAACACAGTAGTTTTAAACATTGTACGTGTGTTGGGCTGGGGTGGGGGAGATTTTGGATTTTTGCCTCCCCTGCCCCCCACACAAGGGGAATTTAGCAATATCTGGAGATTTTTCTTCTTGTCACAACTTGACGGAAAGGAAAGTGCTACAATCATGTAGTGAGTAGATGTTAGGAATGCTGTTAACCATCTTACAATTTATAGAACAGGCTCCCACAACAAATACCATCTTTTCAAGAATATCACTAAGAAATTTTTTAACCTAAAATGCACCTAGTTCTGACTAGGAATTATAAACATAAAGTAGAAAAGATCGGGCCATTGAATTAAGACACCTGGATTCAATATTTAGTTCCTATATCACTCATTTCCTCTTCTGTAAAATTAAGAAATGAAGCTAAAGTGTATATTATGCCTGACATAGAGAAGGCATTCAATAAACTTCAATTAAATTACATTTTCATTGCATTCTGCCCAGAGCAGAGCCTGAGGTAAGCACTTGTTTGCAGGGTTGAAGATGATCTATTGGTATGTTGGCGGGGTGATTCCCGGAGGCAGAAAGAAGACAGCTTCAAAAGAGAGAGTCAAAAGAGGAAATGACCATAGGAGGATATATTATAGAGTTTGTTGAGATCCCTGCTTGAGAAAGAGTTGTTATACTGGTGGTACCATCTGAAAGCCCACAGAATTCTTCCCAGAGTTGTGTACTTTGAGGAAAAAAAGGGGGAGCAAGGGCCTTTATAACTAGAATGTTATTCACCCTTCCTTGAGAAATTTCCTCATGGGTGTTAATTCCCTGGCCATTTAGCCTTGCTTGCATAAAATCTGAGGGCTGGATGAGAGCCATGCTTTGGATAAGACCCTGGGTTAGATGGTTGTACCACTTATGCAGGCATGGAGGGGTGGGTCTGAGCTCCCACTGAACTGTCTACTAAAGAAATCAGATGTGAGTTGATGAAATATGGCAAGAGCATAATAAAATATGATAATTTAAAAAATAGCTTTAATAATTTATATAAGAGCACTGTAAATACAATATGCCAAATGGTCACATTAACCAAGGCTTGTGATTAATTTTATATTAAACTGTGAAGAATCCTATGAGAATATTAAATACAAAATGTAAGAATCTTATTTTTTCTGATGATTAATAGATGATTGAAACTCAACAATCAAATCAAACATACAAATACAAATCCAATAAATATTAAATAGCTGACAGAGATCATTAAAAACTTAGAATTAATCCACCTGTTAGTATGTGGTACTGTAGAAAGGTTTTATATATATATATATATATATATATATATATATATATATATATATATATTCACATATATATTTTTTGAGGTATACTTGACATAAAGATTATGTATTTTTAAGCAGACAGAACAGAGTTCAAATACTGTCTCTAAATAAGCCAGTACACCATTTTATTTAATTTGAGCTACTTTCTTTACCATTAAAAGTGTGTTAATGAGCTTAGACAAAATTATTATTAAGAATGAATAATTTATTACAAACTTGATAAGAAATAAGTGTCAAGAACTATGAAGGATCTCAAACATCATCCCACATGCAAACTAATAAATTAGCCTGTCTCGGTTCCATGGATGATAGTAGAAGATATGGGATTCCTGGGTTAGAGACTGAAGACAGTTTAGTACTCACAGAAATAGCAGTAGATGGAGTATCAGTGTTTTTTCACTCTTTCCCAGAGCCCCAATTCCCACAGGGTGACACAAAGAGGGCCAGATAAGACCTGCATAGCTCATGTGTATTTTAGGGTGAGGTACCCTAAACTTAGGGAACCCAAATATTTTGGGGAAGTGAGCATGCTTGCCCTTTGTTCCAGAAAGAGTATTGTCTTTGTCTCGAAAGACTGCGAGCAAATCTGTCCTTTGCCAAATAGGTGAGCCCTATCTCTACCTCCCATGGCTCCTCCCGTGGCTGTTCACTATGTACACATCTTAAAAATATAGTCCAGGACACAGTGCAGTCAACGCTTTGCTCAGGAGATGTGTGGAAACAGGAGACACCCATAGAGAATTGCATTCTACAGTAGTTACTCAACATGGTATTAATCCATTCTATTTTAAAATACAATAATGCCTCAGGGTAAGAATACAGTTGAATGCACCCTGGTTTATATTCATTTTTATACCAGAAATTATTGGAGGAATTAGGAAAAAATGTTAACAAATAAATTACAAAATACCTACTATACTTGATATCTTATGAAAATGTTGGAAATTTTGTTATTGATACCATCAATACGTTTTGTGAATTTCAAGATTTAAATTTTGTAGCACTCTTTTAAGATGTAACACAAATGAAACAGCTTAAAATCAAGAAGTAAAACAGTGATGTATAATAAGGATAAACAGTTGTCTCACTGAAGTCTATTGGACTGAAACAAGGAAATAAAAAACACTCCCCAGATTTTCTCCCTGTCTCTCAATTTATTCCTCATAGCATCATTACCCTCTGACTTTGAGAACAGAAATTCTCTGCTGTACACATAAAATAAAAGGTGCCCACTTTACAATATCTGGTTACAGAAACCTGAAGAGAGACCTAGACTTTCCCTCTATATCTAAATTTCAGACACCTAAAGAAGTAAATGATTTAGCCCCTTCTGGACTAATCAATTATGCAGGACTCAGGTATGTAGCACATGGTGGGATGCACTTTACATTGTTCAAGATGTATTCCAAGGTCCTTGTCTGTAATTTTGTGGGTAGGGAAGAAGGAAACAGAAAGAAGCTGTTCGCAGAATGCAGAGTTAGCCAAACTTAATGATTGTCTCTCACATATTTCCATTGTTCCTTTTTATATACAATGATTTCTTTACAACTTAGCATATAGTAAAACACACCATTTATTTTGTCACCAATAAAGAGAGAGAAAAAAAACGTGACTTGAATCTCTGCTCTCCTAAGTGGTTTCCCCTGGGATAAAAGAGTTCAACTGTCACTTTCAGTAGCACACAATTTTTTATATCTTAGACACTCAGTCATAGTAGGGGTATTAACACTAACACCTAAAATGTAGAAAGCATTTTTCAGTTTACAAAGATTGATTTGCATAATATCATGCTTTTTTAGTTTTGGTGAGCCTGAGAGGTGAGTAATCAGTTTGAAAATCTGATAAGAGCAAAAAAAAAATCACCATAAGCATAAACACTGTAATATGATAATAGTCTATCTAGTCAGTCTTAGGGAAGAGCACCTATTTTAGTGAGCAAATATTTATATATTTAACACAGTAGAAAATATTGCTAGGCACAGTACAAATGACATCAAATATCTTCATCAAATTGTACATTTGTATAAAATATTAACTACTGTTTTTCTACTTTTGCTATTAAGGAAATAGATGTATGTATACAAAATAATACCATATATTTCTAAAACAATTTCCAAATACATAAAGTGCAGCATACATAGTTCAGATATTTTCTATTTTCAAAACTTAAAACTTGCATAATTTGTGTAGTAAATGAGCCATATAATTGATGATTATAAGATAAACTTTCAGTCATATTATGATCTGTTGAGTTTAAATATACATTGATTATACATTTGGGTACTTAATAATCCCTTGCATAGGTAATGCTCAGTATTTGACTCCATACATATATATATATATGACTCTCCTCTCATTCTTAGCTGCATTTAAATGCATTTCTTTACCCCTCAAGCCTAAATGAGAAATGTCTCTTTTAAGTTGAGTGACAACTACTCTGAAGAATCCAGCCCTCACTAAAATTGTCCAGCTAGAGGCATAAAAGATGAAGGATGCTTAGATAAGTGGAGGAGAAATGGCCTTATAGCATACTTCTAATTTTGTATCTCTTCTTAATTTTTTAACTTCCTCTCATGTGATCATTGGTCCATTCAAAATCCTGATGATATTTTGATTACATTCACTTAAGAATTAAGGACCTGTCTTACGGTTTAGTGGCTTGGAAAAACCACTGTTGGTTGGAAAAACACTCAAAGAAACAAGCAAAGGTCTCCTCCTTCCTTTCTTTAACAATATATAAAAAATCTTCAGAGGATTATAGCAGATCTGTATTCTTGAGATTGTGATAGAAAGTTTAAAAGAAAATAAACAGAATTACCTTCAGAAAGAATTTTGAACCACAACCGTTACTGTAAAATCACATTACACTCTGTTTATCCTTATTATACAGCACTCTTTTGCATACATTACAAAACATGATCAGTCTATGTAGAAGGAAAAGTCACCTCCACTGAGGTAAATATAGTAATGAGAAGCAACTAGTTATAGATGATGAGACCCAAGATTTTGATTAACGTATTATAATGTAAAATTGCTTGGATTTTGTAACAAGGCTTTGGAGAATATGATAAAAAGTCTCTTAGGGCTTTCAGTAAAATCGAATTTTTCTATGCTTGGGTACAAATGTGGAAATTCTACTGACAGGAAAGGGAAGAAAAGCATCTGGGACTGAATTTCTCCCCATGGAAATAAAAGAACATTTGACTCTGTAATGGAATAGAATGGAATGGAATTCAATAACAGATCTCTTTTAGTTACTGTGCTGGGAGCATTAATTTATGAATTTTACATAACTAGGATACTATTTTAATATGCTTGAGCTGTTCTCTTATGCTAATTTTACTGTCAATATTTTCTAGTTATCTTTGCACCAATATCTTACATTAAGCCACGTTTTTCATTATCCTCAGACCTGGCATATGTTATCCAGTATTTTGGAAGTCTCTCAGGCTCAGAAGAGACTGAAAAGCTATCTGATTTCTGGAAATCCATGGAGACGTTTGATGCTTTCTGGCACACAGCTAGAATAAACTGATTACTTGGCCATCTCTTCTTAATGTAGTATACCCCGTGATACTCACTAACATAATTACATTATTGAGACGATAGAAATTCCTTTACGTAATTCAGAAAAGTCAAGTTGGATTCAGGATACTAATGTGAATGTTTAAAATCCTATTCTACTCGTGAAATGAACCCAGACCTTATTTCTAAAATACAAAACTAAAGCACAGTGGAAGTGTTACACTATAATTATACTATTTTATTGACAGTATTTCATTCATTATTTTGTCCCCCTATCTACTAAATTCTGTAACTTGGTAGTCTATCCATTTTGGCTACTATGAGGCAAGCAAATACCAGATGGACATAGTTTATCTAAATCTAATCTTTTTATTAGATACAGTTCCTGGGTCAATTTAATTGATTAGTAGATTTCAGGATTAAGCAGTCTATTCCCTTTTTATTTCTTTAAAAAAAATTTTTTTAGATTCCATATATATGTGTTAGCATATGGTATTTGTTTTTCTCTTTCTGACTTACTTCACTCTGTATGACAGACTCTAGGTCTATCCACCTCACTACAAATAACTCAATTTCGTTTCTTTTTATGGCTTTGTTATAAAACAGAAACTAACACACCATTGTAAAGCAATTATACTCCAATAAAAATGTTAAAAAAGTTTATTCCCTTACGTCAAATATATACAGAAATTCTGCACCTCATTTTACAAAATAGTGGCAAATGTGCATTACAAATTCTAGGATGCATGTGTTTGTGTGTTACAGTTCAAGAAGTTTATTTGGGGGTTGCACTCTCGTCTCAGTCTTAGTACCACTGCTCATGGCAATGCCTTTAATGAAATTACTCTGGGAGAGGACTCTTTTTTTCACCACAAAAGAATCTTAATAAATTATTTTCTCCAAAAGTATTAAAGAATGGATTTTTTTAAAGGCCATAGATTAGGTCACATCTCTTCCTGAATGATTGCTGAAACTTCCTTATTATTGAATCCAGGTCTTCTACTGGAATCAATACATCCTACACACCATAGCCAGAGTGGTCTTACCAACTGGTCTGGGCATGCTATTCACCTATTTAAAATGCTTCAAAAGAATTTAAGCTGTATAACTATGTCTATTTTGGTTGAGTCATAATAGAAATATCTGTTATTTGCTTTTAAGTGTTCCTACCTATATCACTGGGATGCTCTTAGAGTCCCCATATAGCCTACATTCTATGACAGATCATCCCAAATCTTATTCTCCAAATCTGGTGAAAATATGACTAGCTGTATCTCAATTCTATTAATATTAAAACAAAACTAGAGAAACTTGCTTTTATTTATATAGCATTTTTGTTTTTTTCATATTTGCTCCTCAATAGAATATAATTCTCAGGTAGCACAAAACACATTTTATTAACATTTGGAGAAATCATGTAACCTAAGATGATGTCTGGAATAAAATAATTTTTAAAAATAAATTTAAAAATAGAATACAGTTTTGTTTAAAAAATGATCTTGCAGGTATATCTGCAAACATTTTCACAATTTCCAAATTTAAAGCTTCCTTCCAAAAAATAAAGATTAAATTCATTTAAAATTGTTTTATAGGAATTAAGAATCGTTCCAAATCAATAATATTAGATATTTTTCTTTGTTAATGTTCTGAAACAAAATGGCATGACTGAGACTCTTGTCTAGTTCCCAAGGTAATATTTAAAGGAACATATTCATTTCACTGGAACATTTTTTGCATAGTTTATTGTTTGTCTAGCATTTTATATAATTCTAACAATTAAACAAATCTCACAATTATTTAATATTTGAAAAGGTCCTATACTGGTAATTTTCCCTATAGTGTTAAATAATTATAACATGAATACATTAAAATATCAATATTACTCATTGTACTTTACTTTTTAACTTGTCTTTGTATGATTCTTCTTGTTGTATCATTATTTCCAACTGTAGCTGCATGTTGAACTCCCCAGGCACCTTTTTAAAAAATACTCATCTTTAGGTTACATAGCATAGCAATTATATATGATTCATGGGTTGGTGCATGGATATTAGTAATTTTAAATTCCAGCTGATTCTAGTGTATAGCCAGGTCCAAGAATCACTATTTTTGTATGTCAGAAGTATCCACATTTCTTCAGGGGCATTTAGGCTTGTTATAAAGGATCTGAAAGAACACAAATAATAAAGCCAAAGTTTTGATTTCCAAAAGCTGGTTGTGTTGAGAGAAGAAAGGTCTCAAAGCAATCATAATGGAAGTCTCTGAGGGAATCAAGGCAACAGTTTTTATTGCAACAATTTGGAAGATGTAAGAGCCAGATAAGATTATTCCATTCTCCAGGGATTCACTGGGCTGAATAGTTGGAGAAGAAAAGGACATGATTTTGGAACAGATTCAAGAAGCCAGAGACAAGGGAATCACATCAGCTGATGGAGAGAGAGAATCAGTATCTGGAAGTTGTCCAGAACCATGACTGACCAATACCAGCGACACCTGTGAAAGTTGAGTCAAAGCCTGCAAAACACCCATGACTATTTAAGGATGTACTTTCTGTCAGCAGAGCTGGAGAGCTCTCCTAGCTGAGTGCATCATCTGGTTGGTCTTTGATGAGGGTCTTCCATCTACAACTACCTACATGCTGTCTATGGGTGAACAAGAAGCAATGATGTCATTTCATGCAATAAGACATTGCTGTGACCCATTTGTAGTATCCCAAGTTGAAGTGTCACTTTTCAAAGCTCTAGGGCATACATGATAGCCCCAAACACAAAATAGCATCCTTAGTATTAGAAAGTTATTGCTCATTAGGAAAGGAACATGCAAAGGACCTGCACCTGGGTGGTACAGGAGGGTGGCAAATCTTTCCCAGTTGCATAATCATTCATCAGGTAATCCTATTTTACTAATCATGTGATTCCATACTACATTATATAACAGAGTCCCTATCATGGCAAGATTTCACCTATTTTTGAAAGATTTAAAGAATTTTTTTTAAATTAGGGAAGTCAGTTTGACATAAACAATATTTAAATCAACTGCTTCTTTAAGTTCTGGGGTTGGAGAAATTGAATAAGAAAGGTACCCTCCTTTCCTTCCTCTGTCACTCCTTCCTTCCCTTTCTTCTTCCCTTCCTTCTTTGCATCCTTCTTTTCCTTCTTTCCTTCTTTTCTATTTTCTTTAATGATTTTATATTATGATTTAATAATGAGCAGATTCTAGATATCAGCTTCTAAGATACACATCTGTTAAAGGGACATATATGAGGCTCATTGTCTTTCAGTATTTTAAAGTTTCAAAAAGCAATGCAAATTGTAAATTCTTAGTTTATAGAAAAAAAATTATAGCATCCATGTTAACTCAATGTCCAATTTAATAATTCATATTATAAAGAAGATATTCAGAATTCACAAATAGGTGTTTCTAACTATACAAATAGTTATGCAAAAATAAGAAAAAAAAATAAAATGCCCTGAGATTCATCATTTATGCAAGCATTTAATTCTCCAGACAAACCTTGTCAAATTTATAGTCTGAAAGATCAATTTCACATTATTCCCTACTAAAGAAAAATTTCAATTATGCAAGATCTTTTCAGTCTATAAAAAACTCTCCCTTGAATCTTACTTCTCTCTGGCTCCATTTCCATTCTTTCATTCCAGCAGATGACAGGTAATTACTAAAATAGATAACTTCTATAAAGATCACAATATGCTCTTCAGTTTACAGTGCAGTTACATATATTCCCTTCCATCTTGAGGTCCTAAAAGAGTTTCAAACCATCTACTTAGGCATTTATTTACTAGCTACTTAGAAAACATAATCATATATTGATTTTATATATATATATTAAACTAGATGTACACCATACAGGCACCCAAGTTCTTAATTCAACAGCTGCAATTTTCACTAAATATATGCTATATAAACTAGAAATTTATTCTTTACCTGTAACTAATAAAAGAAAGCTATTTTAAAATATTACTTTTATATCTACAGTTAATACACTAAATAGTATACATCATTTTACTTAACCTAAAACTTGTATTCACATGTAAATGACAATTGTTTTGAATCCACAACTCACATACTATAGAAATAACTTTATTTCTAGGCTTTCAATTTCTTTATTCATAGAGTGGGAAAATAAGTGATATAAATCTCATGTAGTTGATTCTATGATATATTTTTTGCATATTTAACTCCTAAAAATTAACATTTCCCTTACACTCAGTGTAAGAAAAAATTTTACCAGCTATCCAGATATTATATAGCCTCACTCATTGCCAGTATTCAAATTTAACTCACCTTAGAGGTATTAAACTGACATTTCTATTCAAAGAAGCTTTTCACATGATTGGTCCTTCCTTCCAAAAGCAAAAGGTAGAACTCATTCCCCCAGCATCCTCTGCAGCTTGAGTGCAGACATGTAACCTAGGACGCTCAATTAAGAATATCTAAGCTTCATAATTTTGGAATTGAGTGACATGAAGAAGCATGTTAGATGAGGAAGCAAGGATGCACAGTATTGATCATTTATGTGAGGATTAACATATCTCTCTTAGCAGCAATAGCAGTAATAGAGTTTGTATCTATTCCCAGCAACAGGGTTATATGTGTCATCTCCCCCAACTCAATGGTCCGAAGCCTGGGAGCAATGGAGATTTCAGTAAATTTGTTCAGTTTCTGTAGTTCTCATGATTGGTTTTAAGGTTCTCCTGGAGAGCCTGTTAGTTACTTAATGTTCTCTGATCAATTCTCTTTCTACTTAAAATAGGTGGGAACCAGGAACCTTGAATAATATACTTCTTATTAGATTGTCATCTCACCTATGATTTTTGAACCATGTAATTGAATATGAATCCTTGGTTGTCTTAAAAATTATTACATGTTGTAAAGCTATTAGACACTCAGAAAATTATATGTCATATGTCACACAATGAAATAAATAGCAACAGAATGGCCAAATAGTTCAGAATACTCAATTCCTTAAGGTAGAAAAATGTTTCTTGTGAGCAACTTACATGTCATAGAATATCACTCAAATGCTACATACCTCTGGGTCATAAACTTCTGACTTCTTTCCCAAAGAAATTGTTAAACATCTAAGAATATTAAATTCAGCTAGTGAAAATTTTTTTTGAATAAATTTAACCAATAGGAATTGAAATAATATTCTGATATTCTTCAATCTGCCTTGAATTTTCCCAGGTACAAACTATCAAATCCAGGTTATTCTTAAAAATGTGAAGATACACACAAGAAAGCTTTTGCAATTTTATGGTTTGCAAATGAAAGAGCTGCATGACGCAGGTTGTCTCTGAGGAGAAATACACCTGGAAGACCAAAGTCAAGAGGAGAGACAAAAATAAATCCTCTAAAGTAATTGGAAGCCTCTCAATCCAACCACAACAAACATTAAACATAACACAGCTCCTAGCCAGGTCAATATTAAACTTCATACTAAAGTCTGTTTACCTCAGTTCCTATTACCCAGTACAACATTTTTAGTTTCAACAAAAACTTACAAGGCTTTCCAAAAGACAAGCTAAAACACAGTCTGAAGAGGAAAAGCAAGATTCAAAACCAGACTCAGCTATGACAAGGAAGTTGTAATTTTTATACAGGAAATTTAAAATATCTGTGTTTCATATGTTAAGGGCTCTAATGAAAGAATTAGACAACATGCAAGAACAGATGGGTAATATAAGGAGAGAGATGGAAACTCTAGGAAGTAATCGAAAGAAAATATAAGAACTCAAAAAAACATTTTACAGAAATAGTTCCTTTGATGGACATTCTTAAGAAGGTAAAAGAGAAAAGACACACGTGGCCAATTTTAGAATTAAAATGAAAGAGAGATCATTGCTACTGATCACGTGGCAATAAAGAATAACAAAGAACAAAATGAACAACTCTATGCCCACAAATTTGATAAACTCCTTGCTCACGAATTTGATATGGAATGGACAAGTACCTTGAAAGCCACAAACTACCAAAACTCACACAAGGAAAAATAATCATCTGAATAGGCCTATAGTTAATAAAGAAATTGAATCAATAATATTACAAGACCATTTCTTTTTCTAAAATGAAACCAGATATCAAGAAGTTTGTCTATAAAATATCAGACAAACCTAAGGCTTTGTGAGGAAATAAAAGACAGTTATTTCTATGCCTAGATTATAACATATGTATATTTTATTTTCTGATTGTATTATTTTTCTGAGTTATACTTCAAAATAGAATATTGGCAGTTAACTTTTAAAAAGCAATTTCTTGGGCTTCCCTGGTGGTGCAGCAGTTGAGAGTCCACCTGCCGATGCAGGGGACACGGGTTTGTGCCCCTGTCCGGGAGGATCCCACATGCCGTGGAGCGGCTGGGTCCGTGAGCCATGGCCGCTGAGCCTGCGCGTCCGGAGCCTGTGCTCCACAACGGGAGAGGCCACAACAGTGAGAGGCCCACGAACTGCAAAAAAAAAAAAAAAAAAGCAATTTCTTGCAGTTTGACCATTTGGTTACTAATTAAAAAGAGGACTGAGCCACTATTTGTATGTTAAAATATTCAAAATGAAAAGTAACGAGAGGTGATAGAAAAACAGAATATTTTGAGTGGCGATTTATGGGTTCTTAGTGTATTAGTTTCTTATTACTACAATAACAAAATAACAAATTACTAAAAACTCTATTAGTGGTTTAAAACAACACAAATTTATGATCTTACATTTCTGGAAATCAGAAGTCCAACATCGTCTCACTGGATAAATCAACATGCCAGCACACTGCATTCCTTTCTGTGGGCTCCAGGAGAAAAATCCATGTCCGTGGTCACTCAGGTGTAGGCGGAATTCAGTTAATTCCACGCAACTGTTCTGAGGTCTCCATTTACTTGTTTGCTGTAATCTGGGGGCTGAATTTAGCAAATAGAGGCATCTTTCTCATCCCTGCTCGTGGCTCCCTACTTCTGGGAACTAGCAACAGGGTATAAAATCCTTCACATGCTGCCATCTGTCGTGCCTTCTTCTTCCACTGTCGTATCTCTCCTACCCACTCTTTTTGCTTTCTCCTGCAATTTTAAAGACCCATGTGACTACTACACTGAACCCACCTGGATAATCAAGGATACTCTCCATATTTTAAGGTCAACTAATTAACAACATTAATTCCATATACAATTACGATTCCCTTTTGTCATATAGTGTTAACATATTCACAGGTTTAACACCAGGAATTAGAACATGGACGTCTTTGGGGAGCCATTATAATGCCTACTCTTTAAGCTTTCAAACAAGATATCAGGTCTTATTTCACCTTTCACAGAGACTGTTTTTGATTGGGAGAATTAAGCCAGTGAATATAAGGCAGGATAAACTCATGCTGGGAAATAGACTGAAACTTAGTGGCCTTTGAAATTTAATGGTGCATACCCTCATGGAAGACTTCTGCTGTCATATTTAAACTTATTACCTCCTTTACTTGTTTATTGAAGGAACTGTCTTGATAGTGTGTGAAGTAGGAAACGATTTAATTCTTTCCTACTTCAGCTTTTAGATGAGTGATGTTGTAACTCTTTCTCCTGTGCCTGGATGATACATCAAATAGAGCCATAGCCTTTAAAATCATATTCAGGCATTAACAATTTTATTTGTGGTATTGTAATGCCTATTCCAAGCAAATTTCAAATTTGCAATCACATTCTCATCAAGGTTTCTTTATCTTTAGAATGCAGACACATTTCTCACCTATTGTGACAAATTTTAAGGTTCAATGTTCAATTACTAACAATCTGTAATATTTCATACTTGATGCTAAGACATAGAACTTGTATAAGATAGATCGAATGTGTATAGCAAGGTAAATACTATAAGCCTATTTAGTGTAATGATTATAAGAGCACTGGAGTCCCATAATCTGGGTCATAATCCTAGCACTTTCTTCAGAGTTCTGTGTCCTGGGGCAACTCTCTGAATATTTCTATGCCTCTATTTCCTCAACTGATGTAGCCCAAGCCATAGAGTTATTGAGTATTGTTGAAGGAATACATAACAAGGCAGAGAAGAGTGCCTCAATAAAATATTCCCTAATTGCCTGTGGGATTTTTGTTTGTATGCTTGTTTTAATTTATTCACTTACATTTTTTATATGCTCAAGTAAAGGTATAGAGGTTTGGTATTAAGTTATATACTGACTAAGGACTAATGCCAGCCTGGATATATAAAACATATCAGAGCTACAATCTTTTACATCAATATAATTTAAAAATTAGGAAATAGACTTATGCATAGAAGAAATTTTTTGACTACTAAATTAAAAAAATTATCATTGTAGTAAATGTTAACTTACTTTTGGTCTATAATATTTAAAATTTCATGTAACATGGTAATATTAGTCATACTACTTTTCATTCCAACCCTTAAAATAATTAAAAACATACTAAGGCAAGTAATGAAATATTAATGGAGCTAATAAACAACTATTTCTTATCCTTTCCTTTTAAAGTTACTTTAAAGAAAGTTTGTCCCAAATAAAAGGATTATACTAAAATCAGTGAGCTCAAAGAAAGAAAGAATAATGTAAAATAGTCAACATTTGTTTAATGGGCCAGTTTATTGTTCTTAGATCCTGAAAACTTCTTTTTAACATTGAAACTGAGGGAAACATATAAAATAATAAAATATGCATATTTTATAAACTCCTTACTTCTTTCACTTAAACTTTATTTAAGCTTTCTTGTTGTTGTTTTTAGTGGGAAGTTCAATTCTGACTAAGTAATAATAATATTACAAGCCCACTGGGCAGGGAGCTTGGGACAGGACAGTAAGTGCAAGCTAAGCACTTTAATTTTGCAAGTAGAGGGGTGTAAAATCCTAGACTATGATAAACCAAAAATAAATGAGGGAATTGGTATGAACTTAAAGAAGTTAAGCTCTTGGCTAAACCTCCCTGGGACTTTCAGGGTTTTGTTTATTAAATCAGTAAATCTAGGGAAATAAAACTTGACTTTACTCAGATATTATAGAAACTAACTCTTTCTTGAAAGCTTTCAAAACCACTGATTATAAGCCTGGTGTTAAAATTCCACAAATATTTATGTGCTTCATATTTGTATTAAGACCAGCCCTTATAAGTAAACAGAATAAAGAATAGTCAGGTGTATTATGAGTCTAGTAGTTTCAGGGGTGACAGTGAAATAAGAGGTAAAAGTTATTGAGTGCTTTATTATATATATGCAGATATTGTGAACATCACAAGCAGTTCACAAATGTCATTTTAATTTCTCACACAGTGTCTTAGAAAGATAATGTAGCTTGCCTTATATTATAAAGATCAAGGTACGATTCAAACTCACTTCCTTCTGATACCACAGTTTGTGGTCTTTAACCAGTAGTTTAGAAAGGATTCTCATCTAGATTTATCTTCTCCTCTCTGATGAAGTCACAAAAAACTTACTGTGCTGTTGTTTAAGATCTTAGTGGATAATAAATATAATAAAGGCCCTGTAAAAGATATATAGATTATATAGATAGATAGGTAGTTATTAGATAGATATATAGATAGAAATGGGAATGGAAAAGATGGAGAAGCCAAGAAAAATAACAAATCTTTCATGAGCTCCTGATATGAGAAAAGCACAGTCTAGTAGTTTAATGTAAGTAATTGACTTATTTATAAAATAACTTGAGGAATACCTCATGGTTTCCACTTTAGCAATGAGCAAACTGATCTCAACTCAAAAATAGGAAGCAAAAGTCCCGTCGTACAAATTCTAGCTTCTTAGGAAACAAAGGTGAAATTTAATCTCAGGTTTATCTGATTCAAAAAATCTCTTTAGCATAAAAAACTTACAAATAAAACATATTTTTCTATATTCATATTTAAGAACACACAGACCCAGTAGGATTAAATTTTACTAATTATTTATATGTCAAAGACTGAGTTATCTCTAAGCTTATGAACTCTTGCGTTTTCTTGTCTAAACCAAAACTGCTGTTCTCCAAACAGATTTCTGCTCCCTTGTTTCCAAGAAGAATAGAAGTGGTATTTTAAACCTCTTTTTCTATACTGGCAAAATTGGAGTTGCAACTGAATTTGGAATGTCACACGGGGCTGGGCCATGCATGGACAATATACTTCCTGTGTATGACCATTAAAAATCTCCTTGGAGTAGAGCAATCTTGGCTGAGAGACTGTTTAATTATACACACCCTATATTATGTTGGTTATCCATGTGTTCAGTGGAAAATAAAAACAAACATTTCATGTTTTCTTTTGCGGAGTTATTTTTAAATTGTATAGAGTTGGAAATTAAACTCTCTAGGTGATCTTTTTTATTATCTTCCTAGGAAAAAAATAATTGGCTGTATCCCAATAAATTCACTTCATTAGTTTTAATTTAAAAAAGAAGCTTTTTAAAATTCATAAGGGCGTAACTTGGAATAAGAGCTCTAACTCTATTTATTTGATTATTCACTTAATAAATATTTATTTCCTGATGATTTTAAGGAATACAATGATGTTTGGATCAATTTTGATAGCTGAAATTAAGTCATAGATATGTACAATATTGCCTAAAGAAAATCTATGAAAAAAAAAAGGCTCTAGGACTACAACATTGAATGTAAGGAGATTGAGCCTGCAAAGAACTAGAAATAGTAACCAGAGAGATATATGGTGAAAGAGGAAAGCGCTGTCTCATGAGATTGTAGAGTCCAGAAAGTTTCATTTAAAAAAAAAAAAAGAGTGGGGTAAATAATAAAGGGCATTGAAAAAATGTCTTTTTGATATCAAAAAATAATGGCTACACTTGAATAAGTGAGGATGATTTTGGTGAATTGATGAAAGCAAATCCAGATTGGAGTGAATTGAGGAGATGGTTTTCTACAAAAGTGAAAACAAGGAAGTGACAAAAATAGTAAGATAGAAAAGATGTGAAATAGTCATTCTACACCATAACTGAGATTAACGTTTCTATTCTTAAATTAATGGAGCACATGTATTATTTTTATTAACAAATAAGATTATTCTATAAGAAAACCAAATGTGATTCATTTATTTTTTACTTTCTTGCAAAATTTATCTATGCCAATAAAAGTATAGTACACACAAATAACTCAATTTCGTTTCTTTATATGGCTGAGTAATATTCCATTGTATAGATGTGCCACATCTTCTTTATCCATTCATCCGATGATGGACACTTAGGTTGTTTCCGTCTCCGGGCTATTGTAAATAAGGCTGCAATGAACATTTTGGTACATGACTCCTTTTGAATTATGGTTTTCTCAGGGTATATGCCCAGTAGTGGGATTGCTGGGTCGTATGGTAGTTCTATTTTTAGTTTTTTAAGGAAACTCCATACTGTTCTTCATAGTGGCTGTATCAATTTACATTCCCACCAACAGTGCAAGAGTGTTCCTTTTCTCCACACCCTCTCCAGCATTTATTGTTGCTAGATTTCTTGATGATGGCCATTCTGACTGGTGTGAGATGATATCTCATTGTAGTTTTGAGTTGCATTTCTCTAATGATTAATGATGTTGAGCATTCTTTCATGTGTTTGTTGGCAATCTGTATATCTTCTTTGGAGAAATGTCTATTTAGGTTTTCTACCCATTTTGGATTTTTTTTATTTGCTTTTTTTGTTGTTGTTATTGAGCTGCATGAGCTGCTTGTAAGTTTTGGAGATTAATCCTTTGTCAGTTGCTTCATTTGCAAATATTTTCTCCCATTCTGAGGGTTGTCTTTTGGTTTTCTTTATGGTTTCCTTTGCTGTGCAAAAGCTTTGAAGTTTCATTAGGTCCCATTTGTTTATTTTTGTTTTTATTTCCATTTCTCTAGGAGGTGGGTCCAAAAGGATCTTGCTGTGATTTATGTCATAGAGTGTTCTGCCTATGTTTTCCTCTAAGGGTTTGATAGTGTCTGGCCTTACATTTAGGTCTTTAATCCATTTTGAGTTTATTTTTATGTATGGTGCTAGGGAGTTTTCTAATTTCATACTTTTACATGTCCCTATCCAGTTTTCACAGCACCAGTTATTGAAGAGGCTGTCTTTTCTCCACTGTATATTCTTGCCTCCTTTATCAAAGATAAGGTGACCATACATGCATGGGTTTATCTCTGGGCTTTCTATCTTGTTCCATTGATCTATATTTCTGTTTTTGTGCCAGTACCATACTGTCTTGATTACTGTAGCTTTGTAGTATAGTCTGAAGTCAGGGAGCCTGATTCCTCCAGCTCCATTTTTCATTCTCAAGATTGTTTTGGCTATTCGGGGTCTTTTGTGTTTCCATACAAATTGTGAAATTTTTTGTTCTAGTTCTGTGAAAAATGCCAGTGGTATTTTGATAGGGATTGCATTGAATCTGTAGATTGCTTTGGGTAGTAGAGTCATTTTCACAATGTTGATTCTTCCAATCCAAGAACATGGTATATCTCTCCATCTATTTGTATCATCTTTCATTTCTTTCATCAGTGTCTTATAATTTTCTGTATACAGGTCTTTTGTCTCCTTAGGTAGGTTTATTTGTAGATATTTTATTCTTTTTGTTGCAATGGTAAATGGGAGTGTTTTCCTAATTTCACTTTGAGATTTTTCATCATTATTTGTAGTGAGTTTGATGGACCTAGAGTCTGTCATACAGAGTTAAGTAAGTCAGAAAGAGAAAAGCAAATACTGTTTACTAACACATGTATATGGAATCTAAGAAAAAAAAAAAGGTCATGAAGAACCTAGGGGTAAGATGGGAATAAAGACACAGACCTACTAGAGAATGGACTTGAGTATATGGGGAGGGGGAAGGGTAAGCTGTGACAAGATGAGAGAGTGGCATGGACATATATACACTACCAAATGTAAAATAGATAGCTAGTGGCAAGCAGTTGCACAGCACAGGGAGATCAGCTCGGTGGTTTGTGGCCACCTAGAGGGGTGGGATAAGGAGGGTGGGAGGGAGGGAGATGCAAGAGGGAAGAGATATGGGAACATATGTATATGTATAACTGATTCACTTTGTTATAAAGCAGAAACACACCATTGTAAAGCAGTTATTCCAATAAAGGTGTTTAAAAAAAAGTATAGTATATACAAATAAAGAAACATAATATATGCAATTTTCCAAACAAATTAGATTGTTTCCAAAAAAAATTCTATTTGCTAGTAGAATTCACTGATGCAGGAGACTCTTGAGTCAAATACCATGTCTGAATTTTGAAATAGCCCTGTATAATTTTATGACCAATTATGCTGCCTGTAGCTATCTAGATAAGCTAAAGGTAATTAAGTCTTCATGCTTCAGGATCTAAACTGAGAGCCAGCATGCCTCTATTGCAATTGAATTCATTAGTTAAATGCTCTATTACTCAAATATCACATAAAATTATCAAGAAGATCAAATATAGGTAGGCCTAGGGACAAAAATATCCATTGAGACATTTTTGGTACCTTTTCAATGTGTTATCTGAAGACAAAGCATCTGTACGCTAAATTTCTATTTGAATCGATTTTTACTCTCCAAGCAAGAAGAATAAATATTGCATAAAATAATTCTCAATAGTGTAGGCAAATTATACATTTTGCCTAAAACTGTCTATTGAGGTTAACAGACAGGTTAACAGGTTAACAGAAATGGCAGTATTGTTTCAGAAAATCAACTATTAAAGCTAGATAAAAGGAGTTGAAGAGGCATGAACAGTGACTAAATCTATTTTCTTTTTCAAGCAAGATTTAATTACTCAGTTCACACTTCTTCAACAGCACATACTAAGTTATAAGAAGTTCACAATTGCCCTTCCTCAACGAAAGCTATCAGAGATGAAAATAATGAAGTGAAAAAAAATGTTATAAATGCATGTAAATACTCCTACAACTATTGAACATGGGGGAGATTTAGAAGTAAAGTTACATAATTTTCAATAGTAAATTACTTAATAATCTGTTAAGTAATACAGATTTCTTGTATATAGGTTTTAAGTTGGTAGATCATCTATTATTTCTATGATTTTAAAAAAACTATATATTATCAAAATCTGCTTATTAGGTTTTTATTTGGTTGAGAAATCCTACCAACACTATATATTGTCAGTCTATCCTCACTTCATTGTAATCTAACGATCTGTAGATGATCCACATTTAAAATATTGTAAATCTTTATCCTATTAGGTTTTTCCTAAAGCAATTGTTTAATCCAAAGAAATAATAAAAGTATACCATTCTGTACAGTGTAAACTATAAAAATATTTCCATGGTAAAAATAACCCTCTGTTTATCATTAATAAATAATATATACATATACTTATATATCAAATACATAATTATACACATAATCTTTACATGCACTATCTAATTCAATTTTTCTCAATCCTGTGAAACAGAGACTATAATTATTTCAGGATGAGAAAGACACATATATATATCTTGAATCTTTTCATCCTGAGCTCTAAAAGTAAATTACCTTTCTGTTTTATTCATGCTTTCTGTGTCTACTTCTTTGACAATAAGAATATGAATATATATTTTTGGTTCCTGTTCGACTAAGTATGTTGAGGTCAAGTGTACAAGTTGTGTACTGAAGAAAGCATAGCCTGATATTAAGTAAACAGGATAAAGTCTCCCTTTAAAGATGTATTTTACTTTGAACTTGATTTAGTATTTTTGTATGTCTTTATACAACAATTTAAAATTGTCTCCATTTTCTACTTATATACATACTTATTTCAAACTAAGTTATCTTTACTGAGAGAAACAGATATAGACCCATGATGCTGCTTTTCCCTATTTGATAAGAATTCCACATGTACTACTACTAATGACCTTAATATAAAGAACTATACTGCTGGTAACCATAGTGATGATAGCTAGCATGTATTGAATATCTATTCTATGACAGAAACTATGGTAGCTCTTCACATGCCTTATCTCATTTAATTTTTCTAAAACCTATGGGACAGAGACTATACTTTTCTCCACTTTAGAGACAAGAAAATTGTACTTTAGGGAGGCTTAGTTATTTTCCAAGTTGATATATATATTAAGTTCAAAACTCTGATTTGAATTTAGATCTGTGTTTTAGTAAAATGAGTGTGCTTAATTACTCTTGTATCAGGATATAAGAGCATTTTAAATTTGAATTCATTCTCCATTTAAAAACTCTTTTGCACAACAAAATCCATTAGCCCCATTAGAAATGTAAGCTGTCAGAACCAACTTCACTTTTGTATTAGAATTTTTAGTGATGAGGTCATTGGTGTGACGTGCGTGTGTGTGTGTTCTAGCATTCTTTTTTTTTATTAGTTTCTGCTTTATAACAAAGTGAATCAGTCATACATATACATCTGTTCCCACATCCTTTCCCTCATGCATCTCCCTCCCTCCCACCCTCCCCATCCCACCCCTCCAGGCGGTCACAAAGCACCGAGCTGATCTCCCTGTGCTCTGCGGCTGCTTCCCACTATCTATCTACCTTACGTTTGGTAGTGTATATATGTCCATGCCTCTCTTTCGCTTTGTCACGGCTTACCCTTCCCCCTCCCCATATCCTCAAGTCCATTCTCAAGTAGGTCTGTGTCTTTATTCCCGTTTTACCCCTAGGTTCTTCATTTTACCCCTAGGTTCTTCATGCATTCTTGATTAATATGCTGGTACCTTTGCAGAACTTTGTTCACACAATTTTGCTCAACAAAATCAATATTTGCAGCCATACAAACTAATTAACCATCAAATATCTATTCATTTGCTAAGGGATGAACATATGCAAAAGACAGTTTTATCTAAGAGAATACACATCAGCAAGCATGTTTTTGTGATAGGCATGTGAAAGGTGAAAAATGAGACTTTGTAATGCTTGAAGATGGTCTCACCCTCCACCTGGAGAAGTACTTTCACCTGCTCTGTATTTGAAAAACAAGGGCTCAAACCTAGATTTATAAGAAAGTGTCATAACTTTAAGTAATGGCCTACACAGTCGTTGAATATGAAAAACTGAAAAGTAATTTTACTATACATTAAAAGAAATCTGTCTCCCTCAATACCCTGAAACTGGTATTGGTAGTAGAGAAAGAAAAATTTTAAAACAGAGGCTTGTGCATTAATCTATGCAAGATGATGAATCCTAAAAATCTGGAAGAATATTAATCCATGAATCAGTTCTTAAGTCTTCTCCAACTGAAAAGAGATCTACGCTGGCCGTGTTATAATCCAGTAAACAAAACATGGTTTAGCTGTCACAATGCCATCATACAAGAAGAAAATTCAGTCTGTCATATTATTGCAACTGGCTCCTTGCTTCTACCCTTAACCTTCCCTCTAATAATCCATTCTTAGCCCAGCAGTTATGGTGATCCTTTTTCAAAATGCGACTTAGCCAATGACCTTTCTCTATTCAAATGCCTCCAATGGCTGCCCATTTTCTTCAGAGTAAAAGTCAGAGAATTTATAATGTTTAATAGTACCTAAGTTAGTTGTACTTCTTCCAGACTAATCTTCTCTTGTGCACTATTTTCTAGCAACAGTTGCCTCCTCAATGTTCCTTAAAAATGTCAAGCATTCCTCCACCTCAGGGACTCACACTGGCTCTTTCTCTACCTAAAATATTTTCCCTTAACACATTCATATCTTCCCCTCTTGCATCCCCTCCTTCAAGTCTTTGCTCAAATGACACTTTCTTAGTGAGGATCCTTTGACTGATCTATTGAAAACTTTAATGCCCATTACTCAAAATCTTCTCTCAGTTTGTCTGATTTTTTTCTAATGTACTTATGATTGTCTTATATCATTTAATTTTTTTGTCTGTCAACTACTATCAGAATGCAAATTTAACAAGAAAAGATTTTGTTCACTGAAATAAACATATACTTAAATCAGTGCCTGGCACATAGGAAGCTTAATAATATTTGTGTAATAAATGAAGAATGATTGCTTGATTGATTGATTGATTGAATTAGTAACCTTTAGTACATTCAACTTGCTAAAGTTGATCGATAGATGTAGATTAGGCAGAATGTCCTAATCAAGGAGCTACAAATTATTTAAAGGTGAGTCAAGACATGGATTCTCTCAGCCTTGGGTCTGAAAGACTTGAGGGGACCCAGTCTGGGTACCTCTGGTCACAAGAGGGTTTTTCATTTTCTTCAGTATTATCGCTTTATCGTGCAGATTGCTTCTTCTTCCTGGAGGTGGGCTGGTGGTGGGGGGAGAATAGAGAGGGCCCACATGACTGATTACCTCATTGGTACTGACCAGAAAATTTCTGGATGATTAAGATTACATTTCTGAGGAAGGTTGAACCTATAGTTAGGTTAGATATTAAATCTAGGGGTTTTTTTGTTTGTTTGTTTGTTTATTTATTTATTTATTAGTTTCTGCTTTATAACAAAGTGAATCAGTCATACACATACATCCATTCCCACATCCCCTCCCTTAAATCTAGGTTTTGTATCATGGAATTTAGCACCATTTGGGGCCTGTGGTTTTGCTCTTTAATGATGTTTTATGTTACTAGTATTTAATCAAAATTATGTTTTTTTATTTAAATTAATGATTTCATCATTTATTTCTTATCAGGAAGGATTTAAATGAGGGTTGCATCTGAGAAGCACAAAGATATAGAGTATGCCAAAAATATATAAATGATATTAGAGTCAGCTAAAGATTTTAATTAAAATAGGAAGAGATTTGCATATAGATTTTTTTATCACCCAGTAATTTTCCACAAAGAAGAACAAATGTACTAGAAAGTGATTTCTCCAATCATATGTTAATCATTTTTCATGTAACTTTTATTCATTGGTGGTAGGGGAATGTAATGGCATGAAACTCAGAATTGGATTTCAGAATATCTAGAATCAAAAACCCGAAGGATCAGAAGGAAATTCACCTTAATAGCATGCAGCTATATATAGCATCTGGATATTATTGTTGTAAATACTATATATGTTTACAAATATGCCTGTATAAAATATACATTCTTTTTGATAATTTTAAATGTTTAAAAGGCTGTGATGAACACAATCCAAAAGCCCTGCTACTGTACTCTGAGTGGGGAAAGTCCTGTAGTAAGGGGCGATTAACTTCCTCTAAAGTATGCTTCAGAAGAACAATTTCCTTTTGATGTTTCAAGTGCACAGAAACCTTCTTATGCACAAATGCAGGAATCTCAATTGTAATGGCCAAATACCCATTTAAAAATGAAAAAGCTAATCATGGAAGTCTGGCCATTTATCAATTCCCTGATTAATTTATTGAACTCTATACCACTCTCTTCAATATATTTTAGGGCAAAAGTTTTACAGCTGGGTTTCCTGAATGGCCTATTTCACTTGCCAAAGGAAGTAAACATGGGAGGTATTTTGTCTCCTTGAAAAGGTTATGAAACTATTTTGTAAAAACTTTCCCTTGGGGGCCTTCCAAAAACAACTGAGCCAGTTCTATGTCAAAACACAATGAACACAACATATAAGAAAACCAGACTTTTTGAACCAGCAGCTGGACTACCTGCAGCTCTCCTTAACAATTGGGCCAATTCTGCCTGGGAAGAGAATGAACATGAGATATCAAAAGATCAAAGTTGTTTGAAGCAGCAGCTGTTCTACCTGCAGCAGTTAATCTTTCCTGGCAATCTGTTAGAGACACGATTCCTCAGGATAACAGGACTAGGAAATTTTTGCTGACTCTGTACCTATGGGACATGCTTAGTAACAGTTCTTCCAGCAAGCGTTTGGAATGTGTCAGCTGTACACTTACACAGCATAGAAACATAGCACCTTTTATTTCAATTTTGATGTAAAGAAGTGAATATTAATAGTCATTCTCACTCAAGGAATACAAACCCATTTATTGTTTACATCTTAATTTCACCAACAGGATATTTGAGATATTTTAAAGTGTGCTAGCAGTAATAACTAAACTAAAACTGATATTTAAAATAATGCATGCAACAATGTGGTCTATAATTTATTTAAAAATCGAAGGCTATATATAGAAAGACACATGGGTAAGCTCAGTGTGTCAGCCACAGTTCTAAGTGACATACAGATATTAGCTCAACTAATCAAACACTAGAAGAAGTAAGAACCATAAAGACCAAGGACCTGAGACACTGAGAAGTCATGTAATTTATCCATGACTACATAATTCACAACCAACAGAGTTGGGATCGAAACACATGCCATGTGAACACAGGGGGCATGTTCTTGATAACAATACCATGTTGCAGGGAGATGAACATTCACTGGAAACATTTCCTTCAAAGAAATATAGACAATTATGCCTGAATACTTGGAATTTTATATTGTTTAAAATGTATAATCTAGATCTTTACATATTAACTATGGTATTGAATTTATTTCTGTATTATATTGTGTCAAATATAAAAACCATTTACAGTATGCTTAAAATATTAACAATATGGAACCATTCTCAAACCATATTAAATGCTCAAGAAATTGATCACAATTGATGTACAATTAAAAAGGACAATTTGACTATTACTGTTCTCCATTTTTCAGATTCAAGCTGTTATGATGTGTGCATAATAGGTACAGGCAATCTAGTGATAGTTTAAATTGTTTAATTTGTGAAATAAAATTTTTTTATTGGGGTATAGTTGTTTTACAGTGTTGTGTCCATTTCTACTGTACAGAGAAGTGGAGTTCCCTGTGCTATACAGCAGGTTCTTATTAGTTATCTATTTTATACATATCAGTGTATATATGTCAACCCCAATCTCCCAGTTCATCCCACTCCCACCATGGTGTCCATATGCTTGTTCTCTACAACTATGTCTCTATTTCTGCCTTGCAAACCAGTTCACCTGAACCATTTTTCTAGATTCCTCATATATGCATTAATATACAATATTTGTTTTCCTCTTTCTGCCTTACTTCACTCTGTATAACAGTCTCTAGGTCCATCCACTTCTCTACAAATTACCCAATTTCATTTCTTTTTATGGCTGGGTAATATTCATTGCATGTATGTACCCATCTTCTTTATCCATTCATCTGTTGATGGACATTTAGGTTGCTTCCATGTCCTGGCTATTGTAAATAGTACTGCAGTGAATATTGGAGTGCATGTATCTTTTTGAATTATGGTTTTCTCTGGGTATATGCCCAGTAGTGGATTGCTGGGTCATATGGTAATTCTATTTTTACTTTTTTAAGGAACCTCCATACTGTTCTCCATAGTGGCTGTATCAATTTACATTCCCACTAACAGTGCAAGAGGGTTCCCTTTTCTCCACACCCTGTTCAGCATTTATTGTTTGTAGATTTTCTGATGATGCCCATTGTAACCGGTGTGAGGTGATACTTTATTTTAGTTTTGATTTGCATTTCTCTAATAGTTAGTGATGATAAGCAGGCTTTCATATGCCTCTTGGCCATCTGTATGTATTCTTTGGATAAATGTCTATTTATGTCTTCTGCCCATTTTTGGATTGGGTTATTTGTTTTTTTGGTATTCAGCTGCATGAACTATTTATATATTTTGGAGATTAATCCTGTGTCACTTTCTTCATTTTCAAATATTTTCTCCCATTCTGAGAGTTGTCTTTTGATCTTGTTTAGAGTTTCCTTTGGTGTGCAAAAGCTTTTAAGTTTCATTATGTCCCATTTGTTTATTTTTGTTTTACTTCCATTACTTTAAGAGGTGGGTCAAAAAAGATCTTGCTGTGATTTATGTTTATGTCAAAGAGTGTTCTTCCTATGTTTCCTCTAAGAGTTTTACAGTGTCTGGTCTTACATTTAGGTCTTTAATCCATTTTGAGTTTATTTTTGTGTATGGTGCTAGGGAGTGTTCTAATTGCATTATTTTACATGTAGCTGTCCAGTTTTCCCAGCACCACTTATTGAAGAGGCTGTCTTTTCTCCATTGTATATCCTTGCCTCCTTTATCATATATTAGTTGACCATAGGTGTGTGGGTTTATCTCTGGGCCTTCGATCCTGTTCCATTGATCTATATATCTGTTTTTGTGCCATTACCATATTGTCTTGATCACTCAGCTTTGTAGTATAGTCTGAAGTGAGCGAGTCTGATTCCTCTGGCTCCGTTTTTTTTTTCTCAAGATTGCTTTGGCTGTTCGGGGTCTTTTTTTTTTTCTTTCTTTCTTTCTTTTTTTTTTTTTTTTTTTTTTTTTTGTGGTACACGGGCCTCCCACTGTTGTGGCTTCTCCCGTTGTGGAGCACAGGCTCCAGAGGTGCAGGCTCAGCAGCCATGGCTCACGGGCCCAGCCGCTCTGCGGCATGTGGGATCTTCCCGGACCAGGGCATGAACCCGTGTCCCCTGTATCAGCAGGCGGACTCTCAACCACTGTGCCACAAGGGAAGCCCCAGGGTCTTTTTTTTCTCCATGCAAAATTTAAGACTTTTTTCTTCTAGTTCTGTAAAAAATGCTATTGGTAATTTCATAGGGATTGCATTGAATCTGTAGCTTGCTTTGGGTAGTATAGTCATTTTTGCAATATTGACTCTTCCAATCCAAGAACATGGTATATTTCTCTATGTGTTTGTGTCATCTTTGATTTCTTTCATCAGTGTCTTATAGTTTTCTGCATACAGGTCTTTAACATCCTTAGATAGGTTTACTCCTAGGTATTTTATTCGTTTGTTGCAATGGTGAATGGGATTGTTTCCTTAATTTCTCTTTCTGATCTTCTGTTGTTAGTGTATAGGAATGTAAGAGATTTCTGTGCATTAATTTTATATCCTGCAACTTTACCAAATTCATTGATTAGTTCTAGTAGTTTTCTGGTGGCATCTTCAGGATTCTCTATGTATAGTATTATGTCATCTGCAAACAGTGACACTTTTACTTCTTCTTTTCCAATTTGTATTCCTTTTATTTCTTTTTCTTCTCTGGTTGCTGTGGCTAGGACTTCTAAAACTATGTTGAATAATAGTGGTGAGAGTGGACATCCTTGTTTTTTTCCTGATCTTAAAGAAAATGCTTTCAATTTTTCACCATTGGGTATGATGCTTGCTGTGGGGTTGGTCATGTATGGCCTTTATTATGTTGAGGTAGGTTCCCTCTATGCTCACTTTCTGGAGAGTTTTTATCACAAATAGGTGTTGAATTTGGTCAAAAGCTTTTTCTGCATCTATTGAGATGATCATATGATTTTTATTCTTCAATTTGTTAATATGGTTATCACAATGATTGATTTGTGTATATTGAAGAATCCTTGCATCCCTGGGATAAATCCCACTTGATCATGGTGTATGATCCTTTTAATGTACTGTTTTATTCTGTTTGCTAGTATTTTCTTGAGGATTTTTGCATCCATCTTCATCAGTGATATTGGTTTGTAATTTTCTTTTTTTGTAGTATCTTTGTCTGGTTTTGTATCAGGGTGATAGTGGCCTCATAGAATGAGTTCGGGCATGTTCTTTCCTCTTCAATTTCTTAGAAAAGTTTGAGAAGGATGGGTATTAGCTCTTCTCTAAATGTTTGATAGAATTCACCTGTGAAGCCATCTGGTCCTGGACTTTTGTTTGTTGGAAGATTTTTAATCACAGTTTCAATTTCATTACTTGTGATTGGTCTGTTCATATTTTCTATTTCTTCCTGATTCAGTCTTGGAAGGTTATACCTTTCTAAGAATTTGTCCATTTCTTCCAGGTTGTCCATTTTAATGGCATAGAGTTGCTTATAATAGTCTCCTATAATGCTTTGTATTTCTGTGGTGCCCATTGTCACTTCTCCTTTTTCATTTCTAATTTTATTGACTTGAATCTTCTCCCTCTTTTTCTTGATGAGTCTCAATAATGGTTTATCAATTTTGTTTATCTTCTCAAAGAAACAGCTTTTAGTTTTATTGATATTTGCTATTGTTTTCTTTGTTTCTATTTCATTTATTTCTGCTCCAATCTTTATGATTTCTTTCCTTCTGCTAACTTTGGATTTTGTTGTTCTTCTTTCTCTAGTTCCTTTAGGTGTAAGGTTAGATTGTTTATTTGAGATTTTTGTTGTTTCCTGAAGTAGGATTGTATTGCTATAAACTTCCCTCTTAGAACTGCTTTTGCTGCATCTCATAGGTTTTAGATTGTCGTGGTTTTGTTCTCATATGTCTCTAGGTATTTTTTGATTTCCTCTTTGATTTCTTCAGTGATCTCTTGGTTATTTAGTAACGTGTTGTTTAGTCTCCATGTGTTTGTGTTTTTTACATTTTTTCCCCTGGAATTGATTTCTAATCTCATAACATTGTGGTTGGAAAAGATGCTCGATATGATTTCAGTTTTCTTAAATCTACCATGGCTTGATTTGTGACCCAAGATGTGATCTATCTTGGAGAATGTTCCATGTACACTTGTGAAGAAAGTGTAATCTGCTGTTTTCAGAGGGAATGTCCTGTAAATATCAATTAATTCAAATTGGTCTGTTGTGTCATTTAAAGCTTGTGTTTCCTTATTAATTTTCTGTCTGGATGATCTGTACATTGGTGTAAGTGAGGTTTTAAAGTCCCCCACTATTATTGTGTTATTCTCGATTTTCTCTTTTATAGCTATTAGCATTTGCCTTATGTATTGAGGTGCTCCTATGTTGGGTGCATAAATATTTACAATTGTTATATCTTCTTCTTGGATTGATCCCTTGATCATAATGTAGTGTCCTTCCTGGTCTCTTGTAACATTCTTTATTTTAAAGTCTATTTTATCTGACATGAGTATTGCTATTCCAGCTTTCTTTTGATTTCCATTTGCATGGAATATCTTTTTGCAACCCCTCACTTTCAGTCTGTATGTTTCCCTAGGTTAGAAGTGGGTCTCTTGTAGACAGCATATATATGGGTCTTGTTTTTGTATTCATTCAGCCAGTCTGTGTCTTTTGGTTGGAGAGTATAATCCATTTACATTTAAGGTAATTACTGATATGTATATATTTATTACTATTTTCTTAAATTTTGGGGATTTGTTTTTGTAGGTCCTTTTCTTCTCTAGTGTTTCCCACTCAGAGAAGTTCCCTTAGCATTTGTTGTAGCTGGTTTGGTGGTGCTGAATTATCTTAGTTTTTCTTGTTTGTAAAGCTTTCAATTTCTCCATCGAATCTGAATGAGATCCTTGCTGGTTAGAATATTCTTGGTTGTAGGCACTTCCCTTTCATCACTTTAAATATATTGTACCACTCCCTTCTGGCTTGAAGAGTTTCTGCTGAGAAATCAGCTGTTAATCTTATGTGAGTTCCCTTGCATGTTATTTGTCATTTTTCCCTTGTTGCTTTTAATAACTTTTCTTTGTCTTTAATTTTTGTCAACTTGATTACTATGGGTCTTGGCCTGTTTATCCTTGGGTTTAGCCTGCCTGGGACTCTCTTTACTTCCTGAACTTGGGTGGCTATTTCCTTTCCCATGTTAGGGAAGTTTTCGACTATAATCTCTTCAAATATTTTCTTGGGTCCTTTCTCTCTCTCTTCCCCTCCTGGAACCCCTATAATGCAAATGTTGGTGCATTTAATGTTGTCCCAGAACTCTCTTAGGCCGTCTTCATTTCTTTTCATTCTTTTATCTTTATTCTGTTCCATGGCCGTGATTTCCACCATTCTGTCTTCCAGGTCACTTATCTATTTTCCTGCCTCAGTTTTTCTGCTATTGATTCCTTGTAGTGTATTTTTCATTTCAGCTATTGTATTGTTCATCTCTGTTTGTTTGTTCTTTAATTCTTCTAGGTGTTTGTTCAACATTTCTTGCATTTTTTTTTTTTTTTGCGGTATGTGGGCCTCTCACTATTGTGGCCTCTCCCATTGTGGAGCACAGGCTCCGGATGTGCAGGCACAGTGGCCATGGATCACAGGCCCAGCCGCTCTGCAGCATGTGGTATCTTCCCAGACCAAGTCATGAACTGGTGTCCCCTGCATTGGCAGGCGGACTCTCAACCATGGCGCCACCAGGGAAACCCTCTTGCATCTTCTTGATCTTTGCCTCCATTCTTTTTCTGAGGTCCTTGATAATCTTCACTATCATTATTCTGAATTCTTTTTCTGGAACGTTGCCTATCTCCTCTTCATTTAGTTGTTTTTCTCGGGTTTTATTTTGTTCCTTCATCTGTGACATAGTCCTCTGCCTTTTTATTTTGTCTATCTTCCTGTGATTGTGGTATTTGTTCCACAGGTGACAGAATTGTAGTCTTTCTTGCTTTTGCCATCTGCCGTCTTTTTTTTTTTTTTTTTTTTTTTTGCAGTACGCAGGCCTCTCACTGTTGTTGCCTCTCCCATTGTGGAGCACAGGCTCTGGACATGCAGGCTCAGCGGCCATGGCTCACGGGCCCAGATGCTCTGCAACATGTGGGATCTTCCCAGACCGGGGCATGAACCCACATCCCCTGCATCGGCAGGCAGACTCTCAACCACTGTGCCACCAGGGAAGCCCCATCTGCCCTCTTGAAATATAACTTTTTAATCAACTCATTTTACCACAGTCAGATTCTATGTAGCACTTTGGGTAGAAATATATGAGAGTAATTTTTTTTTATTGTCAGAGGCCAAGCAACTTATATGTTGAAATCCAGATTAGAAGTCCTGATTCCATTATAAATGCAGTTATGACCTTTTCATAAAATATTAACACTCTTCTGGCAGTTTAAAAAATGTACACAAATTTCATCAAAAGAACAATTCTGACAAAGATACTTCGATTTTAGACAGTTTTTATAAACATTTCTCAGTTTTGTATAAATGAGATTATTATAAATAATCAGTAATATCAGCACAAGTCATAAAATACTCAGTCCACAGAATACTTGTTGTCTCCTGGAATTTTCTTCATTAGGTCACTTTTAGTGGGTGACCCACTCACTAAATGTGATCTAATGGAACTCATCTATTTCTGTACATTCTAAAGATCTCAGACTCTAAGGACAAAGCTGGGTTTGAACTTGAGCTTTGGCAGAATTTAGCTGTGTTACCCAGGACATGAAGCTACTGCTCTTGAATTCTAATTTGGATTATGGGGATAATGATAATATTCATCTCATACAATTATATATGAGTATATATTAAACGTCATAATATACAAAAATACATTCGTGTCAGGGACAAACACAACATATTCAGCCACAAGTGTAACCAACCACTCCAATTTGGCCAATATCACCCTAGTTTTGCCAGTGAAATCCCTCAGTCCCAAACCAGGACAGTTGGTCACCCTACACCAGTCACACAAATATACCTTACATATATGTATCTTCAGACCTTGGGGAACACAACTAAATTTTTTAAACTATAGATAGGAAGATAGATAGATAAATAGACAACTTAGCAATATACTGTGCCTTAATTATGTAAAATTTAGCTGCCCTAGAAGTTCAACAGAATAATATCAAAGATCATGGTGAAAAAAGACTCTTAAAGAGCAAAACAGGTGCCTCAAATTTCATGAGCACAGTTCTTTGGTTTACTCATATAAGAAGCAATCAGTCTCAAATTCTACAATTATCCCCCAAACAATTCTATCAAGTCTTGTTATTGGCTTTGCAGACTAATGGCAGAATAGAAGCAAAATCATAGGATGAAGAAAAAAGGCTGCTGTGGACGGTCACACTCAAGATTGAATGTCTGGGTCCTCCTAAATGGCAGTATTCTTCTAACAGTAGTACAGAAAGTTCAAGGCTCTCATAGAAATGATCACAACTGAGGATGAAACAGTAGGTGGACTTCATTCACACAGTTCAAATTATGAGCTGGAAACTGAGAAGAATACAGAAACACGAGCAAATCCAGTACCATTTATTGAAGGAAAAAGGATAGGAAAGACAAGGCTGTCTGTCTTGCCTCAAGGCACAGCAAAAGAAAATGCAGAGAGTTTACAACATGGAGTATTATATTGACTTTTTCCTGTATTGTTATTACAGAAGGATGCATTTATTTATCTAACAAGCTTTTATTGAGTGCCTGTCATATTCTGGGAATACAATATTGAAAGAGAGAGATGATGTCCCTATTCATTCTACACAAAAAGGACAAAATATTTATGAACAAAATAATATTGAATAGTGAAAAGTGCTATAGAATAAATAAGGTAATTCGATAAAGAAAGACTCAGAGGGCACTCAGGGTGGGCCCCTCTAGAGACATGTCCCTTGAGTTGAGATCTGAATGATGAGAAGCAAGACAGAAAATTTTGTAATATACGGTATATATACGAGATGGAAATAGCCCAAAGAGCTTCCCAGTACAGAGAAAGGCAAGGCCTAGGTTTGGCCTGTGGAAAAGGAGAAGAGAAGAGATTACTGTGTAGTGGAGTAGTCTCTTGGGGGTGTAGTGTTGAGAGTGACAGAAGTCTGAGATGAGTTTTGGTCACGCAGATGGAGATAAGACCTTGTAGATTATGAGGCCATGATAAGGTTGCTCTATGAAGTCGGGGGGGGTGTTAAGCAGAGGATTAACTGGATCTGATCTACAAATGTATTAGTTTCCTAGAGCTACTGCAACAAAGTACCACAAACTGTGTACCTTAAAATGACAGAAATTTATTCTCTCACAGTTTTAGAGTTTAGACGTCTGAATTAAGGTGTTGGCTATGAAGCACTCACTCCAAAGCCTTTAATGGAGGATGGTTCCTTGCCTCTTCCAGACATTTCTGGATATCCTCAGACATTTCTTGGCTTGTGACAGTACAACTCCAATCTCTGCTTTGACCTTCTCATGACGTTCTCCTTCTGTGTCATCTTCAGATGGCCATCTGTTATAAGAACACCAGTCATCTTGACTGATTATGTCTGCAATGACTCTATGTCCAAATAAGGTCACATTCTGAGGTACTGGAGGTTAGGACATTGACATATCATTTTGGGAGGACACAATTTAACCTATAATGACATAGATAAGAGATCACTTCTGCCCCTCTATGGCAAAAGGAGTTTAAAGGGGCAAGAGTGATAGGGGACCAGTTAGGAAGTCATTGCCATAGTTCAGTTAAGGCTAAATGTGTGTCTTGCTCTAAGTTATTAGCAGTGAAGATTGATAGATGATATTGTTGGCAGTTGGGGGGTGGGAATGGACCAGACTTGCTTGTGAATTAAATGTGAAGAATGAGCAAAGAAAGAATCATTTATAATTTTGGCATTTTTAATGGTAACAACAAAAGAGATGAATGGTGGTTTAAACAAAATGGGAAATACTGGCAAAATAACAAAGAAGAAATCTGGGAAGTGTGTGTGTGTGTGTGTGTGTGTGTGTGTGTGTGTGTGTTTAATATGTTAAGTCTGATACATATCAGATCCTCAAATGGAGGTACTTGATATAACAGTCTGAAGCTCAAGAAGGAGTTATATAAATGGGTGTTTCAGTTACATATTAATGTAATAATACATTAATATAATACAATTAATTAATATTAATCCAGGCAATAGACTGGATGAGAAGCCACAAAGAAGGATGCTAGGACTGAGCCTGGAGGCATTTCAGCAATCTAAAAAGAGGGTTTATATAGAATTATTTCTGAGCCATGTCAGGATAAATGGAGTTCTTCAGCAATATAGCTGTTAAAGAGAGATAAAAAGATGAAATCTAAGTAGAATGGAGATTCCAGGGTTCTATGAAATAATGCTATGTAGTGGTGGTATTAGTAGTAGAGTGTGTGTGCATGTGTGTGTGTGTTGGGGAAGTTGTCTTGAAGATTCTTTCCAATATAAAGGTCCTTTCTACAGAGACATGAATACACACTTGGTATTAAATGCTAAGAATAAGTAAAAGTCTGTGTAAGGGGCTGTTTATCTCTATGGGCAATTGGGGTGGCAGAAGTTAAGGAAACTCTCCTGTAATACATTTACTCTGTTTATTGGGACGGGGGTTCTTCTGGGGAAAATCATATGACATAGTCTAATCTCCTCATAAATACACTAATAAATGACCTTTCTGGTTGTAGATTAATGATATTTGCTAAGAGAAAGATTCTTACCTATGTAATTCTCTTGCTTTTGGTAAATAAACTCAGAATTTATGGATTTATGTAAAATTACACACAGGCTGGTGAATAAAATGGAAAGGTTTCATAAATTAAATGCTCCAAGATGTGTCAGGTAATATTTCACATTCTTCACTTAGAGACTCAACCATTCTGTGCCAGAGTGCATATCTAATGTAGCAAAGGAAGGATCTGGGGAAACAACCTCAATATGCCTGTCCTCTCCTTGTGTTTCTTGTGCCTTTTGATAGGTTTCATGGTTGAAGTTATTAGTAATACTAGTTACTGGATAATATTTCTGATTCTTGTGAATCTGATTTGTCAAATTTATCTTTTTTGTTAGGTAAGTAATTACTCTCATTCCAATCCTCTCCTGCCTCCGACAAGACAGTTCCCTTAGAGTTTCCTTCACAGAGGCTAAGAAACTGTGGAGTAGAAATGATCCTAGGGACACTGAGCTGTGTGTCACAGGGCCCCCTAACTTTTAAGTTATGGATGCTGCAGCTTGGGGTTAGAAAACAAGGGTTACAAAATAATTAGTTTGAATATTTGAGATCATATATCTTAAAGAAAATTTCAATTCTATTTCTACACTATTTTATACTATTTATTAGTGTAGAAAATCTGTAATACATATTGGAAGGAGTCCAAGGTAGAAATTATTAATACTGTCAAACTCTTGGTGTTTAAGAAGTAAGACTAAGTTATTAGAAAAATTTTAATGTTTTACATTATTCATTCTCTGGAGTTCCCATATAGTTCAGATTTCATTGTCCATACATTGAAGACAACTGCTAAGAGACAGCACTTTATATCAATTATTTGAAAATTAGTATCTGAAATACTTGATATAGGAGATGGTATTTTCAAGTCACAAGCATTGATTTGAACTAGTATTTTTATTCATTTCAAAAGTTCTTCCCTTTTTTCCTTTCTTTAACTTTTCCCATCCCCCACCTGCCATTTCAACCATGTAGAGCTATTTGGGAAAATTGGTCTCAGCAGAACACCAGAGAACACAAGCATCAAATATCGCCTTTGGACTATGTAATTAAAAAAATATCTTGTTTTATCAATAACTCAAATATCATTTTAAGCATTTAGTCCATGTAATAGTAACAAAATAAATGCTCACTTCAGTGTTTTCAAAATCACTCCAAACCTCACCCTCGGCTATTCTTCTCCTTGGGGTGAATAAACTTGGGGGTCTGTATTTGGTGACCCACTGACATCTGCAGAGGTCTGATATGTTCTAAAACTGCATGAATCCTGGCTTTTTCCTCCTCTTCTCTGCCATCTTCCACAAAGGGTAAAGCCCATCTTATCTCTGCTGCCACAGGACAAATGGGTTATTGCTTCTGTGGCCTCTTATCACTTCTGAAAGATTTCTAGAGGCTTGCCTCTGACTTGACAAATGGATGTGCCCTCTCTAGCCACAGGGCAAGCTGCTGCTTTTCCAGTCCATTCTACAGAAAGTGCTTTAGGACTCTCTCTCAATGCTCCTGGCACTGAGCAAAGCTAGTTCTCTTCTACTATTGCTCCATGTTGGCAAAGGACACCTCTGTTGAGCTACTCTCTACTGGGGTTCTGTGAAAGGATTAGGACAGAAGTCATTTCTACACATTCATTTCCTAAAATATACACTCTAGATCAAAGTCCCTTCCAGATATTTCCAACACTATTAAATTCTATTATTTCTTCTGATGACACTTCCAGCCCAGTCAAAAAATCTTCCAGCCCAGTCACAACACCAAGTCTAGGATAGAAAATCTAACCTGTAATTCAGGAAATGTTTCTCCAAAATCTAGTCTTCATTTTTAAATAACTTTGACATTTAGAATGTAAATATACTCTGGGAGATAAAAAGTCTTTTTTTCAAATTATTATGATTTTTAGAATTTTGAAACACTATTTTAGAATTCAAGAGGTGATAATTCACTCCTTTATGTTCTGGTGTTCCACTGAGGCCACATTTCCTAAACAGCCTCAGGAAGTAGAAATGGCAAATGAGGGAGTGGTTAGAATTAAGGAAGGGAAAAAAGGGGAAAGAATTATTGGAATGAGTAGTTACATTAGTTTAAATGAGGCTTATTTCCGTGCTGCAGGGTCGATCCTGGGAAAAGAGCAATGATGGCATCATTTTTGAGTCTACAAATCCCTACATAAAAACAAGTAGAGGAAATAGATAGTAGAATTTTAAAAAAAGCAACTCATGAACCACTCTTAAAACTAAACCAGGAGAAAATGTATCTTTATGAACTCAAAAATACAAGTCACAGTAAAAAAAAACACCTGCATGGTATCAGCTTCTATGCAGGAGAAAGCAAGGGTAGCAACAAGGTATCGGATGGACCTGAGAAACAAGAGCTTCAAAATAATTAGTAGGTACTCAGTAGAGACCCTGGTGAGACAACGTCAGAACAGCAGCTGAAAAGGAGAGATGCTGTGCCTAATCAAGAAGGGTGAGTGCAAAGCGTCATGGCAAGACCTGTAAAGGATTAGAGTAGCCATCTATAAACTCTTGAACCTGAACATACAGAACTTCTTTCTAGGATAGGCCCCACATTGAGGAGAAAGTCCTAAGAGTTGAACTCAAAATTTAGTAGAAAACTGATATTAGAAAGTAAAAATCCACATAAAAATGAAGGAGATGATAGAGCCAGGAAATCTTAAAAATTAAGTCACCATGCATTTGTTCACTACACAAGCTTAACAGGAATGTCTGTGAAGGTAGAAAAAGTACCTGAACCACACTTTCTTCTAAAAATTTAGGAAAACCAATTCAAATATAATTCGACAACAGAAAAGTATCAGCACAGGGAATTATAGCTATTATAATAAATTGTAATGTGGTATAAACTATAAAAATACTGAATCACTATGCTGTACACCTGAAACTAATATAATATTGTAAATCAACTATACTTCAATTTCAAAAAAGATTATTATAGATTGAATTATTTCCCCTTAAATTTCATAATTGAAGTATTGGGTTGGCCAAAAAGTGCCTTCAGTTTTTAAGTAAAAATAAAAAACACACTTTTCATTTTCTCCAGGAACTTAATTGAATAACATATTCACCCTTTTGTTCCACTACCTTCTGCCAGTTTTCAGGCAGCTTCATAATTCCATCTTCCCAAAACTTTCAGTCTTTTTGAGCAAATAACTGTTCCAGGTACCTTTTATAGTCTTCCAGGGAATTGAAATTTTTTTCCATTAAGAGAATTTTGTAAAGACCTAAATAAATGGAAATCTGAAGCTGCAGTGTCTAGTGAATACGGTGGATGAATCAGAACTTCCCAGCCAAGCCGTAGCAGTTTTTTGCCTGGTCATCAAATAACATGCTGTTTTGCATTATCCTGATGGAAGATTATGCGTTTTCTGTTGACAAATTCTGGATGCTTTTTGTTGAGTGCTGCTTTCAGTTGGTCTAATTGGGAGCAGTACTTGTTGGAAATAATCATTTGGTTTTCCAGAAGGAGCTCATAATAGAGGACTCCCTTCCGATCCCACCATATACACAACATCACCTTCTTTAGATGAAGACCGGCCTTTGGTGTGGTTGGTGGTTTTTCATTTTTCTTTCCCCACAATCTCTTCCATTCCACATTATTGTACAGTATTCACTTTTCATTGCCCGTCACAATTTGTTTTAAAAACGGACATTTTCATTACATTTAAGTAGAGAATCGTGTGTGGAAATATGGTCAAGAAGGTTTTTTTCACTTAACTTATGTGGAACCCAAACATCAAAGCGATGAACATAACCAAGCTTGTGCAAATGATTTTCAGTGCTTCATTTGGATATTTTGAGTATGTCAGCTATCTCCCACATGGTGTAATGTTGATCATTCTCAGTTAATGTCTTGATTTGATTGCTATCAACTTCAACTGCTCTACCTAACCATGGAGCATTGTCCAGAGAGAAATCTCCAGCACAAAACTTGGCAAACTACTTTTGACACGTTCAGTCAGTCACAGCACTTTCTCCATATGTTGCACAAATCTTTTTTTGCATTTCAGTTGTGTTTTTACCTTTCTTGAAATAATAAAGCATAGTACGCCAAAAATGTTGCTTTTTTTCTTCCATCTTCAACATTAAAATGGCTACACAAAAATTCACCACTTTTGATGTTTTTTTTTTAAATGCACTCTGATATGACAGCTGTCACATATAATCTAACAAAATTGTTTTGAATGAAGTTAAAGACAACTAAGTGATACTATAGCCATCTTATGGAAAAAAATGACAAATGTTTTATCCACTATGTCATTTAGGACAAGAGTTCTCAGAATGGAAAAAAAAATAAATGTAGATTAAAACAAAATGTTAAATTTTAAAAGCTAGGCCTAAATTTAAATTGGAAGTATCAGTATGATCAGGCTGGGAAACAATGACAAACTCGGAAGCTAATAGGAATCTCTAGAGCTGAGATTGTAGTTTGAAATTCCATTACCCATGAAGAGAAACCAGCACCCCTTGAAGAAACGTTGATCCAAGTCTGGGGCAGAAAATGTATATGATAACCAGGAATATCTTAATCATACCAAATACTGAGGAGGCTATCAAAGTGAAGTAGGGTCATATCAGCCAACTAGGATAATGTCAAACAAAACAGCAACAATAACAAACCAAAGGTGCCAACTCAAAGAATCTTCCACTAACTTGAAATTATAAGCTTCAAATAGAGCAATAATTTCCATTGTTTGAAACTCATTACATTCATTTGAATTTGTGAATTGAAAATTAATTTTAAAAAAAGCTTATTGATCCACTTTGGAGGATGACAGGGAATCCATTGATTATTTTGAAAACCAGTGAACATGAGGAAATTGCAAATACTTAACCCATTTTTCCTATACTAACTGTGCCACTGAATAACCAAATACTAGATGATGTAAGGTGTTTATCTCTTTATAAAAAGTATTTTAACTAATAAATAAGAAAAATGTGATTGATTTGTATCACCATTTTTGCAAACACCTAATGAATTGTTGGATATACCAGGCGTTGAATACCAACAGCATCTCTAAGACAATTAGACATCGTGTACCTTCTACTACTGCAAGAAGACACTTCCGTCTATAGTCTTGACAAAGGGATCAAACAAGACTCTGGTTAAGCCTCTGAATCCAGCTACCCATATGCAGTCAGCAATACCAAAACAGCAATACCGTTGGAACACCAACAGATAAAATATAAGAAAATCAAAGTAGTGAAGAGTGTACTTATAAAAAAATTTCAAAATATACCACCACTTTAAAAAAATAGGCAAGACTATCATGTCTAAGAATGTATTTTTAGTGAAAAACCTGTAAAAAAAAAAGTAAGAAAGAGTTTACCATAAAAGTCAGGATAATGGCTGCTTTTGAGGGAAAAGGAATTTGAAGTTGGGATGGGACACATGACGAACTTCTAGGGTGGGTGGCAAAGTTACATTTCTTGGCCTGGGTGTAAAACTATATGGGGGTTAGTCTTACAATAAATCATTAAGCAATTCATTTGTTTATGATGATTTATGTATATATGAGTTTTATTTTACAATAAAAATGATTAAAAAATATATGTTTTTAGGGTACACCGATTTTATATTGAAAATTTGTACTGTATACACAATTTCATTTGGCAGGTTATCTCCATTATGGCCATGACTCTGTTATTTGAAATCATTAACTATGGGAATTGGATGGAAATTAGGAAGAAAGAAAAGAGGTGAAGAAAAGAGCATAGCAGGTATAATACCCCAAGCCTGAGTGTCAAGTTGGCTCTTCACATTAGGGAAGAGTAGAAACCCACTATGTGAGTGAGCAGGCTGACTGATGAAGGAGGATTTCTCTGATAACAATATGAAGGATAGTGGAAGTGGAGAAGGATCCTTTTTCTCTTAGCTATTTAAAGCTATTAAAAGTTATCAAAAGTTCCTAAATAAATCTACCAAGTTATAACTTTATAACTCTAAAGCCAAAACTAGTTTAGGAGGAAGGAGTAGAGATATGGAGCTTCCAGATAGCAATAAATATACATAGACCCCTAGGCCGAACTGCACCGTGAATAACTCTAATGCATCTTAGTAAGCTTCACCAAATAGGATGACATCTGCTCACCTTCCCTTTTACTTGGTAAGGTAACTAATGAGTCTAAATCTCTTACAGTTCATTAGCATCTCATAAAATTTTCTCTCTGCTGAACATCCCACCTATTCTCTCTACCAGTTAGTGGTATCTGAGAAAAATTGCTCTAACCTTCAGGTCTTCTTTGGGAGGAAAGAAAAAAAGAAGAATAAGTAAGGAAACCACATATATTCACAGAAAAAAACTAAACAAATAAATGAGTGGATATATGAATGAATGAAAACCATACTTAGGGAAAGATGCTACTTATTATTACTTAATAATGTAATTAGCACTTATTTTGTTCCCAAATGGAACTGCAGAAGAGCTGACTAAGCTTGGATTCCTGTCGCTTGAACACATGCTCTGGAGGCATCTGGTGCCACAAGGACTAAATCTGGCTCTGCAGGGATTCACTGCATATGAGGAAAGATCCTTCAGTAAGAGGCAGGTTTCTCAGACCTAAGCAATTCTGTAATAACAGTCGGTAGAAACACTGAAGCACACAACCCAGGAATGCCTTCTCATTAAAGAAAGAAGTTTTGTTTGTTTGTTGAGTTTTTTTCTTTTAATGTTCAGACTTTACACACAATTCATTATTGATGGGGTAGTGGAGTATAATTGAATATAATGGATAGGCAAGTAAGGCATGGAATATGAGTGCAGTCGCCCTAAATTTCTGAACGTCGTGAGAAGTCAGCAACTTCTGAGATGTCTCAATTTTTACTCTGAAAGAGTAGATATATGGATTGTTGCCCCCTAAGAATGTATAATACCCAGGTCAGTTTAGGTTCATAGGTGATGAATTTCTGACAGCTGGCAAAGACCAACTAGCATTCCAATAAGGTAAATACAAAGGTTTCTCCACTTTCACTCAGTACCAGTTGTTTTACACTATGGTGGGTGTGTGTATGTGTTTACAAAACTACAACTAGATTTCTGGGAACAGAATTGTTAATTAAACTTGAGATAATTAACCTGAGGGCTTAGAATATATATTTGCCTAATTTGGAAAACATAAGCTCAGTGCTGGTATATTCTTGCACATCTTCTTAACTCGTTCAATTCTTTCAAAATAAAGCTAAAGAAAAATTTGTTGTTAAATTAGTACAACTTCTGAGACCCAGAAATTACCACAGCCATTCCAATAAAAGACAGCTCGGCTTCTAAAAAATCCAAACCCCACACTGGCATTGAGAACCCTCCTACTGACTTTGTCCAAAATGAAAAAAAAAAAATAGTGGGGAGGATGGATTTTGGAAAAATATGTAACAATGATTTTGGATTTTAGACTTTTAAGTTTAAAATAATAATTTGGGGCCTCCCTGGTGGCGCAGTGGTTGAGAGTCCGCCTGCCGATGCAGGGGATACGGGTTCGTGCCCCGGTCTGGGGGGATCCCATATGCCGCGGAGCGGCTGGGCCCGTGAGCCACGGCCGCTGGGCCTGCGCGTCCGGAGCCTGTGCTCCGCAACGGGAGAGGCCACAACAGTGAGAGGCCCGCATACCGCAAAAAGGAAAAAAAAAAAATAATAATAATAATTTGACTTTAAAATTTCTTTTTTTCTGACTTTGTTTCTGAATTTAATTTTTTCAAGAGAATTTAAACCTTTTATGTTCAATTTATCTTTGGAATTTGAAAATAGAATATGATTTTATTAAAATTGGGGGCATCTCAATGTGGCTGACATTTTATTATTGGAGTAGCTAGTGTTTAAGTAATATAATTCTCTTATGATTTTATTTCCTCTTATTACAGAATCTCTAATAGTTTATATTAAACAATGTGGCTGAACAAAATTTGTAATAGGAAACTGAATGATAAATGAATTTTCGGGCTTGTGAACAGAATGACCCCGAAAGAAATTTACTAAAGACAAATCTGACCCATATCAGAGACTTCTGAGAGTATAAGCTTAAACTACTCTGCTGGTGAATGGTCCAAGGAAGAGAACCAAAGGAGCAGTCATTGGTACTTAGAGAATTGTCTCATGAGGTTAGAGACTTATCATCCTGATAGGTGGTAACCATAACTACTCTGCTGGTCAGTCATTGACTTGTGATTATATCCAGTAGGTTAAGAGGGGAAAAAAGAGCTGGGAATGACTCTTGCCACCCTCTTTCCCCTTAACCTTCCTAAGAAGTGACATGGCTCAGGAATTGGGGGATAAGGTAAATTGATGCTCAGTATCCACTGTTCACTCCTCTTAATGGGCCTTCCTCTAATGCAGAGACTTGGGTTAAATACCACCTTTCCTAGATACCTTTATCTTCATCAGTAATAAAGTTAACAGTTTACTCTTTCACTACTGGTTCTTGTAGTACCCAATTGCTTCATAACCTGAAAGGTATGAATACTATTTTCTGGACTTCATCATAACCCATTACATTAAAAAATGGAAAACACGGATTTTAGAAAATTGGGAAAATATAGGGAAGCTGACTGTGGTTTTTATTTTGAATTACTTAGATTTTTCTCACTAATTAATAGAATACCTTAAAATTTTACAGACAGTAATCTTTTGTCTGGCAAATATTAACTAAATTTCATCAAACTAGTATCCCCACTACTCCCACCCATCCTTTATATCATTGAAAGTGATCTTTCTAAAATTTAATTATATTAATCCTCTGCCTGAATTCCTTCCTTTTAGGTCGGATAAAGTTGAAATTCATTACTCAAATAAGGTTCCCATTTGTCTGGCCATTGCTAACCATTTCAAACCTACATCTTACTTCAGTTCCCCCGATTACTCTGTCCTCACCCTTGCACCCTTGCACTGCTTAAACCCTTTCTCTATACGATGCATCAGCAATGTGAATATGATTACTTCCATGTCCTGCTCAGCACCCTGTAAAATCCTCTCATCATCTAGAACATAAAATGCAAACTCATTAAAATAGCTTTCAAGGTCATCCATGATCTGACTACTGCTTAGCTCCACAGCCCCATTTTCTGTCATGACTGACTTCACACTTCATGCTCAAACAGTGTGAAACTGTGTAGAGTCCCCAGAGATACAATATAATTCCTAACCTCTGTGTCTTTGCTTATACAGGGTTTTGTTTTTGAAATGTCATCCCTTTCTTTTTTATGGCTCTGTGCTAGTTTTTAAGTCTTTAACCCAGATGTCCCTCCGTCCCAAACTCTAAGAGAAGTGAGAAGGCACTTACTGCATGCTGCTGAATATTCTGTGCACACATCTATGATAGCAGTTTCCACATCATTTATAATTATCTGATTGTATTTCCCCCACTAGATTTAAGCTCCTTGAGGGCAATTACTTAATTGTATGATTACTTCCCTAATGTCTGAAGAATAGAAGGAACTCAGTAATTATATATTGGATTGAACAGTGAATAAATGAAATCATAATTTTTATGGTTGGTAGTCACAGAGAATTACTGAAAAATCCTTAAATATATCTTGCAATTTCATAGACTCAGAGTGTACATTAAACGTAGCATTTTTGGAAGACAATATATTTCATATTTAACACATAAAAACACCTTTCCCAGCAAATTCCACTTTTAGAGAAAATTTCTAAAAATATAATAATATAGTAATATACTATTATAACAAATATTTGTATCATACCCTAAAATATCCTATAGATATTTGTATCATACCCCCAAAAGATAGTTCTTTGCAATGTTTGTGATGGCAAGTAAATTATAAACCACTATGCTGGTTAATTTTATGTGTCAACTTGACTAGACTATGGTACCCAGTTTTTGATCAAAACCCAGTCTAGATGTTGATGTGAAGGTATTTTTTAGATGTAATTAACATTTAAATCAGTAGACTTCGAACAAGTAGATTACCCTATATAATGTGGGTGGGTCTCACATTCAGCTGAAGGCCTTAAGAGAAAAGGCCTGGAAAAAGAAGAAATTATGTTCCAAACTACCATCACCGAAGACTGCACTGAAATATCACCTCCTCCTTGGGTCTTCAGCCTGCAGGACTGCCCTGCAGCTTTCAGATGTACCAGCCCCCACAAGCACATGAAACAATTTCTTAAAATAAATAAAGTGCTTTCCTTTTCTTTCTCTCTATCTCTCTGTCTCTGTATCAGTCTCTCAATAGATAGATAGATAGGTGGATGATAGAGATATGGAAATACACATAGATATAGATACATAGATATGTAAACATACACACACCCTATTGGTTTTGTTTCTCTGGAGAAACCCTACTAATAAAGACACCTAAAAGAAAATAAACAAGTAAATGTTTAGATAAATTATCACATATGCATACACCATCAACATCTTTGCTCCCCTCGAATACTTGCTTGATTAAAGTGATAACCTAGTTAAAGCCAAGAGTAAACATATTGCAGGCCAGTATCTCCAGAACTGAAAGCATCTAAGGACAAAAAACCAAAAAACCAAAAAACCAAAATAAAACAGTGCTGACTACTCTCACTTTAATGTCAGTATCAAAAACCTCAAGTGGTCCTTAATAGTGCCTGGAAAAATCATATTTCCCTTGCTCATTCTTCCACTTTTCTAAATGACTATTCCATACCTTTTCCTTTCTCTTTATTTCTCCAGTAGTGCCATTCTCTTATTATTAGCTCCGACCTTAGTTCAAATTTTACAAAGAACAAATTGAGTCAGAGGAGATTTTACAAAACCTCCCACCCACACATCCATACACATCTGCACATCTGTGGATCTGCAACAACGATAAATACTGATGATCATGTAGGAAAGTTTGCAACCAGATACTGACAATTGCCTAAAGTATTATTTACATATTCTAAATATATTATTTGATATTGAATGAGTAAATATCTGTAAACTGCTTAGAAGTATGTGTACATGTAGTAAGTCCTATATGCTTATTACCTACTGAATATTTCACTTCCATTTCATGAACACACCTAAAGGAGAATTCATGAATTTCTCCTATATATCTAATTTCTCACTTTGTTAAATGCATTACATTCTTCCACTTCTTTAAATCAAAATCCCAAATTCATTTTATACTTCTCTCTCTCCTGCTTATATCTGTTCATACAACAAAACATTATACCTTTTCTTTTGCATTGATTCATGCTGTCTTTATACCTTTCTGTAATAGAACAATTCACTGTGCTGCAATGACTCCACTTTTAAAGTTTCTCCATAATGTATATTGTGGCAATATTATTCTTCCCCAAATATTTTTTGTCTTCCTACTTGCCTGTTTAATAACTCAAAATGGATTACTGTAGTCTACTGAATAAGTTCCAATCATTTCATCCTGACATCATCAGTACATGATTAAACATAGATACTCATTTCTTTTCCTCCTTCCACTCCCCCATATATACCACCTAAAATTAACCATACAAGTATTCTGAAAATTTTGAAAACACATCATTATTCATAGATTATCTTATTTTCATCAATCTTGTTATTACATAGATTTATATTAGACAAAAATGTGTCGTGTTCTAGATTTAAGCTGCTCAAGACTGTATAATATTTCCACATATGTGACATTACATTTTGCAGATGATAATAAATACCTTATTTTTCTGAACCCTAGTGCGAGAATCTAATGTCTAAAAAAGTTATGAAGTGTCCTTTTTAGATTCTCACAATAAAAATTTAAAGTGGGAAGGGCTCTGTGGAAGGGTATGGTAAAATTCTTATCTTTTGTGGGAGCCAGACATGTTATTAGGATGGGGAGAAAGAGCTAGGACAACATTTCAGAGTCTGTAAAAGACACAGAAGCATAATAACACTTTTTGAAAGTTACAATAAATTAACTAAATTGATATTGAAATATAAATCAAGTTTTAATTTTTTTTAGTGGAACATTATAGTCATATCGAAATTTTAAAAAATTAAAATAAAAATAGAACCGAAGTGTTTTAGGCAGAGTTAGAGAGAGGCTGCCTATAATCCCAAATTGGAGAAACAATAAGACTCTAGCAAACAATATGATTCAGTATTAACGACAGTACCATTCAGATTCCTCCGTGTGTATATGTCAGCCCCTCTTCCCTCTCAAATCCTACATTAATATTACCTAGTCTAATTAATCACACTAAGACATAAGGTATTGTGTTTATTTCTTATGAAAAAATAAATCATTAGAATAACTCCCTGAATGATTTGTACTTTAACTACAAAATGTAACAGTGAAGTACTTTGTCTTTCACAAACATTTTTTATTTACATTCTGATACATATAAATTCTCTTGAGTGCTAATAATAAGGGATCTATGGTATAATTAGCTTGAAAATGCCTATGATATATCTTATGAATATTTTGACCATCTTATTTACATTTCAAATGAATGTGCTTGTCAATTACTGAGGAATATCAGAATGCTCCTAAATACTAATTTTATGCATTAGATTTGTTTACGGAGTCAAGTACATAAAACATAAAGGTATATTTGTTTTCTGTTAAAAAATGAATTATAAAGTTAAAAAATTATCCTGGCTATAAAAGTATAGAACATACCACATTTGGGACTTCCCTGGTGGTGCAGTGGTTAAGAATCCGCCTGCCAATACAGGGGACATGGGTTCGAGTCCTGGTCCAGGAAGATCCCACATGCCACAGAGCAACTAAGCCCGTGCACCACAACTAATGAGCCCTAGAGCCACAACTACTGAGGCCACGTGCCACAACTACTGAAGCCCATGCACCTAGAGCCCATGCTCTGCAACGAGAGAAGCCACCGCAATGAAAAGCCTGCATACCACAATGAAGAGTAGCCCCCGTTGTCTACAACCAGAGAAAGCCCGCGGGCAGCAATGCACACCTAACACAGCCAAAAATAAATAAATTAAGTAAAAAAAAGAAAAAGAAAAGAGAACATACCACATTCACACACATAGACTTCTTGAAGCAGAGTCACTCATTTAGGATTTTCACAAGTTAGGGTGTGTGAAACAAACTTTACAGAAACATTGTCCATTGAATTTTAAGTATAATTTCTGGCAATTATGTATGCTTCCTGTTATATTCCCTAGCTATATTTATATACATTATAGAAGAACTAATTAAAGACTTTTATGTTGACTTAATTGATATAGTTCTTAGTTAACCTTAAGTTAATCTTTCCATTTTCCTATTATCATTTTCCTCATTTTAGAACTATCTTATTTAACAATTTAAGACTGAGATGTTACCTTTGTAGATTTTCCCACAGAGTCTTCTATATTTCCTCCCATTATTTTTATCCCTGTATTAGTCAGATCAGGCTGCAATAATAATATACCAGAGATTGGGTGGATTAAACAGCAGAAATTAATTTTCTTACAGTTATGGAGGCTAGGAATCCAAGATCAAAGTGCCAGCAGGGTTGCTTTCTGCTGAGATCTCTCTTTCCAGACTTGCAGACAGCCACCTTCTCCCTGTGAGTTTTCCTCTGTGCCCATGGAAAGAGAGATCTTTGGTGTCTCTTCCTGTAAGTGCACCAGTCCTATAAGACTAGAGCCCCAAACCTTATGGTTTAATTTAATCTTATTTACCTAATTAAAGTCCTTATCTCAAAATACAGTCACATTGGGAGTTAATGCTTTATTGGTTGAATTTTGAGGGCACACATTGCAGTCAATAAAAATCCCCAGTGCTAATTTTTTTTTCATTTTCATTACTCTTTGTCTTAAAGATTCATAGAGCTTCAATCTAATGTTTTTAGATTAAAAAATCATATCAAAGTATATAAAAACATAAATCACATTGCCCTAAGTCCAGTAGGTATTTGGAGTATATCTACTTCCAAGAGTAAAAGACAAAACTTACGAAGTTTCTTTATGCTTTACAACTTCAATAAATGTTATCAAATCAGTGATATCAACCTATTCATAAAGGTTTCATAAAATATCATAAAAATGATGGTTCTTCCTCATCAAATTATATCCTGAAATTCTAAAATAACTCTGGCACTATATTTCCTGCTTCCTAATGATAAATATTCCAAGCAAATATATAGTGCACATAAAATATACTGACTCAACGGAAAGAAAATATTTATTCACAGATTTGTGTTTGACAGTCCTCAAGGAACTGAGAAAATTAAATTTTGTATTTTAACTTGTCATGTGAAGGATTTCAAAACCTTTGGACAAAATGTGATATGTACACACATATATTTATGAAATATATGTACATATACACACAAAAACATAAATGTATTCCAAGTAATTATATGACCTTGGAGAAAGTTTTAAATTTGCTATAAGTAAATTTTCTCATTTACAAAAATTAATTTGTGTCGCATTTGCGATTTTATAGTGATTTACTTGATCTTTGGTCATCTTGCCTTTTTTAAGACTTGCAAATTATTTCCATAGATTAAGACTTTTTGCTTGTATCTCTAATACTTTTGAAGGTATAGAGAACATCTTATCCAATCAATTGTTAATTCACAGTATTCCAAGGTATTCTTTAAAATATATGTATCTATTTTTCAGGGTTGGGAATAAATAGGATCTTTTGAGTACTCCTCATTTAATATGAGGAACTTAACAAGGGTTGTTTCCTCAGACCAATTCACTTATCCTCCCACACACATTTTGATCAATTTAAAAAATTTCATCCGATAATTTTTGTCTGCTTTTTTATTGTTAATCTAAAATCTGATTAATTTTATCACATAATTATTTATTTATTTATTTTTAAAAACATCTTTATTGGAGTATAATTGCTTCACAATACCATGTTAGTTTCTGTTGCACAACATAGCGAATCAGACATATGCATACACGTCCCCATATACCCTCCCTCTTGAGCCTCCCTCCTATCCTCCATATCCCACCCCTCTAGATCATCACAAAGCACCGAACCAATGTCCCTGTGGTATGATGCTGCTTCCCACCAGCCAACTATTTTACATTCGGTAGTGTATATACGTCGATGCTACTCTCACTTTGCCCCAGCTTCAACCCCCCACCCCATGTCATCAAGTCTATTCTCTATGTCTACTTCTTTATTCCTGCCCTGAAACTAGGTTCATCAGTACCATTTTTTTTTTAGATTCCGTATATATGCATTAGCATACAGTATTTGTTTTTCTCTTGCTGACTTACTTCACTCTGTATGACAGACTCTAGGTCCATCCACCTCACTACAAATAACTCAATTTCATTAATTTTTATGGCCGAGTAATATTCCATTGTATATATGTGCCACATCTTCTTTATCCATTCATCTGTCAGTGGACATTAGGGTTGGTTCCATGTCCTGGCTATTGCAAATAGTGCTGCAAAGAACATTGTGGTACATGTCTCTTTTTGAATTATGGTTTTCTCAGGGTATATGCCCAGTAGTGGGATTGCTGGGTCATATGGTAGTTCTATTTTTAGTTTTTTAAGGAACCTCCATACTGTTTTCCATAGTGGTTGTATCAATTTACATTTCTACCAACAATGTAGGAGGGTTCCCTTTTCACCACACCTTTTCCAACATTTATTGTTTCTAGCTTTTTTGATAATGGCCATTCTGACCAGCATGAGGTGATACCTCATTGTAGTTTTGATTTGCATTTCTCTAATAATTAGTGATGTGGAGCATCTCTTCATGTGCCTCTTGGCCATCTGTATGTCTTCTTCAGTGAAATGTCTACTTAGGTCTTCTGCCCATTTTTTAACTGGATTGTTTGTTTTTTTGATATTGAGCTCCATGAGCTGTTTGTATATTTTGGTGATTAATCCTTTGTCTGCTGTTTCATTTGCAAATATGTTTTCCCATTCTGAGTGTGGTCTTTTGGTCTTGTTTATGGTTTCCTTTGCTGTGCATAAGGTTTTAGGTTTAATTAAGTCCCATTTGTTTACTTTTGTTTTTACTTGTTACTCTAGGAGGTGGGTCAAAAAAGATCTTTCTGTGGTTTATGTCAAGAATGATTTTCCTCTAAGAGTTTTATAGTGTCTGGTCTTACATTTAAGTCTTTAATCCATTTGGAGTTTATTTTTCTGTAGGGTGTTAGGTAATGTTCTAATTTCATTCTTTTACATGTAGCTGTCCAGTTTATCCAGTACCACTTATTGAAGAGGCTGTCTATTCTCCATTGTATGTTCTTCCCTCCTTTGTCATAAATTAGGTGCCAGTATGTGTGTGGGTTTATCTCTGGGCATTCTATCCTGTACCATTGATCTATATTTCTGTTTTTGTTCCAATACAACACTGTCTTGATTAATGTAGCTTTGTGATATAGTTTGAAGTTAGGGAGCCTGATTCCTCCAAGTCTGTTTTTCTTTCTCAAGATTGCTTTGGCTATTCGGGGTCTTTTGTGTTTCCATGCAAATTGTAAGACTTTTTGTTCTAATTCCGTGAAGAATGCCATTGATAGTTTGATAGGATTACATTGAATCTGTAGATTGCTTTGGGAAGTATAGTCATTTTCACAATATTGATTCTTCCAATCCAAGAACATGGTATATTTCTCCATCTGTTTATGTCATTTTTTATTTCTTTCATCAGTGTTTTATAGTTTACTGAGTGCAAGTCTTTCACCTCCTTGGGCAGGTTTATTCCTAGGTATTTTATTCTTTTTGTTGCAGTGGTAAATGGGAGTATTTCTTTAATTTCTGTTTCTGATTTTTCGTTGTTGGTGTATAGGAATGCCAGAGATTTCTGTGCATTAATTTTGTATCCTGCAACCTTACCAAATTCATTGACTACTTCTAGTAGTTTTCTGGTGGCATCTTTAGGATTTTTTATATATAGTATCATGTCATAGGCATAAAGTGACAGTTTTCATTCTTCTTTTCCAATTGTATTCTTTTTATTTCTTTTTCTTCTCTGATTGCCAATGCTAGGACTTCCAAAACTATGTTGAATATGAGTGGCGAGAGTGGACATCCTTGTCTTTTTCCTGATCCTAGTGGAAATGCTTTCAGTTTTTCACCATTGAGTATGATGCTTGCTGTGGGTTTGTCATATATGGCCTTTATTATGTTGAGGTAGGTTCCCTCTATGCCCACTTTCTGGATAGTTTTGATCATAAATGGCTGTTGAATTTTGTCAAAACTTTTAATGCATCTTTTGAGATGATCATATGGTTTTTATTCCTTAATTTGTTAATGTGGTGTATCACATTGATTGATTTGCATATATTGAAGAATCCTTGCATCCCTGGGATAAATCCCACTTGATCATGGTGTATGATCCTTTTAATGTGCTGTTGTATTCTGTTTGCCAATATTTTGTTCAGGATTTTTTCATCTATGTTCATCAGTGATATTGGTCTATAATTTTCTTTTTTTGTGATATCTTTTTCTGGTTTTGGTATCTTTTTCTGGTTTTGCTGGCTTCGTAGAATGAATTTGGGAGTGTTTCTCCCTCTGCAATTTTTTGGAAGAGGTTGAGAAGGATCAGTGTTAGCTCTTCTCTAAATGTTTGCTAAGAATATGCCTATGAAGCCATCTAGTCCTGGACTTGTTTGTTGGAAGATTTTTAATTATGGTTTCAATTTCATTACTTGTGATAGGTTTATTTATATTTTCTAATTCTTCCTGGTTCAGTCTTGGAAAATTGTACCTTTCCAAGAATTTGTCTATTTCTTTGTGGCTGTCCATTTTATTGGCCTACAGTTGTTTGTAGTAGTCTTTTATAATCCTTTGTATTTCTGCAGTGTCAGTTGTGATTTCTCCTATTTAATTTCTAATTTTATTGGTTTGTGTTCTCTCCCTTTTTTTTCTTGATGTGTCTGGCTAAGGGCTTATCAATTTGTTTATTTTCTCAAAGAACCAGCTTTAGTTTTATTGCTCTTTGCTATTGTTTTCTTCATTTCTATTTCACTTATTTCTGCTCTGATCTTTTTGATTTCTTTCCTTCTGTTGACTTTGGGTTTTCTTTGTTCTTTCTCTAGTTGTTTTAATTGTAGGGTTAGATTGTTTATTCGAGACTTTTTTTGTTTCATGAGGGGAGATTGTATTGCTATAAACATCCCTCTTAGAACTGCTTTTGTTGTGTCCCATAAGTTTTCGGTTGTCATGTTTTCGTTGTCGTTTGTTTCTGTGTATTTTTAATTTTTTTCTTTGATTTCTTCAGTGATCTCTTGGTTATTTAGGAATGCACTGTTTAGCCTCCATGTATTTGTGTTTTTTACCATTTTTTCCCCATAATTGATTTCCAATCTCATAGCATTGTGGTCAGAAAAGATGATTGATATGATTTCAAATTTCTGAGGCTTGATTTGTGATCCAAGATGTGATCTAGCCTGGAGAATGTTCCATGTACATTTAGGAATAAAGCATATTCTGCCACTTTGGGGTGGAATATTCTATAAATATCAATTAGATCTATCTGGTTTATTGTGTCAATTAAAGCTTTTGTTTACTTATTTATTTTCTGTTTGGATGATCTGTCCTTTGGTGTAAGTGGAGTGTTAAAGTCCCCACTATTATTGTGTTACTGTTGATTTCTCCTTTCATGGCTGTTAGCATTCACCTTATGAATTAAGGTGCTCCTATGTTGGGTGCATAAGCATTTATAATTGTTATATCTTCTTCTTGGATTGACCCTTTGATCATTCTGTAGTGTCCTTCCTTACCTCTTGTAACAGACTTTATTTTAAAGTCTATTTTATCTGATATGAGTATTGCTACTCCAGCTTTCTTTTGATTTCCATTTTCATGGAATATCTTTTTCCATCCCTTCATTTTCAGTCTCTGTGTGTCCCTAGGTCTGAAGTGGGTCTCTCATAAACAGCATATATATGGCTCTTGTTTTTGTATTCATTCAGTCAGTCTGTGTCTTTTGGTTGGGACATTTAATCCACTTACATTCAAGGTTATTATTGATATGTATGTTCCTATTACAATTTTCTTAATTGTTTTGGGTTTGTTTTTGTGGGTCTTTTTCTTCTCTTCTGTTTCCTGCTGAGAGGTTTCTTTAGCATTTGTTATAAAGCTGGTTTGATGGAGCTGAATTCTCTTAGCTTTTGTTTGTCTGAAAAATTTTGACTTCTCCATTCAATCTGAATGAGATCCTTCCTGGTTAATCTTTGTTGTAGGTTTTTCTCTTTCATCTCTTTAAGTATATTCTGCCACTCCCTTCTGGCCTGCAGAATTTCCACTCAAAAATCAGCTGATAACCTTATTCCTTTGTATTCCTTGCTATTCCTTTGTATGTTATTTTTTTGTTTTTCCCTTGCTCCTTTTAATATTTTTTCTTTGAATTTAATTTTTGTTAGTTTGATTAATATGTGTCTTCGTGTGTTTTTCCCAGGGTTTATGTTGTATGGGACTCTCTGTGCTTTCTGGACTTGGGTGACTATTTCTTTTCCCATGTTAGGGAAGTTTTTCACTATAATCTCTTCAAATATTTTCTCAGACCCTTTCTTTTTCTCTTCATCTTCTGGGACCCCTATAATTCGAATGTTGGTGCATTTAGTGTTGTCCCAGAGAGGTCTCTGAGATTGTCTTCAATTCTCTTCATTCTTTTTTCTTTATTCTGCTCCTCAGCAGTTACTTTCACCATTTTGTCTTCCAGCTCACTTATTCATTCGTCTGCCTCCATTATTGATTCCTTCTAGTGTATTTTTCATTTCAGTTATTGTGTTGTTCATCTCTGTTTGTTTGATCTTTAGTTCTTCTAGGTCTTTCTTAAACATTTCTTGTATTTTCTCAATCTGTGCTTCCACTCTATTTCTGAGATTCTGGAGCAACTTTACTATCATTACTCTGAATTCTTTTTCAGGTTGGTTACCTATTTCCTCTTCATTTATTTGGTCTTGTAGGTTTTTACCTTGCTCCTTCATCTGTGACATATTTTTTTTGCCGTCTCATTTTTTTTTTTTTTTTTAGTGTGATTGTGTTCCTGTTTTACTGGTTGTTTGGCCTGAGGCTTCCAACACTGAAGTTTGTAGGCTATTGGGTAAAGCTGGGTCTTTGTGCTGAGATGAGGAACTCTGTGAGACCTCACTCTGATGAATATTCCCTGGGGTCTGAGGTTCTCTTTTAGTCCAGTGGTTCAGACTCAGAGCTCCCACTGCAGGAGCACCTGCCCAACCTGAGGCTCGCCAATCAAGATCCCGCAAGCCATGTGGTGCAGCAGAAAAAAAAAAAGTAAAAAATAAAATTAGACTTGGAAACTAACAGATAAGTTATAAAGAATGTAAAAATAAAAAATATCAACAACCAGAAAGTACATCAGTACCACAATAGTAAAATAGAGGAGGAAGGAAAAGAAAAAAAAAGGTGGGGGGAAGGCCTTGGCTGTGGAGAGTGGGGCCTAAGCAAGGGTGAGTTTGGGGTGGTGGGCGGGGCCAATGCTCAGGACCCACAGGACTGGAAAAGGCCCTGGGGGCTGTGGAGGGTGGGGTTTCAGCTCACGGAACAAAGGGGCCCAGGCGTGGCCCCCATCCCTAGTCTCAGAGGTCAGGGGACCTCATCTGGGAGCCCAGCAGGCTTCCTGGGCTCAATTGGGTGGGGCAAATGCCCTCCTCTCCTCTCCTGCTCCTCCAGTCTAGGGTCTGGGTGGGCTGCTCCCACCTGCCTCTCCTGATCTTACTGATTTTTTTAATAGCTTTAGCAGGTCCAGTCTCAGTCCTGTAGACATTCCTGAATCCCAGGGTAAAAGTCACTTGCATTGTTCAGGTAGGGATCCATGCTACAGCAGCTAGGAAAAGGCACTAACCTTCGACCCAGCCTCCATCCAGGCTATCCTACTCCCTCATTATCACATAATTATTTTATTATAGCAAATATTAACAACAAAACTCTTTTTGATATTTAGTATCCACAGAAATATATGTGTATGTTTGTGTATACATATATTATGTATATAATAGGTATATCTATATATACCTTTAGGTTTTACAACATTTCCATGAATTATGTGTTATTACTATGCTCATTTTGTGTATGAGGAAACAAGTTCAGAAATATAAAATAATGTTTTTCCAATGCTACTTAAGTAAAAGCAGTAAAATAGGCAATTAAATGATATCAATCTGGCTCCAGAGCCAAAGTGTACACTTCTTGAAACCTATCTCACATCCTTGCTGACTACATTTTTCCTTGAGTTGTTACAGCAGCAAGCTATGTGCAGGAGTGACCTGATAGCAGCCAGCCACAGCTGCACAGGGCACTTCTTACTTTTTGATCCAAGGATTCTCTGCCAATAATATTAGGAAGCCAATGGGAATCTATTCAGGCAATCTAATGAATGTGTAAAGTAAGTGACATGAATGATAGCAATATACTAAGGAATGGGAGGGAGAATTTGGGAATAGTTTTTAAGGTAACCACACTACCCATGAAGCAGTATAGCGTTATTTGTTAATGGACTCAGATTAGTTACAAGTATGTATTTTAGGATCTAGGGCAAGCACTAGAATTTTTTTTAAATAAATATAATTGATATGATGAGATGAGATAAAATGGAATCAAATAAAATGAGCAATTAAAATCATAAAAGGCAGAACAAGAGGGGTTCAAAAGCAAAGAACTAATACAACAAATAGAAAACAGTTACAAGTAATATTTTAGGTAATTAGGCAGTGTATTGTGGAGTCCTTTGTTGCTCAAACTGTCGTGTTTATCAAGCTTGCTTCTTGTCCACACTACTGGAAAAAAATGTGGTATATCTCACTGCTGCTATCTAAATTAAACCTAAGTAAAATCAGTTTCCTGACCATAATTTACATAGAGACAATTAATGGTAAATATTGGGTAAAAAAATCCATTTTAGCATTGTTGTGCTTTGTTTCAAATAAGCTTTATTTCTTAAAACAATTTTAGGTACACAGCTAAATTAAGTGGAAATTACAGAGAATTCCAATATATCCCTTCCCCCCCACACACAAAATCCTCCTCCCACTACAAACATCCCACATCAGAGTGCTACAATTGATGAACTTACATTGGCAAATCATTTCATTATTAGCCCAAATCCAGAGTTTACATTTGGGTTCCCTTTTGGTATACTCTATGGGTTTTCCAAATATATAATTATATGTACCCACATTTATAGTATCATACAGACTAGTTTCATTGACCTAAAAGTCCTCAGTGCTCTGTCTAGTCATTCCTCCCTGTTCCTGATATTAGATTTTTAAATTCTTTAAAGAAATAATAATTAACATCAATTATTCTAAAACTCTTGCAAAAAATTAAAGGGGAGGGAACACTTCCAAACTCATTTCAACAGACCAGCATTACTGCTAAAACAAAACCAGACAAGGACATTATAAGAAGTTAAAATTACCTGTCAATATCCCTGAATAACATAGATGTAAAAATCCTCACCAAAATACTAGCAAATTGAATTCAAAAGTGCATTAAAAAGATTATGTACCATGATCAAGTGGGATTTATCACTGTAATGCTAGGATGGTCGAACATATGCAAATCAATATGATATACTACATTAACAGAATAAAGGGTAAAAATCACATGATCCTTTCAATAAATGCAGAAAAAGCATTTGACAAAATTCAACATTCTTTCATGATAAAAACTCTCAACAAATTAGGTATAGAAGGAATGTACCTTAACATAATAAAGGCTATATATGATATGTCCATAACTAACATCATACTCAGTGGTGAAAAGCTGAAAGCCTTCCCTAAGATCGGATACAAGACAAGGATGTCACTCTTGCCTTTTCTATTCATCATAGTACTTTAAGTCCTAGCCATAGCACTTAAGCAAGAACAGGAAATAAAAGGCATCCAAATTGGAAAGAAAGAAGTAAAACTTAACTATTTGTGGATGACATGATTTTATATATTGAAAACCCTAAAGACTCCACCAAAAGACTATTAGAAATAATAAATGATTACAGTAAAATTGCAGGTCATAAAATAATATACAAAAATGTTTTGCATTTCTATACACTAACAATGAGCTAGCAGAAAGAGAAATTAAGAAAATTATCCCATTTACAATCATGATAAGAATAAAAAAAAATACTCAGGAATAAATTTAACCAAGGAGGTGAAAGACCTGTACACTTAAAACTGTAAGACACATTTGAAAGAAACTGAAGAAGACACAAATAAATTGAAAGATAGTCTATGCCCATGAAATGGAATGATTAACATTGTTAAAATGTCCATATTACCTAAAGTAATCTACAGATTCAGTGCAATCTCTATCAAAATCCTAAGGACATTTTTCACAGAAATAAAACAAAAACTATAAAATGTATATAGAACCACAAAATACCCTGAATAGCCAGAGCAATCCTGAGAAAAAAGAGAATAAACCTGATTTCAAAATATATTACAATGCTTAAGTAATCAAAACATCATGGTATTGGCAGAAAAACAGATATCTAGATAAATGGAACAGAATTGAGAGCCCAGAAATAAACCCACACATATATGGACAATTAATTTATGACAAAGGAGAAAAGAACATATAACAGAGAAAGGGTAGTCTCTTCAATAAGTGGTGTTGGGAAAACTGGACAGCCACATGCAAAAAATAAAAATAAAACTAGACATTCTCACACCACACACAAAAATCAATTCAAAGTGGACTAAAGACTTTAATGTAAGACCTGAAACGATAAAACTCCTGGAAGAAAATACAGGCAGTGCATTCCTTGACATCAGTCTTAGATATATCTTTCTTGATAATCCTCCTCATGCAAAGGAAACAAAAGCAAAAATAACCAAGCGGGATGACATCAAGCTAAGAAGTTCTTGCACAGCAAAAGAAACCATCAACAAAACAAAAAGACCACCTACCAAATGGGAGAGGATATTTGCAAATCATATATCTGATAAAGGGTTAGTATCCAAAATATGTAAAGAGCTCTTGCAATTCAACAACAACAGTAACAAATAATCTGATTTTTAAAATGGGCAGAGAGCCTGAATAAACATTTTTCCAAATGACTAGCAGGAACATGAAAAGACATTCAATATCACTAATTATTAGGGAAATGAAAATTGAAACCACAATGAGATAAAGCCTCATGCTTCTTAGAATGACTAGTATAAAAAAGGTGAGAAATAGAGGTGCTGGAGAGGATTTGAAGAAAAGGGAACCCTCATACACTGTTGGTGAGAATGTAAATTGGTGCAGCTACTATGAAAAATAGTATGGAGATTTCTCAAAAAATTGAGAATAGAACTACCATATGATCCATGAATTCCACTCCTGGATATTTATTCAAAGAATACAAAAACACTAATTTGAAAAGATATATGCACCTCCATGTTCATCGCAGCATTATTTACAAGAGCCGAGATATGGAAACAACCTAAGTGCCCATTGATGGATAAATGAATAAAGAAATTGTGGTACATATATACAGTGGAATCTTATTTAGCCACAGAAAGATGAAATTCTGTCATTTGCCACAACATGGACGGACCTGGAAGGTATTATGCTAAGTGAAATAAGACAGATGAAGAAAGACAAATATAATATGATTTCACTTACATGTAGAATATATAAAACAAACAAATGAACAAACAAAATAATTGAACAAACCAAATCAAACAAAAACAAGCATGTAGCTACAGGGACCAGAGTAGTGGTTACCAGAGGGAAAAGAGCAGGGAGTAGAGTGAAATGTAGGGGATCAACTGTACGGTGACAGATGGAAGCTAAAGTTTTGGTGGTAAACACACTGTAGTGTATACAGAACTAGAAATATAATGTTGTATATATGAAACTTATATAATGTTATAAACCAATGTTGCCTCAATAATAAATAAATAACACTGGAAGAAGAAAAACTGAAAGAATATGTGATATACATACACAGTGGAATATTATTCAGCTATAGAAAGGAAGGAAATCCTGTCATTTGTGACAAGCTGGATGAACATGGAAGGCATTATGCTAAGTGAAATAAGCCAGACAGAGAAAGACAAATGCTGGAAGGCATCACTTATATGTGGAATCTTAAAAAAAAGAAAAAAAAGTTGATTTCACAGAAACAAAATAGAAAGGTGGTTGTCAGAGGCTGGGGTAAGGGAAAAATGGGGAGGTATAGGTCTAAGGGTACAAACTTTCAGTTATAAGAAGAATAAGTTCTGAGGATTTAATGTACAGCATAGTGACTATAGTTAATAATATGGTATTATGCATTTAAAACTTGCTGAGAGTAGATCTTAAGCATCCTCACCACACACAAAAATTAATTAAGTGTGTGCTTCCCTGGTGGCACAGTGGTTGGGAGTCTGCCTGCTGATGAAGGGGACGTGGGTTCGTGCCCCGGTCCGGGAAGATCCCACATGCCGCGGAGCAGCTGGGCCCATGAGCCATGGCTGCTGAGCCTGTGCATCCGGAGCCTGTGCTCCGCAACAGAAGAGGCCATGGCAGTGAGAGGCCCACGTACCAAAAAAAAAAAAAAAAAAAAAAATTAATTAAGTGAGGTGATGGACATGTTAATTATCTTGATTTTTTAATTATCCCAAAATGTATGTGCACATCAAACCATCACATTGTACACTTTAAATATATACAATTGCATTTGTCATTTATTCCTCAATGAAGTTGGGGGAGGGAAAGGAAAGTAGATTATAAACATTGGTCCATCCAAATAAATTTATTTTAAAGAAATGTTCTTACAGTTAATATAATTTAGTATTTATATTGCTATATAACAAATTACTATAAATTTATCAGATAAAACAACACAAATTTATTATGTCATTGTTTCTTTGGTTCAGGAATCTGAGCACAGCTCAGGTGTGTCCTCCACTCAGGGTCTCACAAGGGTATAATCAAGATTTACATTCTCATCTGGAGTCTTGGCTGGGGGAGAATCCAATTCAAAAGTCATTCATATTGTTGGCAGAATTCATTTCCTTACAGTTGTGTGAGTATGGATGCTGCCTGTTTGTTGACTGTTGCCTGGAGCCTGCTTCAGGTCCTAGAGGCTTCCCACAGTTCCTAGAGGCTGCCCACTGTTTCTAGAGCCTGCCCACAGTTCCTTGCCACATGGGCTTTCCCTACATGGCCTCTTATTTCACCAAGCCTGCACAGAGAGTCTGATTTAGGTTGTAATTATATTTGCAAAAGTTCTTCACCTTTCCTGCACTCAAGTGTCTAAAAGAAACTCAGAGGTCTTACCACACTCAGGGGGAAGAGATTATACCAGGCATGAACACCCAGGGACAGGTATCATGGGGCCCTCTCTAAAGTCTGCCTACTGCACCAAGTGATAATAATAATTGTGTTTTGTGTAGTTAGGATCATCGACTTTGGTGTAGAACAGACTTGGCTAAGAGCCCTGGCTCTGTTGGTTGTTAGCTTTGTGAAGTTGACATCACTTCACTTCTATAAATGTCAATTCCTTCATACATAAAGTATGAATAATTAGATCTATTTCATGAGGATGAATACATGAGGGGATAATTATGCAGCACTTACTATCATACCTACTACTTAGAAGTATTTTGAACTTTTTATTATTGTTATAATTATTAAATATGTGCTTTATGAGTAATCACAATTTATTTTTATAATAAATAGAATAAACAGGTTTATACTAGCTGTTTAATGCTATCTATTCTTACTAAGATCCTAGTTCTAAGCCCAAACCTATAGAAGGGAATTTGATTATATTAATACTAGTCCTATAAACAAATTATTACAATAGAACATGCAAGAATTTTTGTATACTTTTTCAGCTTTTGGGTATTTTAAAATTAGCTCCAAAGTAGATGATTCTGTCTGTCAACACATTTGTTTTCCTACAAAGTTCTCCAGGCACTGTTTGAGGTTTTCCTAATGTTTTGTCTTTTTTCCTCAAATACGTTTCCTTCTTTCCACTTGGCTTCAGATTTCTACTCTATCTGGCAGCTGCTTAAATATTTATAAAGCTTAAGTTACAGACTTTCTTTCAAAAGTACCATAAAATTGAAAAGTGAAGCTGAAAGAGTAGTGATAACATCAAGAACAAATATGTTGACTTGGTGAATTCTGAAGAGCACAAAGAAATTTTGGAAAACTGTGGTTTTCCTGTCCCTGTTCCCAAATTATAACAGGCCTATTTCTTCTCATAACACTTCGTAATTCTATTTTTAAATGATACAAAAAAATCAATGGCGATAATTTCAGAAGCTACCAATTCTACTTGATTATAAAATTCAACTAGAAATTCAGAATTCATATCCTTTCCCTCCAAGGGTCCAGAGTAAGGAAGTGAAGGGAGAAGGGGAACTGTCATTTACTGAGAGTCAGCTGTGGATGAGCCACTTGCTTTAACTTTTATGAATGCTGCCCTTTAATGCCTTCACTTAATGAAATATAGTAGTTGTAGGGAAAGGGGGAAGTTCTAAAACATGATCAATTTCACAATTTCAGTTTGTAACCATAAATTTTTAATCTTAAATTGATATTTGTCCAAAAACTTTAATATTTTCCACTGCTTGTCAAATCTAACCACAATTTAAAAAAATATTTTATTGTCGATAAGGTGGACTTTGACACATACACACACACAAATACGCAATAGAAGAACATGCACACACCACACCCGTAAGGAAATTTTGAAGTGTTTTGTCAAAAAAAGAAAGGAGAGGAGAGATATTGGCTGTAACTTAGAAAGCCTGAGGAAAACAAAAAAAAATACAATAGGTATCTTGAAGAGCTTTTTTAAATATGACTGTGAAGTTTGTTCGATTGTCCTGGAGGAACACAAACGTATGGTGCACAGATCTTCCAACCTAGTAGATGGGCAGGTCTAACACTGAAGTTCAGTGTTAAAACACTGTTGTAGTACACCTAATTTACATTCTTTAGTATCAGCTTTATTGGTAATAAATATTCTACTTTGATTTTTATCTGCCATAACCTCTTTTTTTCTAAAAGATTTTGAAGTTAAGTGAAGTAAACAGAGATACCAATCACTGATTTTCCTCAGACCCTAAGAGAATGATGAGTTTAGGGTGATGAGTTTTTAATATTAATTAATATTAAGTCTAATCAATTATCTGTGATATATTGCATTTTGCCTTTTATGCTTATCTGTGTGCTTCTGCTTGTTATAAAACTGCAGTTTCCTGTGTGCAGTGATCATTGCGCTCCTATCATAATTGTACCTTCACCTTGGAAAGGAAATAAATAAACCTACTAAGCAGGAATACTACTCTGCCTTTTTAAGCAAGTATTACTGTTGTTGAATATTTGTTATGGTCAGCAAGCCTATCAGAGGTCACAACATAATTGACAACTGACACACATTTTTAAAACTACATTATTATGAACTCTTTGTTTTGATTTTTTTGTTATTGTAGGTTCAAAAAGAAGCCACAACCACTGGACAAATAATTAAAGCCAACTTAAACACATATTTATAAATAATAATACCTTAATATTTGTAGAACAGAATATAATTTTGGAAGTTTTCCAATACTTTTTCAAATTCTAGCCTCTCATCATCTTGGAGATATATAAATATATTATTAAAAACTTTGTTGGCCAATCTATAGAATTTTATACCATTATAGCTTCAGTATTTGACCTAGATAGATTGCATTTGTTACTTTATTTTATTATATAATTTTTTACAGGGAAAAACTCATTTAATAGGTTAGTGAAATAAATATATTGCCAAAACTTGATTTTTGTTGTGCTCTAAACAAATGTAATTACTCAAGTGAATCCATCAAGTGTATATCATAAAAATGAGTGGTGCCTTTGAATGTAATACAAATGTAGTAGCTTGCCATTTCCAGCTCTCTTGAACTAATGAGGCATCTCACAAAACTGATCTAGTCACAAGAGACCTGTGAAGAGGGTCAGGATCTCTGTGATCATTGTTTGGCAAAGAAAAAGCTTTAGGGGTTTGTACTTTTTTATCAACTACACTTTAGATCTGCTTAGTTTCTTTACTCTCAGATGTTCTCTCCTCTCTAAAGCTTCTTATGTTTTTCCTGGGGAAATAAATGAGACCTAAGGGGCGAGTCTCAGCAATTATATCTCCATGACTCTATTTTCCCAGGCAGTGTTGATCTCACAGCAGTTCCATTTTTCTCATTTTTCCCACAGATGTATCTTACACCAACACCTTTCCTTTTGAGACAAACTGTAAATTGCTGTAAGCACAGATTTTAAGAAACTGAGAACTCTTAAAGTCTGAAATTAGCTGTTATTTTCAAGTATAATTAATTTTATGTTAAAAGCTAAAGGGGATTATTTATAAAATACTCGATAAAATGTGTGTAGAACTATTCAAATGCATGTTATCCCTTTGCTCATGTTCCAAAGATGTATAACATTTGAACAGCTTAGCAAAACACAACTTTCTAAAAGAGAAATCAGTGAACAGATCTTCTCCCCTTAACCCCTGACTTCTTTCCTACCATAAAAAATCTTGGAAAATTACAGAGTCTCAAAGATCCCTTCCCCTTCCTTTGTTTCTATTTTTTCTCAGGTGAAGCAGCAGAGTTGAACTAAGGAACAGAGTTTATGCTTTCTCTCCCCAGTGTCCATGTAGGACATCCTCTTAATCCCTCTTAGAGCTTCAGAGTCATAGTGTTTTTCTATATGAAGGTAACATAACTGGATACCATATATGAAAAAATTCTCACTATAAGGATATTTTTGAAATTCATTTCAGTTTTTTCATTGTCAGTAATGTTTTCTTTACCACATGTCCCCATCTTCAGAACCACCCCAATGCCCTATTCTCTTTATAGAAAAACATCCTGATAATTTGTTCTACTGTTGCTGTTTCTAATTCCTCACATCATTTTCCCTATGCAGTACTCTAATTAGGTTTCAACTCCCCTCATAAGATGAAACTGTTCTTGTTAAGGACTGCTGAAACATCCACACTGCAATCCAATGTCACTTTTATGCACTGTCACACTCAGAGTTGCAACAGGAAGTAGATTACATAATACAATTAGCGTAATTCAAGGAAGGTTGAATACAGGGTTTATTTACAAAATGTAGGAAGACTCTAGAAATACCACAGAGATAAAATAGCACCCAAGGTCGACTAACAGCAGAGCTGTAATTGACCCTAATCTTGGAATGATGATGGAAGAATGCATTTGCTAATGAGGAAGAAAAAAGTCATGAAGAGGGGGCCCCCAGGAGAGGAGCTATGTCTTCCAGTAGAGCAACATAGCCAGAACAAGGCAAGCCTCCAAGAAATGAGGTAAGGAATAAACATCCTGACTTTACTCTCTTCTCTCTCTCCAGATGTCATGTTGGAGATCCCAGTTAACTGAGTTGACAGAATTCAGAGATCAAGGAAACTCTTGATTATTCTGCACATCTCAGCCTTTTGGGACAGAACGCAGGCACATGAAGGACAGAGAGTTGATCTGGAAGGTTAAAGAGAAAATATACTTATATCCACTGTCTCGTCTTACTCTACCTCTCAGGAGTGTTCTAAACAGTTGACCACTCCCTATTTCCTAAACGCCTTCTTCACTTGTCTTCCATGCCAACACATCCTTCTCAGTTTTCTCTTAAGTAACAACCACTTTTCTTCTCCATCTCCTCTTCAACTCAAATTTTAAGTGTTGTATTATTCCAAGGTAAATCTTAGGCCTTCTCTTTCCACATAACCTTATTTTATGAGAGCTTTAAGTACTAAAATTACTGGTACCTTGTAGTTTATAACTCCAACATGGAACTTTTCATTAGGATTGAAACTAATATAATAAACCTACTTCTTGACATCTGCACTGGCTAGATGTCCAAGAGGAAACCTCAGATTTAATATTAAAAAAATAGAACAATCCCCCTCTTCTTCTCCCACCCCTACCTAAATTGTTATTTTCTTAATCTTACTCATCTCTCTAAATAGAGTCACCATCCACCTACTTGTTCAAACCAAAAATGTAGAATCATTCTTATTTTCTTATTTTTCCTTATGTATTGCAACCAATCCACTTATGAGTCCTATAGGCCCTACCACAAAAAGATGTTCCTTGGATATCCCTTTCTCTATATACATCACTATTTTTCATGTAGATTTCAGCAATAGCTTCATAACAGATCTTTTTGCTTGCTCTCTTTACCCTGCTACAGTTTCTGCATAGAATTCCAAACAAGCCCAGAGTGATCTTTGAAAAATATAAATCAGATAATGTCACATCTCTGCTTAGAATCTTTCAAAACTTTCTCTTTGCAAATGGACTCAAATCTAAATGTTTCATCATGGTAAAATCTTCTACATGATTTGCTGCCTACTGAGCTCTTTGACCTAATCTACTCTTCTTTCAGTGTTCTTTATTCTTTTGCTTCATGGGCCTTCAAACTATTTTTTAGCAAGAGATTTTGCCCTCACTGTTTCCTCATTTGAATGATCTGGCCTGTCATCCCTGCAGGTCTCACTCTATTATTCTTTCATTCATGTCTCTGCTCAAATGTACCTCCTCATTAAGACCTATTCTGACCACCCAACCTAAGTTATCACCCAAATCATACTGTTTTATTGTATGTCTAACATTTATCACCTTTCTTATCTCTATACTTTTTGCTTTTTCTGTTTTTCCTCACTAAAATATGTTGCATGAGATCAGTGATCTTATCTCACTTGTTCACAACTCTAACCCGAGCATCTAGAACAAAGTGTGGCTCATGGTAGATGTTGATTTTTCTTGATGTAGAATGAATGAATTCTTTAGTTTCAGTATTCAATTATAGTCTGAAGTAAAGGAGAAAACGAGTGGTACTTTGAAAAAGAAAACCATAGGACTTAGGGGTATTTTCTTCCAAGCAGGAAGTAACAATTAAATGATGTGAGGGAGAATTAGAAGGAAGAGGACAGGAAGTGAGAAATATGTCCTAGATCCCTGTCTGGGAAGAAACTCTGAAGCCAGCAGAAGCTAGAAATAACCAGATACAATCAGGGATTGTTTATCAGTTACAAGGACAAAAAATTGGAAATTTTCATACATTTTAGAAACATGTAGAGTTCTTTGTTGCATCCCGGATGTCATGAGGCAAAGGAGGAATTCCCAGTAGAGCAAATGAGGACTATTAAATGTGACACATGATAGATCTTGCAGCACTGAATCCAATAATGTCAAAAATCATACAAGGTGAGCTCATTAAGAACTGGAGCCAACAGAAAGAAAACCATGAATTTGAATAGTTACAGACTTCAGCAGTGGATGTCAGTACCTTGCCCAAAAGAAGATAGGGATTAGTCATCATTAGATGCTCAAAGGCAGGAGAAGACAAGTCCCTCCTTATCAGAGCAAGACACTGACACAATCACATAACCTTGAGACTCCTTTTACCTATTGCCACAAGAATCCCTGATTCTTAGCAGCAAAGAACATTCTACTTTCTTAGGTGCAGTAATCCTGGATTCAGTTTTTCAACCAAATTTATCAGGCATAGTAAATTCTTACTGCAATAAATTTACTTAGCTTTAAAAAATTAAACAAGTAACAACATAGATTATAAGAATGGCATATAAAAAAGTCCAGCATCTGGACATCTTGAAATCATTCTATCCTTGAGATGTGCATGGTCACAGTGATGATGGTTAGGTGTGTTCAACCTCAGCTTAGGGAAGTTATCAGATCTAGGCTTCTTTCAGCTTTTACTCCTAATTAGTAGATTCAGGAATACATGGATAGCTCTCATTCTCTGATTTAGGTGCATCCCATCAATACCACTTAGTCATTACTTATTAGCCAATATTGATATTGAAGTACAGATGTTTGCTCTAGTACTCAGCTGTTGGCCAGATTCTCATTTACCTTCGATCCTGTATCCTCCTATACTTTTCTTAAGTCAATATTACAAGATGTATTTGACCAGAGGTCTTTTGGCATTTCAGAAGGTAGATGAAAGAAAAAAGAATCATCTGTTTACCCCCCTACTTCCCCAAGTTCACCCAATCATTATCATCTCTATCAGTCAATAAGTTAGAAAAAAATAAAGTATGTTTATTGTGATCATATATGCTTACTTTTTAAAATATTTGGTTACCAGTTAAATTATTCTCCCATCTCCCCTTTATCCCATGTATACATTTTATAGGTATTAGTAGAGGTATACCACACTCCAAACTACATTCATATTTTCTTTTAGCTCATCAGTCTTCATGGACATTATATCAATTGAGGCTTTTAGGACAATTTACAAAATATTTTTCATCCTGGGTTCATTACCTATGTAAGCTTTATTTTCACTTACCCCTATAAGTAAACCTATAAATTCTTTACCAAATCATACAGCTTTGGGAATCTCATCCGGAGTCATTATTTTGATTGTTGATTGCTAAATAACAAACCATCTCAAAACTTAGTAGCTTAAAATAACTTTTTAATTTTTTTTACTTTCCTAGTTTTTTTATCTTTCCTAGTTTTGTGAATTCGCTGGGATGTGCTGGGAAGTTGTTCCACTGGTTTCATTTGGAGTGTCTCATAAAATTGCAGGCAGAGGGCGGCTAGTGCTGGAGTCATTGGAGTCTCAACTGTGATGATGGGACTGTTATATCTTTACCCATTTCATGTAATCTCAAGACCTCTCCTCTCTCCAAGTGGCTTCTCTACAGGATTTTTTCATATCTTCAGCACAGTAGTTATACCTCTTACATATTATTTCAAAGCTTATGAAAGTGAGCATTCCAAGAGAGAGGAAGCAGAAGCTACCTGTCATCTTGAAGTCTAGAGGTGTAACTGGTGCAGTGACTCCCTCCATAGTCTATTGGTCAACATGAGTCACAGGTCAGTCCACTTTCAAGGTGCAAGAAGACTGTACGAGGGCTAAATATTGGCAGGTATGATTCATCAGATATCTTCTTTGAAAACTGTCTACCATAATCATATTTGATGATTTCTTTTCTATTGGCATTCTGTACATCTTTAACCACATTTGCAACATCAGTCATTGACAAAGGAATATATCATCATTTTATCCAAAACTGTACAGCTTAAACACTTCTGTGTCTGCTGACTTCATATTCCCAAGTAGCCATCTCCAGAGGCCAAATCAGGTTATCAGCCTTGGCATTACAATTGCCTTCTGAGCTAGCAATTTGTAGACATCATAAAAGTCTACCTTAATTTATCCTCAGAATTCTCACAAAGATTTCCACAATTGCATTCTCCAAATAGGAGTGTTCTTAAATGTCCAGTTATCTAGGACCCAATTTCCAGACTACGCAACAAAGCTTTTGGACAAAACCCAAACATTAACCTGGAAGTGAGAGCCCAGTTCTTCCTTCAGTAGCAGATGCACTGTCCTCATTTCTACTCATTGTGCAGATTCATCTTTTTCTTCCTCAACCAAGGCAAATAGCAGCAGACTTCCAAATGACATTGCATCCTTCATTATGAGACTTTTATCAGTCAACCAGGCAGCTTGCTTCATACTGAATTCATGGAGAATATTTAGAACTTGTACTATTCATCAATAGTTATTGACCATTTTTCTGGGGATTCTATTACCTATCCCAAAGCAGAGATGTGATGCGACCTATAGGATATATAGGTGGCATATTCCTGTAATCTATTTCCATATTATTAATGAGGTTTGCTGAAATGGTCTATCCTTATTGCAATGTCTCTCTAATACACCTATGACAGAAAAGATATTTCAGTTCTCAGATCACTTGATGTCTTTCAGTGGGGATGTTTCACCAAAGCTCATTAGCAAGTTGTTGTATGTCCCTCAAAGGAGCTATATCTATACACTGCGTCAGGTAACCTATGAGACCAAAATTTCAATAATCACTACGGTAGCAAAATGTTAGATTTCTACAATAGACTGCATCCTCTATTTGTCTGCATAGCAATTACTTTCAAAATCATTTGTATAATAACATCATATGTTATTGATGCTGATTAATGATGCTGTTTGAGTTCAATCTGCTGCATGTCTATATGTGCTCTGGACCACATTTCAATGTGTAATTTCATGTATCAAGGCTAACAGGAAGCTTGAGAAAACAAAATATCAGGAGTTTTGATGGGTCCAACTAAATCCAAATGGCTTGATAATAAATTATGTATTTTTCTTATGAGTAGGGTCTGGTATGGGCTGTAGTGTATTCTATAATTTCTGAGGAATGTCATAGAATGTCACATATGGCCACAGGCCAAGTTATTCACAAATTTAACTGATTGGGTTGGGCCCTGTCTCTTAGCCTCATCTAGTCATATACATCACAACAACTCTTAAATAGTTTATGACTTCTTCCTCTGAGAGAAGAACTATCATGATATCAATCAATGCAATGAATCAGCTTACTTTTGCCATTGGCCAAATCTATACTTCATCTCACTAGGTTGTGACATATGCCTGAGTATCCTAATAGGAGGATGATCAATGCATGGTGGCTTCCTTCTAAGACTGACGTGGAAAGAAAGGCTTGACCAAGTCTCTCAAAACATACCAATAGAGTTGACTTTAACTTGCTAGACTTCCTGAAGACCAACACTGTATATGACATACAGAGGCTACTTTATTCAAATCAAACACCTTTGTTCATTTAATTTGCTTAAAAACATAATAATAAGGGGGGATGTTTGAGAGAAAGACTAGGACTAAAACATAAAACACTATAAGCAGAATATTGGATTCTTTCTCTGTCTGTTCCATTCAAAATTATGCTCTCTGAAATTACATTTGACAATTATAATCATCAAATATCTACCACTATATCTACCACCTTCTTTTCAAATGTTTTGATTAATTTCATGTCTACTCCTAAAAATGTAAATTATTCTTATATTTAATTGTTCTCCTTTTTCCAAATATACTTTTCTTTACTCTGTATCACTAAAAGTCACAGTCTTGTTTTTTTAAAAAATCACTTTTATCATTTCCTGAATGATAGGAAGGATTAGGATTACATAATTCCTCAATATATATATTCTTATAAAATAATAAACTTATACGCACATGTGTACAAGCTTAAAGTTACAATAAAAAAAGGAGTGATCAGACGATATGTCTAAAATCAGCATTAAAAAATAATAACTCTTACACCAGAGTCTACAAACAAGTGAGATGAGTTCTGAGAGCCAGGTAATTGGAGCTGAAATTTTAATTTTCTTTATTATTTTGAAAAACCATTATACACTGTTAAAGTGTACACTATGAAAATATGTATAAATTCTTTGCATTCTTTGGAAAAGTAGTAAGGTAATTGTGAATCAAATTGTAAATTAAATGAGGAATGGCCATATACTTCCTAAGGAAAAAACTGGTTAGGAGCACATCATCTACTCATATTTATTCATAGTCATGTATAAACCTCAAAGAAGGAAGGAAGGAAGCAGGGAAAGAAGGAAGGAAAAAAAGGAAAGAAAGAAAAGCAAGAAAATCACCTATGGGATAACTTCCTTTATCACCCAATTCAGAATACCAATGGATCAACAGGTATAAAATGTACCCTCTCCGTTATAGACCAAATGTGTCTGTTCCTCCAAAATTCACATGTTGAAGCTTTACCCCCAATGTGATATTTGCAGGTAACACCTTGAGGGGGTATATAGGATTAGAGGATGGCACGAGGGTGAAGCCTCCATGACAAGATTACTGATGAGATTTCTTCATATAAAAAGAAGAAAAGAGACCAGAGCTCTCTTTTTCTGCTCACACACAAAGAAGAGATCACATGAGCACAAAGTGAGATTGTGGCTACCTACAAACCAAGAGGCCTCAGTGTGAAACCTGCCTTGCCGTCACCTTGATCTTAGACTTCTCAGCTTCCAGAACTGTGAGAAAGGAATTTCTATCTTTTCAGCCACCCAGTCCATGATATACTCTTACGGCAGCCTGCGTTGACTCAGCCACTCCCTGAGATGACTGTGTGCTGAGTTGCAATGGTTGCAGGTTATGAACCTGAGCAAGGTTTTGTTTTATTTCTTTAAAACTTCAGGCTGTTTCCCTGTGTGAAAGTAGATAGGATAGAAGATGAGATAATAATAATAATGTTTTCTATAAATAATTTTTATTATACATACTATATAATAAATCACAAAATACAAGTGTCTGGAACGTCATGGACTCGTCCTTTACCTTCCACTAAACTTTCTCCTTGAAAATGCTAAACCAATTTTCCCATTACTTTTTTTTTTTAAATTGTTTTTTCTGAAACAATTATGGCTCATTTCATTTCCTTGGTATATCCATACCATTGCCTAACCACTCAGCTAACCATTACAATAAATATTTTCAGGGCTTCCCTGGTGGCACAGTGGTTGAGAGTCTGCCTGCCGATGCAGGGGACACGGGTTCGTGCCCCGGTCCGGGAGGATCCCACATGCTGCGGAGCGGCTAGGCCCATGAACCATGGCCGCTGGGCCTGTGCGTCCAGAGCCTGTGCTCCGCAACGGGAGAGGCCACAACAGTGAGAGGCCCACGTACCGCAAAACAAAAACAAAAAAATTTTCACCTCAAGTCAGAATAGAAAAAGAAGTTTATAGAGATACTCATTTTAAAAGTGTGATTTTCATTCTCAAAAGATTAAGCAAAATCTTTCCCTGATATCTATAAACACATTAGCATTTATCAACCAAATTGGTAGAGAGACACTATAAGTATGAGATCAGCTAGAAAGGTGAGGCGTGAAATTGGGGATATGAGGTTTGTTTCTGAGGTTTGCAGCTTTCTTGAGTGTGAATATGTCTGCCCCTAATTTGGGCAGAGTTGCTTGAAAAACCAAAAATTGCTCTGGTGACCATTTTAATGTATCATAAGCCCCCCAAATGACGTTCCAAACAGAAATGCATTTTTACATTTCTGCTCTAGCATTTTTCCTGAGTTTTCTGACGTGCTTTGTTATTCCCACTATCTCTGATGTGTTATATCTTATTATTAAGAATTATTTCACTTTTACTATTATTATATTATAGTAGTATGTATTTGCCTATACAAATATCTCAATATCTAGGCACATTTTATTCTTTAGAAAGGTTATTATCATCATGCAAACAATAAATTTCATTCTAGCCCTAACATCAGCTTTATTCCATGAATGCATAGTTTCTTTATTCCTCTAAAGAGGACAATATGTCATGAATAATGAAGTGTAATTCCCATTTGGGTCATAGTTTCAGATGTAAAGAGATGTGAAGAGACAAAAAGTGAAACCAAAAACGGGAAGTTCTTGTGTATCTTTTCATCTTCTAGCCTGTCAAAAACATGGAAGTTTGTACTGAACACAATGTCTATAATTATAGTGCTTGTTGCCAAGAAGAGTTACTGTGTCTGTTAAAAAGAAAATTACAACTACTTTGCAATTCAAATCTGTGTTCAGTTACCTTGTGAAATCCAAATGAATGCTAATCTGACCTTATGTTTCCAAAAGGCACTATACTTTTTAACACTTTAAAAAAAATTGTATTACTGAGGATGACAAACACTCTCACATCTTCAAAACGATTACACATAAAACAAGCACTTCAACTACCACACCCTGGACACACTAAAGAATTTCAGCAACCATAAAATTCATCTCTGAAGCACTTAACATTTTCATATGCCTCAGGTACGCCTGCTTACTCTACAGTTCAAACGCGGATTTATGTACCAGTGAGGGTCTAGACAGGAAACAGATGGCACACTCAAACTGGGTAATTCAAGATAGTTTAATAAGGTGGCCTTCACAAGGGTGAATTGGGAAAACTACCAAGGGATAATACAGTTTCCTGGGCTTGCAAGAGCTGGAGCCTTACTACCTCTAGGTCTAAATGGGCAAGAATAAGAAGTGGTTATCAGAACAAAAACGGTGAGAGTTGTTTGGAGGGGGTCACCTCCAAACCAGGGTGTGGCCTTCAATAAAGAGACACACTTAATTCCCTGTGACCTGGTAGAGAGAGAATCAAGACTATACATACTCTCACTTCCCTCACTTTTGATTTCTCCTCTTCAATTGATGCCCCACTTAGATCAAATCCACTAGGAAGCCATAGGGCAAAGGTGCAGACTGACACAGTCTATAGATGCCAGCTTTCTGTGGCACAGAGCAGAATTAAGGATAAAGAATGGAACTAGAGGAGGAAAAGTAAAATACTCAGAGCAATACATAGTCAATTCAAAACAACTTTCAATTAATGATTGCAAAACAAAATTTTCTATAGTATCATAATTCCAACTTTTGTAATGAGTTAATTTCCAAATTGCCCTGAATCATTTATGAAAGAGATATTTTTCTAAGCTATTTAAAAATATAATTTGCAAATGTTGCCTCATCTAATACACCAAACAGCTGAAAGGCAGAAGGTCTTTTTAGCACACAGTGGCTCAGAGAATTGAAACATGTTGCTCTAAGCCACAGAACCAAGAAAGGAATAAAAAATGAATGAAACGGTGAATGCTATAAAATGAATGTTCATCATATTTCTCTTACTATATACCAGACAATGCTTTAAGAATATTAAATGTATGAATCTATTTATTCCAGGCAACATTATATGAATTACACCTCATTATTATTATTCTGCCTATTTCATAGATTAGTAAACTTCATCAGAGAGCAAGTATCCTGTCCAAGGTCACACTACTTGGGTCAGGATGCATCCTTAAGCATTTGGTGTCAAAGTCTGTTCATTAGATCAAGATTTTCATCAGGATTATATTTGCTGAGAGACTTAAGCAAGAAGTAAACATCACAGAAATAAATATTGTGCTTGGATTCAAATGTTGGCTGTAAAATAAATAGAAAACAGACAGATGTCATTGTGATGTGAATGGAATCTTTCTAAATTGAATGTATATTAAATTTTATATATCCTTTCAAGGGATCATTTAGAGATAATGTCAATAATATAGAGTTTTGTCACAAGATTATGATCTCCCACTGTTACATAACCATGAACATGAAGTCAAGTTGTTTATTTTCAATGCAGGAAAAATCAATCCAGGAATTATGTTCTATAACAGTGATTTTAGTTCTATTATACAAAATGATGCATGTTGATTTAATAATCTTGCCTGATGGATGCTTGAGAGGCAAAATGACAGATGTTCCCTGCACCATTGTGAGCCAGTCTTCTGTCAGGCTTAGAAAATATACCTGTTGTATGTTTTGCCTAATCAGAAACAGTCATCCATAAAAGTGATGAGGTTGTACCCCTGTTGTAATCTGCACCTTTATGAATGAGATGATTTATGACCTGTTAGTTAAAGGTGCTGTGGTTTTTAACTTTAATCAGGGAATAGTGGTCAACCATGCAGCTATAAAATCTAAGAGAGGAGTATATATATAGTACTTAAAAATTTGAACTGACAGCTAAACAACTACAGAAAGGTCTATTGTACTTGGTAATGATCATGATTCAATTTTCATTTTAACTCCAGATGGAACTGTAGTAATTGTTTACTTGGGTCCCAAATAGAAAACCTTTCAAAATTTCACTTAGCCTAGAGTGTATACAAAAACACCTAACTCCCAGAAAGACATAATAATATATATCTGTGAGAATATATTAAATGAACCCTTATATTTTAATATTTGTGATTGTTTTCAAAGTGTTTTCTGTATTTATTCATTATTCATTTCATGTTTACAACCACCTGGAGAGTTAGACAGCTCTATACTAGTTAGCTGAGTAGACTGAGGAATGAAAAGAGAAAAATCAATAAAAGAGTTAGGTGTTCTGCTTCTTACTCCATGTGCTTGCATCCAATTATACCACAAAACCTTTCTTTCTTGAAAAATTATCTGCTTTTTAATAATATGTAGCTTGCCATAGTTTACACTTTTCTAAACAACAAAGACCTATGTAATCGAAGAGAGTGGTTTTAAATGCATTTCAAAGTTAAGGTACAAAACTCATTTATTTAGTCACTGCATGTCATTTTCAAATACTTGGATAGCAATTTTTTTTAATATATATTTATTTATTTATTTTTGGCTGTGTTGGGTCTTTGTTTCTGTGCGAGGGCTTTCTCTAGTTGTGGCAAGTGGGGGTCGCTCTTCATCACGGTGCGCAGGCCTCTCACTGTCGCGGCCTCTCCTGTTGCGGAGCACAGGCGCCAGACGCACGGGCTCAGTAGTTGTGGCTCACGGGCCCAGTTGCTCCGCGGCATGTGGGATCTTCCTGGACTGGGGCACGAACCCGTGTCCCCTGCATTGGCAGGCAGACTCCCAACCACTGCGCCACCAGGGAAGCCCCTGGATAGCAATATTTTATAAAACTAAATACATTCTTGATTAGGTAGTTAAGAATTAATAATCAAGTTACAAAACTTTTGTTTATAAAGTGAGTTTTAAAACATCACTCTTAGATTTGAGGTTAATAGCATCAGGCCTTAAGCAACGCCCAATAGTGATATGCCTCTTCCCCACAGAACTTCTAAATGACTGAGAAATTGAAAAAAAGAATGGGCCTACCTCAATTTACCCTCAGAATTCCCACAAAGATTTCCATAATTGCATTCTCCAAATAGGAGTGTTCTTAAGTGTCCAGTTATCTAGGACCCAATTTCTAGTCTATACAACAAAGTTGTTGGCCAAAGCCCAAACATTAAGCTGGAAGTGCAAACCTAATTCTTTGTTCAGTACCAGATTCACTGTCCTCAGATAGCACTGATGCAGCTGATGTTGTAGAATATGGTTTATATATTTAAGAGAGTTGTACTCCTGACACCAAATCTCAGAATTAGATAGATGCACTCACCCAATTTTATAACAATACAAGAAAGGATAGGCCATGCCAGGTGGGAATTATCCCTTTTACATCATAGAGATGGGTGAACAGAGGAAAAAGGGTACAGAGTATTCATTGCAAGACAAAATAAAGGGAAAAACTAGCCTACAAATGGCTTTGTTTCTCCTGCCACACTCACTTAAAACAGAATTCATTTCAGAATAAGTAAAGAGGGCATAAAGAGTCAGAATGTTTATGCTATTGAAGTACCCTTGGAAGGAAGAAAATATGTTTTTGCATTATCCATCACTATTCTAGCCATCTACACTTTTGTTAATATTTTCTCTGCCAGAAAGCTGTTACTCATACTTCTTCAACCTAGCACAGGAAATATGATTTGCTGCATAAAAAAACATTTCAAACCTTAGTGGTTTAAATGAAAAAATATTTCTTACCATTCTGAAAGTTGACTGGGCAAATATAACCCCCAAAGAATTAGGTGAGGTCACCCAAGCTGGACAGGCTTGGCTGAAAGTTCTAAGGAGACCATTTTCACATATCTGGAGCCTTAGTGCCAGTTGACTAAGGTGCCGCTATTCTCCTCCACTTGGTCTCTCTCTAACAGCATGTGCCTTAGCCTCTGGGGCCTTTCAACAGTCTCTCTTTCCAGAAGAAAGGCCTGATTTTTCTTTGCAACTAGATTGAAAGAGCAAGAGTAGAAGCTTACAGGTCTTTTAAGGGCTGAACCCAAAGCTACTTGCAGGATGTCACTTCTGTCACATTCTATTGATAAATGCAAGTCACAAGAAAGGGAAATACACTCTACCTATCCGTGGAAGATATGCAAAGAGAGAGCATAAATTATTGATCATCAATATGCAGACTAGTTATTGTAAACCCCAAAGGAATTTCCCCATGATTACAAGTGACACCTAATGCACTTTCCTTCCCAGCCCTAAGATATCTATTCTTACAAGCAATACATTGCCTCTGATTCTTCTGCATCCAGGCTTCCCTTCTCTGACTCCTTTGCTTTATCCAGTATTCTAAATTCTATTTGCTCTCTGGAGCTGGAAAGTGGTTGCCAGACCACTCTTTGAGAGCAATTCTTTATCTCCTTTCCCTCATCCATTGAGATGGATATGGCACTCCGTCTTAAATTTTGACATCTTCAGCCGAACCTAACTTACTCAACAGACTATTTTAGAGAAACAAAAAATATTTTATTTAAACCTACCATATAATCCTTTAAGGTAATAATTACAAATGAATAGGTTTTGTGTTTTTAGGAACAAATTTATTGGGAACTAGATTGAAAGTCTACAATTTTAATATTTTTCAGTTCTTAAGATGGTGCTGTGATCAGTGTTACCTCCTTAGGATATACAGTTCAGTTCTGAATTATTTTATTAACGGATTCAAGTTAGCAGTCATTAAGTAAACATAGTTCTGGTGCTTAGAACTTAGTCAAGACTAACTTGAAAGCAATCCCAGTGTGTGCCACACAGAGGGACAAGCTTCAGGAATAGGTTGACATCCATACTGCATGTGTATAACAGGTATTATTTTAAAATCTGTCTTCATAACTTTGAACGTCACAATTATTTTTTAAGAAAATTAAGAGAGATCGGCACCAGAACAGCAGAGCCCCTGAAGGCAAAACAACAAAAACAGTGAAGAAAACCACAAACAAATAGTGAAGGCTCCTATAGTCACATTTTCTTTGATTATGGAATTAATAATAGACTGTGTGGTGAATCTGATACACAGCTTGACAGTAATGCTGCTCTTGCTGCTTCCAGTAAAGTCAAGAATCCAGCATGTTCTAACAGGAAGAAAATGAAGTGATTAATTTTGAGTTCTGCTGCCTGGTCCTCTGATACCTGTCCCAGATTCTTGGGGCTAAATAATTTCTTTTTAAATAGCTGTCTCTAATCTCAAACTTGGAACTCCATATCACTGTTCTCCTTGTAAACATCAGTGACCTGTACAAAGCAAACACTCAAGAGATCGTATCCTCTGTTTTGTTACTCTCTGTATTAGTTTACTGGGGCTGCCAAACAACAAAGTACCACAAACTTGAGGGCTAAAACAATAGAAATTTATTGTTTCACAATTCTGGAGGCTAGAAGGCTGAAATCAAGGTGTCAGCAGGGTTGTTTCCTTCTGAAAGCTGTAAGGAAAAATCAGGTCCAAGACTATCTCCTAGCTTTTGGCAGTCTATGATGTTCCTTAGTTTATAGAATGCATTGTTTCTCCCTGTGTCTTCACACTGTCTTCTCTCTATGCATATCTATCTCTGTGTTTCAATTTTCCCTTTTTATAAGTATAGCCAGTCACATTGGATCAGGGCCCACTGTAATGACCTCATCTTAACTTGATCATCTGCAAAAACCTTAATTCCAAACAAGTCCATATTCACGTACTGAGGGTTAGGACTTCAACATCTTTGGTGGAGACACAATTCAACCCATAACCATCATGAGTTTGGAGAAAGTCCAAACTCCTAGGTGTAGCAGAAGAGAGCTGCTATAATCTGCTCTCTGCTTTTCCCTTTAGGCTCATCTTTAACATACTCCACATCTCAATATACACTCCAGATTATTGAACAGGTAACACTGTAATTTCCCTGGTTATACATCACATCCTATGCTAATGTCTTTAGTTTTTTGGCTGTTTACAGGCCAGTAAAAAAAAAAAATGATTTCCATGTGTCACTCTAACTGTGATCTCTCCAAGTCTCTGTATTGAAATAGCCTATTTAATTTTTGAACCGGACACAATATTCTCCTTGGCAGTCTTTCCACTTGACTTGAAACTCTTCTGATATTTCCCACTAATAACCCACACACTCACATCCTGTTTTGTATGCTTGTTCTAAGTGAGATCATTTTGTACATGTGGCTGAACCTCTGGCCCATAAGAAGTAAGAATTTTTAGTTAAGAACTTTAGAAAAGATCTTGATCTAAGTTGTAAGATAGAAGGCTCAGAAACTGGCAGCTGCCACAAATTTTGCTCTACGGAGCAGGAGTGGGAAGACTATGGTCCATGAGCCTATTTGTGCATGCGCTGTGAACTAGAATGGTTTGTATGTGTTTGAATTGTTGAAAATCTAAGAACATTTTTGAAAATAAAAAAAAACTATTTCATGTAAAGTAAAAATTATATGAAATTAGAATGGCAGTGTCCAGAAATAAAGTTTCATTAGAACACAGCTACATTTATTTGTTTATATAGTTTCCATGGCTGCTTTCATGCTACAGCAGACTTGAGTAGTTGCAACAGAGATTTTATGGTCCACAAAGCATCAAATATTGCCTATTTAGCTTTTACAGAAATTGTTTGGTGACCCTTTATGTAAAGTAATAAGACAAACTGGAGAGATAGAACGAGTAAGAGAGAAAGAAGAGCAGTGAGAAGACCGAGTGAGAGAGAAGGAGGAATGGAGACAAACAAAGCATATATGCAGAGAAAAGTCAAGAGACATTGAGCTCTGACAGTGTCTAATTCCTATTATTCCTGAGGTTCAGCAACATTTTTAATCTTGAATTCTATGAGAAATACCAAATGAAATATAAAAATTGGATTTGTTGATGCTAATTAAAAGTGCCCCTAAAATACATTTGTCTTTCTCCTATAGTTACTGTAATTTCCTTGAGGTTAGGGACTAACTCATTTAGCATATTAGCTAAGTATATTATTTGTCACTAAATAAGCATTCATTGTATGAACAGATTCAGAAACAAATATATGTTGATAATATTGAAGTAAAAGTGGGGATAGGGGTGGGGGAGCCAAAAAGAATGAGACCCCTGCCCCATTCCTAAAAGTACCACTCTCTCAAAATGTACTGTGAAGTGTTCTAGAAGATCACTTAAATGGATCTCTAAATCAACTAGAGCCCTCAACAAACAAACAAAAACAATACAGACAGTAGCTGTCATTGTTGACAAAGTGCAGTGAGTTCCTGGCAATCGAATTGGTGCTGTAATAAGTCCCAGTGGCAGTCTGGTTTTTGCTGTGTCTTTATATGAGGTCTAAGTCTGGCTCAGCCTGTATTTTCTATGACCTCTAAGTCATTACTCATCTACCTACTTCCTATATTATACTCTCTGTGACTCTGAAGACTGTTATAAATATCCTGACCAAGAGAACATATAGTATTGCCAACATCATTACAAGTTTGTGAATTTTGAACATGAGGTTGCTGCTATTGACAGTTCCTTCTCTGGGAAAGAACTACAAACTTACCAAGAGTCAAATTATCTCCACTGGCAACAAAGGTTAGGTTTTGAAACCTGGCTTATGCTGTAGCTGTATACATTTGAGAAAGCTATATAACTCCACTTAGCCTTAAATAATAATAATAAAGTCATAGAATTGACTGTCAATGCAGATAAAACAGCACAGTTCCTGGCACATAGCAATTAAAATTTGACAAATACATAAGAGTAAAGAGAGTCAGAGTCCTTCAAATTGTTCATCACAAATGTTTCTGAATAGGTTATCACCATATTGCATTATTTTAATCAAAATATGAGTATAAAAGCCACGATGAGTTTAGCATAGTTTTGTTTCTGCATGATTTCTTTTGTCTTGCTAGATCCAGCATTCAAAAAGAGGAATTCAATAATCAGGTAAAAGTGTGATGTTGCAAAATAAGAAATGAAGAGAGTAAAATGTGCCATGAGGAATAGTTTGAGACATTCAAGATAAGTAGCCTATTGAAAAGAAGTGGGTCATGATAGGTCATTTCAAATAACATCAAACAATGTCTTTACATGGCCCTAGGTGGTAGGACAAATAGGTGGAAGTCCAAGAAGATAAATCTGAGGTCAATGTATAATATTCAGTGTCATCAGTTGATTGAATATATTCCCTCAGTAGGTAACGAGATTCCTGACAATGTGGGTGTAAATAGCCACTTGACCAAGCCATGAGAAGGGATTCAATCAAACATCAGAGAGCTGATTGGACTATTTGGCCTTTATTATTATTTTATTTATTTATTTATTTATTTATTTATTTTGCAGTACGTGGGCCTCTCACTGTTGTGGCCTCTCCCATTGCGGAGCACAGGCTCCGGACGCGCAGGCTCAGCAGTCATGGCTCACAGGCCCAACCGCTCCACGGCATGTGGGATCTTCCCGGACCGGGGCACGAACCCGTGTCCCCTGCATCGGCAGGCGGACTCTCATCCACTGCGCCACCAGGGAAGCCCTTATTTTTTTTTTTTTAATTTTTTTATTTGGCCTTTAAATTGCATTTTGACCCTGAAATTTGATGCCTCTATTAAAATCTATATCATTACAAGTTTGCTCTATGTAGATCATTTTCTAAAGAGGTAGAGACAGAGATAGAGAAAGAGGCAGCCATAAACATAAGTCTCCCATTTATCCCCAAGTATATATGGTTCTCTTTGGTAACCAAGTCTATTTGGTAACAATAGTCAGAGACTTCATCAAATGACCACACAAAATCAAATATTTAAATTCAATTCTCTTCTCCAGCAAATTCTGGGAAACTCATGAGGAATTCTGGCATGTTCTACAGTTCAATCCTACTGATCTCTTGTTAACTCATTCGTTTGTCCTCACAGCACAATGCTGCTGCCCCGGAAGTCTGGGGAGCATTTTGTCATCTCAGAACTAGTTTCTTGTCAGTGCTCCTCCTCTTCTTATAGTATTTTATCAAAATTTGAGCTGGACCCCTATATCCTAAACAAGGTAAAGATAATAGTCAATAGTTCATTTCCCGAATCTGGCTTATTTGTGCACTAAGTTCCACTCAAATGGACCTTGGCACTGCCTGCTGTTTCGCTTATACATCTACATCAGTCTCAGGGAAAGATCTGCCCCCTGAGCTCTCTGGCCCATTTCTACTGCCCCTTTCCTGTAAACAGCTCTTGCTTGAACTATAAACACAAACACACTCTGACACACACACAAGCGCACAAAACACAAGCACACGGAAGGGAGCTATTCTCCAATTATGCAAGGGCAAAGGTACTTCTAGTAATGACATAACTCTGTTTACATTAAAAATGAAACTTTTAGTACTTGGAACCTCTTTACAGTTCTTCAAAAACATGTGAAACTTTAGCGTAGCCTAGGGCTTTCTCAAAATACACAAATTCTGCTGCAAACATTTTTAATTTTAAAAATAGAAAATTTGTAGCAACTTTTAAATGGCTTTTTTCCAACCACCAAAAAATACTGAAAACCCATCAGTTACAGATATAAATATTTTTTATGACTGTTTTTACTTTCATTTTGGCCCCAAATGCCATTAAAATTATCTTTGTGACTAAAAATGAAAATGCAGTTGTTACTGTATAAATACAAATTCAGAACACATGCTGTCTACAAGTTCAAAGTCAATGCAACTGAAGCCAATGACTTCTCACATTAAGAGTTAAGATAGGGGCCTCCCTGGTGGCGCAAGTGGTTGAGAGTCCGCCTGCCGATGCAGGGGATACGGGTTCGTGCCCCGGTCTGGGAGGATCCCATATGCCGCGGAGCGGCTGGGCCCGTGAGCCATGGCCGCTGGGCCTGCGCATCCGGAGCCTGTGCTCCGCAACGGGGGAGGCCACAACAGTGAGAGGCCCGCATACCGCAAAAAGAAAAAAAAAAAAAAAAAAAAAAAAGAGTTAAGATAAAAGTTCACACAGCACCACATAAATTTCTCAGCAATTTTTCAGTCATTTACTTTCTCACAGTAGCTTTGTGACTTGTGCTCTTTTCTCCCCATGTACCACCTGTCTCCTCTGCTTCATCTCACCTTCATTCTTTCAACATTTTAAGCTACTATGACAAGAGTTAAAGATCACGGAAGCCATAAAATCTGGCCTGAAACCTTAGCTGATGTTATGTTTTTTGAAGGTCCCCATAAGTAAAAAGTCTTCTAAGACCTTGGTGAAGAATTCATTGAAAGACAACCTTCCTGAATCTTTTACAACTTGGAAAAGCAAAGAATAAACTTTTCTTTCTATGAAACAGCTGAAAATTAAAGTTTAAATCCACTAAATGTCCCATCCATTAGGGATCATTACATTAAACTGTGAATGTTTGGAAACTGCTTGCCCTAACAAGAGAAAATAATATCTTTTAAACATTAGCAGGTTATTATAAATACTTTATAATTGTATTTATGATGTACTGTCATGTCCTTACAACTTGAAACAACAACAATGAAATCTGATTAAGCATACAGAAAGCTAGCTAGTCTGAAATGCTACCAATTTTTATATATTCACTAGTATATATCACACTGTAGGTTTTAATTTTATATTAAAAAGTGGTCTAATTTATTATTTATTTATTTAGTTAGTTAGTTATTTGACCTCACTGCACAGCTTGTGGGATCTTAGTTCCCTGACCAGGGATCAAACCTGTGCCTCCTGCAGTGGAAGCATGGAGTCCTAACTACTGGACTGCCAGGGAAGTCCCTGGTCTAATTTAAAAGTCAGGGAATTCATAGAAGATGTGGCACAATTGGCACCATGTTTTTGCAACATGAAGAGAAAAGAAAATAATCAAATTCACTAAAATAATTTACCTAGCTCCATGAAAATAAATGACCAGTTTAATAAATTTTAAACATCTAAATTTGGCATATCTACCAAATTTAAACATAATATAGATGCAGAGTATTGAAAAATATTCTTGTTTGTTACTTTATGTACTTAAGTCATTAAAATGTATCTCTACCCAAATATGACTAGTTTACTAAAGGTGACACTTTCCACTGTTTCTGTAAATAATCTTTGCTTCTTGTCTTCCATAATTCAGCTAATGGACTGAACCATTTTCAAAGAGTTAAGTTCAATATCTAAATTGTCTTTTAATATTCCTGTTTCTCATTTGTATGCATTAAACCAATCAACAAATACTTACTGAGTGTCAAGCAATCATGTTGAAGAAATCAATAAGACAGATAAGGACATTCTTATTATGGATTTTTTTATTTTAGGTCTAGTATGGAGGATAATATCATCTAAATAATATGTGTGATAAACATTTTTTAAAATGCAGAATGCTATGTGACCAACGTATATGCTATATGAAAAGTCAGGCCTTTCCAAAGATATATCACTTAAGCTGAGACCTAAAGCATAGGAATAGGTGAGTTATGTGAGAACGTAAAGGACAAGATTCCAATTATATGGAACAACCAACATGAAAGCATTAAAATTAGAAGAGTATGATGAGCTCAAAAGAAGAAAAAAAATCTTTTTGGCTAGAGTGTGGAGAGCAAGGCAAGAAGTGGAAATATAGGATTCTAAAGAGAAAGTAGGGAACACGATTACAAAAGGCCTTGAAGACACTGTGTGATGATGGCTTATTGTCATTACAAGGCTATCTTTCCTTTTTCCATAAAGGTAGAACTCCAGTTTCATTAAAATATGCACCCTCAATGAGTCTAAGATGGCTAATCCCCTTCCCAATCTAATAGATAAAACTTATTTGGAATAAACTAACCATGCAATTCTCTTTTCTCTTTCCCGCAATTAGGATTAGGCATAATATTAAACCCTGGCCAATTGAACACGAAGGAAAACCTATTTGGGGAGTTGTTATGGATGGAATTCACTGCCTTGAAATTCATTTGTTGAAGTCCTAACCTCCAATGGGACTGTATTTGGAGATAAGAACATTAAATCAGTAATTAAATGAGGTCATAAGGGTGGGGCTGTAATCCAATAGAACTGATGTTTTTATAAGAAGAAGAAGAGACACCAGGGAAGTGTGTGCAGAAAGAAAAGGCCACATGAGGAAGAGACAAGGGAATGGCCATCTGCAAACCAAGGAGAAAGACCTCAGGAGAAACTAAATATGCTGACACTGTGATTTCAGACTTCCAGCCTCCAGAACTGTGAGAAAAAAATATCCTTTAAGTCATCTAATCTGTGGTATTTTGTTATGGCAGCTCTGGAGGACTAACCCTAGAGTCAGGAAAAGGATTACACTGTACCCGTATGTCTATGTCTTCACGTGGCATTCTCCTCTATGTGTGCGTATGTCTCTCTTCTCATCTTTTTATAAGGATGTTAGTTATATTGGGTCAGGACCCACACTAATTCAGTATGACTTCATCTTATCTTGATTACATCTACAAAGACTCATTTTCCAAATGAAGTCACATTCACAAGTACCAAGGGTTAAGACTTTAACATATATATTTATGGGATGAAATTCATCCCATAAAATCTACATATAGAGAATGGCAGAACAGAAGGGTGGATCACAGCCTAGAAGATATGGTGGCTTTTTGGAATCAGATGTTTTTTGTGGATTTCTTCCTGTTGCAATAATAAATGCCTTATCATTTCAGCTGCACTTAGATTTGATTTTATCTGAGGCTAAAACAGTCTAATGATGTTAAGCATGTGGGAAATTATTCTCAGAGCATTGTGAAATTACCAAAAGCTTTTAAGCAAAGGAGTAGCATAATCAGATATTTATTTTGTAAAAACTGCAAAGTCCTTTTGACCCCAAGTCCTCTAGAAGTTCTTTCTATAGACCTTCTAATTTATAGTTGCCCCTTATTGAGTCCCTGATTACTTCACTTACACATAAAATGCCAGTTTTAACAGAACTCCTTACCTTCCCACTTCAATCTAGTCAGAATATCAAAATAATCTTCCTAAAATAACACCTAATAATCCATCTTTCCAATCAGAAAGTTTCCATAGCTCCCCATTGCCTTAAAGTTCTCAGAGTCCTCTTGAATCCTGACCTCAAACTACACTTCCAAAATTAAGTCCAAAAAGAAATGGGCTTTGTGTTAAAATAAATATTACAGGTCATCACTGAGCAGTGGTTTAAACCTGTGTAATTTGAGAAAACTGTGAGAGGAGGTATTAATAATAAATTATTAGAATAAATTCAGAACAGCAACCATTTAAAACTTAAGCATATCACACATATCTGGTTATTCCTTTCCCAAACTGATTAATAAAGAACAGCAAAATTGAGAAATGTGTTTTCTAATTCCTGAATTATTGTTTTTCATGCAAAAATTGTTGCATGTTAACAATTGGCTAAGAATTAAAATGAATTGCGACCCAACATCATCAAGGAAGTTATTGTATTAGAAGCCATCTTCTGCAGGCACCATGTGAAGCATTTTCTACACATTATCTTATTTAAGCATAACCATAAGTATATAAGACAGGTTATCATTCCCCACATTATGAATTAAGAAGCTTGAGTTTGGAGTGAATAATTAAGTAACTTGATCATGAAACTCTGAAATGCCAGAAATGGTGTTCATCTAAGTTTTTAATCATTAGGTTGTAATCCTATGGGTTTTCTTCTTCACCAAAATGACCTTTTCTTAACAAAACCATGTCACTCTTGGTGCCCTCAGCTTCCTCTGATAGTCCAGTGTTAGGATCTGGGTTGATTATAAAAATTGCAACTGTTACAGCAGGAATGGTGCATGTGTATGTATATACGTATTGTGTCTTTGGATAAATAATTTTGCTATTAATTAATGTTATTAATGTTTAACACTTGATATTCAAATAAATTCAGCAAACATATTTTGTCCCAGGAAGGAGGGAAGAAGAGGACAGTAGAGGAAGGACAGGTGAGATTAAGAGAAGATGATGAGAAAGTTGTTTCTAGTTAATATTTATGAGGTGCCAGTATTGATAACAAAGATATAAGGGATATTATGGTATAGATATGTATGTCCTGCCCTCTTTGAAGACAGCATCTAAAGTGCAGTATTGTTCAACAAGCATTCCAAAGTGTTAGAAATTTAAGATTTGAATTTGAAAACGAAAATTGGAATAATTGAGAAGAAATTTTGTCCCTTCCTGTTTTCAAGTCATTCCCTCTTCCATTAACTAATTAATTTATAAAAAATAAAAGGCTCTTTTTCAAAAATAACTGAGGGATTTAATTTCCTTGGTTTAATATACTTTTTAGGAAAGTGTATTTTCAAGGAAGAACAAACAAACAGGCAAAGAACCATTCTAATTTACCTTGACTCTATGCTGTACTGACTTTTGGAGAGGAAATTATCGTCCTGCTATAAATGCTGTACTGAAAGTCGTAGTCTTCACAGGGGCTGTAATATAGGAAAGCAACATGAAGCAAGTGAAGAACTATTTTCTTCCCAGCCATGCACTTGATCACGAAGGGCAAATAACATCACACCTTTTTGTTGTTTTCCTAAGAAGGCAATTTGTCAGTTAAAGGCTAGATTGCATCCTTAAACATCAACCCATTGAAAATAATCACAAGCAAGATGTAATGGCTGCAAAGAACATTGTAATAAACTCAGAGAAAACTAGATAAAAAGGTTCTGTCTTCTATGTATACCAAGATGACTAAATTATAAAGTTAATATAGGATTATAAAGCCTGAAAAAAATTTTCATTAGCTTTTATTGAAGTACTATATAATAAGATTTTCTCAATGATCCAGGTAGTGCAGATTTCAAATGAGTCACTAATCTGGTACTGTGTGTGTATGGGATAGACGTAAGGTGTGAATAAACTAGAGCCATGTGCTGAGTTGGCAAAGAGTGATAGGGAATTGATACTAGTAATTTTACCATAAGAACACTAACTCTTATGGTTCCTGCATGCTCTCTCTTTTTATATTTTGAAAAGCTACATTAATGCCATCGACCCTGTAAAATTCAGTAACTTATACATATATCCTGTTTAAATAATAAGCATTATGTAAGCCATTTTTAGAATATATATATATATATATATATATATATACACATTATTGAATGCCATTAAAATTACTTAATAGACTTATAACTCATATATATCACTTCTTAGATTTTCAGAGGGTGAGAGTGCTGTTTTGAGCAAGGAAGCAAAGGGAAGTCAGAGGAAACAAGAACATTCCTTTCGGATAAGGCTTTTCCACGCCTTATTGTGCCTAAAAGTCAGGATCAGAGAAATATAACAATCAATGTAGTGCCATGCTTATCAAAATCATCCTAGTTCTATTCATTTTACTTTTCAAGGACTGACCTTTATATCTTTTTCTCCTGTTGATAAAATCCCAGTTCTTCTTGCAATAGGAAGGAAAGTTGGGGTCCCCATTTCATATCTATTTGTCTCTATAAAACAGCATACATATAACTTTCTCATGGAGTAGAAAAGAGCCCTGATCTCTCTGGAATACACGGAGTGAGTGATGTTAATACATGAATCAGGAAATGTTGATCTATACCAAGAATGCTGCCATCACTTCAAGTTTTCTGGGTTGGCTTATGTAATTGGTAGTAATATTTCTTTTCAATCTATTCCATTGGCCTTTCTCATTATACTAAATATACCTTTGTATACCATGTAATTAAACATAGAAAGGCCTGTTTATTTTGATAAAAAGGAAAAAAATGAAACAGTAGCAATTCTTTATCCCCCTAAAATATCACATCTTAGCCCAAGATAAGAAGTTATCATGATATGAGTATAATCTTTCAGAGTGGGTATGAATTGATATGACTGATGACAGAAAAAACTAATGACCATCTTGGACCAAAACTCAGCTTTGCTAGGTCTCCTGTTCTCCTGCTTTTTTGTTTTGTCTTTAACTTGTCCTTGTGAAAGAAGTGTGGTCTGTTGAAGAAGTCACAAGAGATCAAGTGAATAATCTTCTTAATGACATTAGAAATGATGGGCTTATTTTCAATGGCTTATTTACTCCTAAGTCTCAGTCAAAGGAGTGAGAGCCTAAATTGGTTTAAATGTTCAATTCTTCATAAAAAGCTAAGTTTAGATGTCAAGATATATTGTGATGGTAATGATAGTTGTACAACAATGCAAATGTTCTTAATGCCATTGAACTGTACACTTAAAATGGTTAAAATGGTGAATTTTATGTTAAATATATTTTAAAACAATAAATATGTATATTATTGTGAACTAGTTATGCTATTTCAAGTGGTCTTTGATCTATGGCACATTTTTAATCTAAGATATAATCACTTTGTAAACATTGATCAGGCAACTATTACTTTTGGTGCTACTGCCTAAGAGGAGAAAAACACAACAGTATTGGAAAAGAAAAATTCCAGAATTTAAATTGATATTTAAATATCAATTTCCTGCTTGACCATTTTTATCTTTCTAAGTAATATCATCTCAAACAGACCCTCAGTATAAATTCTACATGTACCTGGTATACTAGTGTCCTAGTACTGCTCCAACAAAGTACCACAAACTAGGTGCCTTCAACAATAGAAATTTATTGGCTCATAGTTCTGGAATCAAGGTGTTGGTAGGGTTATTTTTTTCCAGTGCTGTGAAGGAGAAGCTGCTGCATGCTGCAGTCCTACATTCTGGTGGTTTGCTGGCCATCTTTGGCATTCCTTGGCTTGTAGATATATCATTACAGTTTCTGATAGACTTAACCAAATATATCAAAATTGTATTAAATGCAAATGAAGTTAACACTCCAATTATAAGACAGAAAATTTTCAGACTAGTGAATAAAAAAGTTACATATTATTTAAGAAAGATGCCCTTTAAAAACAAAGAGACAGATAGTTCAAAAATAAGGTATACAACATTGTATCATGCATATACTAAGCATAAGTAAACTGGTATGGCTATATTAATTGCAGGCAAAGTAAAATCAAAGAGTATTATTAAAAATGAAGAGGGACATTGCACAATGAAAAAGGAATAATTGATCAAGGTAACATAAAAATCCTAAATGTGCATGTACATAGTAACAGAGCTTCTAAATACATAAACCAAAACTTACAAATAAAGAAGAAATCAACAAACCCACAGCCAGATCTGGAAATCTCTCAGTCATTGATTAAACAACTAAATGGATAAATCAATAGGGATACTGAAGGTCTGAAATGACACTGTATATCCACTTGAACTACTGATATTTATAAAGCATTCTACAAACAGTTGCAGAATATACATTCTTTTCCAGTACACCTGGAACATAACCCATAATAAATCATATCCTGGGCCATAAAATAAGTCTCAAAATTTTCAAAACTTTGAAATCTTACAGAATATGTCCTCTCAACCAATAAGGAATTAAATTAAAAATCAATAATTTTGATATCTCAAAAATCTCCAATACTTCAAAATTAATCAACACACTGCTAAATAGCCAAATTGTCAAATAAGAAATCACAAGCCAAAAATAAATTTTTGAACTGAACTTTAATAAAAATGTCTTTTCCAAATTTTTGAGAGGCTACTAAAACAGCACTTATAAGAAAATGTATAGCTTAAATGCTTACATTCAAAAAGCAAGAAGGATTAAAATCAATGGCCTGCATGTCTAATTTATGTGGCTAATAAAAGAGCAAATTAAGCCAAAAATTAGTAAAAGAAAATAAAAGGATGAAAACAAAAGTCAATAAATACAAAACAAACAGTCAAGAAAATTACCAAAGCCTGATTTGCTTATTTGAAATAATTAATAAAACTGATAAGCCCCTAGCAAGTCTGAATATGAAATAAAATACAAATTTATCAATAACAGGATAAAAGAGGTGAGCTAACTACATCAAGTCATTGAAATGGTAATAAAATATTATGACAGCATTATGAAACTCTTAGCTAATGAATTTAACAACTAAGATGAAATAGACAAATTCTGTAAAAAACTAAACTTACATATCAGAATAGCTCAATATCTATTAAAAGCTAAAATTATTAATAAAAAAATCTTCCCATAAAGAATAATTCAAGCTTAGATGACTTCACTGGTAACTTCTCACTTGTGCATCTTATCAAATTTGATAGAATGTACAAATTTTACACAGTCCTTTTCCAAAAGTAAGATACAGGAAATATTCTCAACATTTTTTTGCAGAGACCAGAATTACCCTGATAATAAAACCAGACAAATACATCATGAGGAGAGACAATTTTAAGCCAATGACCACATGAACTTAGATGTGAAAAATTCTACGTGTATTAGCAAATAGATTCTAGTAATATATAAAAAGAAAATGGGGATTTATCTGGTGACGCAGTGGTTAGGAGTCCACCTGCCAATGCAGGGGACAGAGGTTCGAACCCTGGTCTGGGAGGATCCCACATGCTGCGGAGCAACTAACCCTGTGGGTCGCAACTACTGAGCCTGAACTCTAGATCTGGCGAGCCACAACTACTGAGCCCACATGCCACAACTACTGAAGTCCACACGCCCAGAACCCGTGCTCCACAACAAAGAGTAGCCCCTGCTCACTGCAGCTAGAGAAAGCCCATGCGCAGCAATGAAGACCCAACACAGCCAAAAATAAAAATAAATAAATAAATTTATTTTTAAAAAAATAATGAGAAAAAGAAAATAAATCATGGTCATGTGGGTTTTATTCTAGTATGGCAAGTTGGTTTACTCCTTTACAATCAAGTAATATAATTCACCGGTTTAGCAGAATAAAGAAGAAAATTAGCATATGATCATGTCGATAGGTACAGAAAAGAAATTAACAAATTCAACCTTATATCATGATAAAATGACAAAATCTCAGCAAACTAGGGCTGGAAAGGGGCTTCCTCGATCTGCTAAAGGCATCTGAAAAACCTACAGCTCACATCACACATAATGATGAAGTATTTAATACTTTCCTTATAAAATTGGGGAAAAGGCAAAGATGTGTATTCTCACACTTCTGTTTGATTCGTTCTTTCTGCAACCATTCCCATGCTCCTCCATGTCATTTCCATTCAACCTCATGATAGCAAATAAAGAGTCCTGACCCAATTGTCATTTCAACATCTACAAACAAGCTTCTAAATTTATTATCTTTGCTAAGAACTTGAGATGTGGCAAGAGTACATTGTTACAAGTTGATCTACATGGTTCTGAAAGTATTTGTGCTTCCTACTTCAATATAATATTTACCAAATCAGTCAAAAACTAGGTGACAAAACAATAGTCTGTAAAAGTGACTTAAGTTTTCCTGAAAGCACATAAATAAAAATATGAGGCTTCAAGAAGAATAGATGAGGTGCAGACTAAGTCTCTTAGGAGTCTGGTGTTAGTCTGAGAACAGTTACTGAATTTTCTGGGTCTCTGTTTCTCCATTAGGTATGTGGCATGAATAAAACTGTTTCAATAAGAAACAAATTAAGATGATGTTTAAGAAAGCAAATTTTAAACTATACAGTGATTTTCTCAAATAAAATATAATACTAGAAAAAAGAACAGACTGGTGGTTGCCGAGGGTGAGGAGGTTGAGGGAGAGTTGGAGTGGGAGGTTGGGGTGAGCAGATGTAAGCATTTATATACAGAATGGATAAACAACAAGGTCCTACTGTATAGCACAGGGAACTATATTCAATAACCCATGATAAATCATAATAGAAAAGAATCTTAAAAAAAATGTATATATGTATAACCAAATCACTTTGCTGTACAGCAGTAATTAACACAACATTGTAAATCAACTATACTTCAATTTATATATATATAATATTCAATATTAGAAAGAAATACAACATCCATTCTCTTTGGTCAGTAAACAAGGGAAGGAAACTAACATTTATTAAAGATTATAATGTGTCAGACATTATGCTAGTTATTTTAAATTTGTTGCTTTCTTAAATCTGAAAAACAACCCTAAGATATTGCTTTGATATTTCAAATGAAAAACTGGAGGCTTAGAGTAATTAATAAGTTCCTCTACATTATATCATAATATTATTACAAATAGATTCAGTGATATAGGTATTATATGCCAATGCCACTAAAATGATTATAATATCTACAACATAATAAGGACTCAAAAGATATGAGCTTTATCACTGTTAACATGATAATAATAATAATAACAATAAAGATTCTTTTAAACAGAGAAATTAAAATTCTTGAGACAAAGAGGAGGCATTGAAAGTTCTACTTTATGTTTTAGAAAGTGACTACATTGATTGTAAAGTGACTGTAGATTCTACGGAATCTATTTCTGCCCCATTGGAAGTGCCATGCTCTTTCCACTACACCTTGCACATGAGTCAAAGACCTTTTAGAAATCATTTGTAATAAGGGACACTTTACATACATTTGATAGCTGCATTGATGACTTTTTTCTTTTTCTTTTTCTTTTTCACAGTCATTTGCAAGGGCACAAGGACAAGTTGCAAACAAAATCTTTGGAAAAGTGACACTGAAAGACTTAGAAAACATAAGAAAAAAAATTATTGAAATTCCATGAATATTAATAAATGGAAAAATAATGAGCTACTATTAAGAGACAAAATCAAGACACTCAGCTGTACTCTTTTTTTGAACTTAGCTCCATAGGCCTTCCTTTACCAGAATTAGCTCCAGAATTCTCCAGGGACTACCTTGTCCCTGAATCAAACATCACAGTCAAGCATGCATTAAAGGAGATGCTTGTTTGTGCTCAGAATAAATAAAATGAAATGTAACGCTAGCAATATAAACTTTGTCAAAGACAAGATTTCAATTTTTAACCATTAACATTAATGACAAAAATGTTTTCCCAATACATAACTATGTTGAGCAACACTTCATTCTTTAAATATCTGAAAAGGATAGAAATGGAAAGATATTGAAAAAGAGCTACTTTTACCCTGTAAATGTGACATCCCAAGTGTCGAGAGAAATCATATTTTTACAGCTTAGTTAAGACTCACTGGAAACCAAGATTTGGAAGATATCTTGATAGATCTTTAAGATTTTAGGAAGGGTAGCTGGTACTGCCATAATAAGAGTTTAACTTAAGAACCCATGTTTGGCATGTATCAAGCAGAAACCAGCTAAAAATGTGCAGGCTCATTTCCAAAAGAATTCAAGAAGGAGTTCTGGCAGGCCAACTGGATTTATAAGGTGATAAATTAAAAAATAATAAAACATTAATCAGAATAAGTCTGATTGCAAAGTCTATGGCCATTACTTTGCAATTAGTGTCACTTACTGAAACAGTGCTTTCACAGTGATTCAGCCCTTAGCCACATTTTCCAGAGCATTTTCTTCCACAAGTTTTGAAAATTATTGCTGAAATAGTCACTTAATATTAAATCATTCTGTCAATTAGTGATTGTGGGAGCCAACTCTCGCTTCTGTTCTACACTTTTAAGTACCAAGACAGTACAAAACGTAACTTCTTTCACAAAGTCATGATATTTTACAGCAGCCCAAAGCTTAGAGAAAGAGAGCTTCCTCTCAAATATGTGTTTCTATCATATCCCGTCCATTAGAAGCAAATCTCAGAGCACTTCATTCTGATATCTAATCTGACTTTGCCCATCCTCAGCATTATTAGTAAGCCCAGCTTTACTGCTGTACTTTCTTTCAACTTGTGCTCTTTTTCCTTGCCAACTGCTTATGGAAGTGACAGTTTTATTATTAAATAAAGGTGTATTAAAAAGTTAATTATATTTATCTTTAGCCCTTCTAAATGGCATTTGCATGTCAAAAGATGATTCTGGTTACTGTGGTTCCATGGGGAGTAGACACAGGGAACTGCTATGTAAGGTTTTGCAGGATGGGCCCTGCCAAAGCTGAGAGGATAAAAATAGTCTGAAGTCCACTGCAGGTTCACATGCAAAGCTGAGTCTTCTGGCTCAGAGAAGAGTCATCCAGAAAGATGGGTTCCCTTATTCTTATTCACACAAGCAGTTTGGGGAAAGGGAGCTTTTATTACATTGTTTGATGTTGTGTACAGAAAGGAACTGACATTGTGCCGGTAGCTTGTCATGTTTTGTGTTCCAATAAAAATTGCTTAAAATCTCTGCCCTGGTAACAGTAAATGGAAGAACACCAACGCTACAGAGAGGAAGCAACCACAGAATGCTTAAAGAGATAGACAGCCTGTGTAAAACACAAGCACAGCCAGAGCTGAAAACTATACAGGAGATAATAAGAGCCTCTCAATGAGGCACCAGTCAATAAAGACTCATGCTTAAAAACCATACGGGCTTCAGGGCTCCCAAGGAGGTATGGAGGCTGCCTAAATCCGAATCTCTTCACACATTCCCCCAAAACCATACAGATGGAAGATCCAAGAGCAAATCACACTATTCTCAAAAATAACTTGGGGATGGAGAATACTACAAACTTAAGTGTATATGTAAGTCAAGAAATAAACATTCAAATCTTGCAGAGCCATCTCCAGACTCGATACCTAAGCAGAGCCAGGTAGAGGCAGCAGGGAAAAGAGGGAACTACCAAAGGCCAGTGGTGGCAGAAAACACATAAAATCACCACCCCTTCCAAAAAAGAGAAGTGCCTGCCTGATGTAGTAGAAATGCTCAAAACATGGCTGCAGCATAGTGAGTCAGAATAGGGCTTCTAAGGAATTAAAAGAAGGGGCATGAATATTGTAAGAGTCTCCTGAAGATACTATTTGCTGGTGGGAATGGAGAAGGCATGTTTATTGGAGACTTGTTGAAGGAAAGAAAACACATGGTGGAAATCAGGGTATTACAAGAAAAAAAAAAAAAAAGGAGCTATCTCAAAAGCAGAATCATATCTGCTCCCAAAACAAGGTCTCAACCTACTAACATCCCACTACATTGTCTCCGCAAATAGGCTACTTATGAACTACGTGACTGTGTGAACTATAAAAATCTCTCACCATAAATAAACAGAAACACTGTTACTGCTAGATGAGAATGTGAAAAGTTTAAAATAAGCCAAAAAGGGCAGGCAATATTCATACAAAGTTGTCATAGAAAATACGAATCAAAACATTGAAATACACAAAAACACTCACAGAAACAAAATGCGAGCAGAGAAAAAATTTAGTATAGTACTCACGTTTGAAAAAATTTGAAGCAAGCACTTGCAGATATAAAGGAGTAACTCTAATCAGAAATTCAGAAACTCAGAAAAAAAAAAAATAGACAAAAGCAGAAACATGTAAAAGATCAGGTGAGCTTAGGAAAGAAATTTTAAAACAGACAAAATATCACATAATTGAAGATGAAATAGCAAGATAAAAATGGAGATATATTTACCCGAAAATATGATAAGGGATATTTAGAAGGAATTGAAGGGGTTCAGGGCAGGCCATTCCCAAATGTGCCACTGGCATATTGATTATTTTGAATTAAAATTACTTAAGAAACAGCTGGCACAAGAAGGACACTCTGACCCTCCTTTTTCCCCCCAAAATAATAAATTTCCATATGAAATGTACCCTCGTTGCACCTGGAGGGTAGAAGGCATCCTTATTACCAGGGATAGGGAATTCACAATTTTGTTACATTTTTCAGTGATCAGCCACTCACGCCCAAACCCCCTTGTCAATTCTTCACAAATACTACTCCTTTGTTTAAAATCTATGAAAACTGTCTGCTTTGGTCACTTTTTTGAGTCTCATATTTTTATGAGCTCCCATATGTACCAAATTAATTTTTTCCAGTTAATATGTCTTATGTCAATTTAATTATTAGTCCAGCCAAAGAACTTAGAAGGGAGGAAGGAAAAAATTGCCTCTTTGCTACACTTTTGTTGCCCAATGTGGGACACTTCACTGGCTGGACACTGCTGCTCTGGGACTACCACAGGTGAGAGACCCAGGGACCTCTGACGAGAGCTGGCAGAAGGTAATAATTCTTATCACATCCATCTCTTGGATCTCTGCCTGCAGGATCCGGTGGAAACAGAGTGGGGAAAGTCTTTTCTTTTTCTAAATTTAGATTGACAGGAGAAAATATTTGGGAGAACTCATGCCTTGGGTATAGCAACTCTAATAAAGATTTGTTATGAGTACTCTTGTTTTCTATGGAACTCATTCCTCCCAGAGATGGTCATTGTTTTCTTTTGTCTCTGTGTTTTGTGTCATTTGTCATAAGGAGGAAAAGTATAGTGTAAAAGGCAGGCATAGGTCTGCTGTTCAAGCTGGCTCACAGACTGGCAAGTTCACGGTTCTCACCAGACTGACATCTGTTTAGACAAAGTTTGCTGTGGGTCCTCTGTATAAAAACTGGATGAAGCTGTCCCTTTGTCTTGCTCTACATCCTGAGAGCTTGGCTTTAGGACAAATGACCTTCCCTCTGGCCTTCACCATCTGGAAGGTGCATGTACTGCCGTGTATCTGATGGCCAGTTGAATAGACTGAGATTCTGAGACACCATCACAAGCAGCATGCTGTTTGTCTGGTCATGTCAGCTTTCAGGGATATTTGTCAGAAGGGACCTTTGTCACCTCAATCTTCATTGTCTGGCTAGTGCTGGAAAAGTCCCATTGTAGTAGCACCTGCCTGGTGTCACAGATTATTGGGTGTATAACTGGAGGACTCTCATATTCCCATGAGAACATGAAGACATTGGTTCTGCTACACCATTCTTACTGCCCATAATGCAAAAGTCTCTGCTTTCTTACTTTGCTTACTCTGGAAATGAACTCCTGGGTCTTCTGTACTCACTTCAAAGACACTGCTTGTGTCTATGGTAAAGATTTATTCTAAGCCTGGGAATTTACCTCCAGGTCTTTCCATAAAAAAGTCTTATTGGATTAAATTGCTATTGGAATAAATATATGAATAGAGATCCCACTCATCAATGGCCAACTGATGGATAGGTTGCATTGGAAAAACTTCTGTATTTGAAAATTTTTTTACAGAGCTCTCATCCTGAACTGTTGTCTTATTGGTATCTCTGGGAAGAGGATACAAACATTATAATGCTTAACCTTAGGGATTCCCTTCACAAGACGAAAGGACAGAAATTAGATTTGGAACAGAAATTAAACACCACATCAGCATTAATTCCCCTTTTCCACTTTTTTACACACCTCTCCGTTTCTGACCCTCCAGAGGATCTTTTGGATCTCTGGATCCTGGCTCTAAATTCCCCTTCTCAAAAAAAAAAAAAAAAAAAAAGACACTGGAAGAATAATTATCCTGCAGCTAAGGGAAAGAGACATTTAAAAAATAATTCACATAGGTCCCAGCACCCTGAGAGGGTATGTTTTTCTCCTCTGATGGGACAATTCTCCATCAATTGATGGGGTCCACCAATCCTCAGTTACACTCTAGAGCCCACCATTAAACTTAAAATAGAGGATAAAGAACTGGAATTTTAAATTGACACTGGTACAATTCTCTACCATCCATTCAGAGGATTTATCTCTACCTGTCACCTCTGATTCTATTCAAGTTTGGAGTTTTCAGACAACCTATTTCATTGCCCATATCTCAGCCCATCCTTATATCCTTAGGTCCTCTTAATACTCATCAAACCTTTCTAAAGCCAACTAAAGAATGTGGCTTGCCATCCATCTCTAAGAGGATTAAGTTATTAGCCACTGCAGTTGCTGACCTCCAACAGACCCTGAAAGGAATTCAGGGGGGAGATCAGGAATGAAGCACTCTGTGTTCTGGAAAAAAACAAACAAACAAACAAACAACATCAGACTGACAGAACAGGGCTTCAGATTGGTATTTTCAGGAGAAAATTTTATGAACCCAATTTCTTGCATCTTCTCACACCTAGAAAATCACTAAAATGATTAATGGAGACACCTGCCCCTTGTGACTAGCAACAACCTTCTACTGAAATGTGTGCTTGATTTCATGTACTCCCTTTGCCAAAATCATAACTTCACTGACCTCCTCCCCACCTCTCCAGAACAGTTTCTCAGAGCTGTATGAGAGGCTGTCTCCCAAGCTATAGTCCTCAGTAAGACACTGAATAAATTAGACCCACAGATTTTATGTTGTGTTTGTTTGTTTTCAAGTTTACAGCTCCTTACCAGGAAAATTTTTGGTAGAGATTTGTTATATAAATGTAATGCCACTATAAATGAGAAAGGTGTTTTTGTTTCCTTGCCCTCAGACCAAACCCTAAGTTTCCTACTTTCCATATTGGAAACTCCTCTTGATCTAAAGTGTTCTGAAAAGGATGCATCTTTAAAGATATTGGTCTCTGGGCCACACATGCAAGTGGAATTGGACTGTTACTAAGTGCAGAGCCCATGTGCATTACTCAAAAATAAATAAATAAATAAGCAAATAAACTATTTCCATCAGTAACCCAGTACCCCCTCTCCAGAGATGCAGAGTAAGGAAATGAACCTATAATAGACTCTCCCTTACAGCAAGGTGTATTTGTCTTTACTTCCTCACCCTGTAACACTCCAATCTTGCCAATAAAGAAAGAAGGTAAATTTGACTCAGATGGGAACAAAATCTATTGATTTGTGCAAGACCTAAGAGCCATACACTCTTTTGTAACTCCTCACCATCACGTAGTCCCTAATCCAGACACTATTCTTACCTCAATTCCTGCTGATGCAGCCTGCTTTACAGTGACTGACCTCTGCTCAGCTTTCTGTTCAATCCCAATGCATCTTGACTCTCTTCACATTTACATGGAGAGGGAGACAGTTAATGTGGACTCATCTGCCTTAGGGATACTACAAGTCTCCTTCAATATTCTCCCAGATCCTTTTATCTGAACTTACATTCTGTTGCCTTTCCCCACTTACATTCTGTAGCCTTTCCCCAAGGCTCCACTCTTATTCAGTATGTTAACGACCGTTTGCTCTGTAACCAAACTAAGCAGGCTGCCCTTATATACTCCTTCACTCTCCTAAAGGCACTAGCTGAACAAGACCATAAAGTCTCCCGATCCAAACTTCAATGGGTACAAACAACACTTATAAACTTAGGACAGGAGATATTTCAGGGCATTCAAAACTCACCCCAAAATGCATTGAGTCAATTTTGTGCATTCCTATCCCCAAAATGAAAAAAGAGTTACATAAATTTCTCAGGGCAACTAGCTGCTGCCACCAGTTGCTAACTTTGCTGCCCTTGCTAGACCTCTGTATGCCCTCCTCCCATACACTACTCCAGAGCTCATTTCCTGACCTTCAAAGGCATTAATCTCCTTGAAGCTTTAAAATTAACATTCCACCCCCCCCACCCAGCTCTCAGTTTACCTAATTTTGACAAACCTTTTCCTCTATACTGCCACACAAATAATGGAATGGCTGCAGGTATTCTAGGACAAGCTTTTGCCTCTCAAATACACCCCCATGCTTGTGTCCAACTGCCACCTAAATTAACAAAGTCAGTACTCTTACATTAGACTCCTGCATTTGCCTTTATGTTCCCCATGCTACATCTGCCCTCTCACAAGTTCATGAGACAACACCTGTCTTCATGGTTACAGATCACCTATGAACATGTAGAATGAAAGAAAAAAGGACACATAAAAGTTGTGAGTTAGGTTTTATTGGGGGAAAATACAGAGAACTATAGCCTGGGAGACAGCTTCTCAGGTAGCTCTGACCAACTGATCCAAAGAGCTAAGGAAGGATATACATGATTTTTTTTTGCTAGAAAAGAGTATGTAATCAAACATAGAAAGATCACTGGTAATCACAAAAAACAGACATCTCAAGTTAATGATTTTAGTGCTTTTCTATGTATGGGAAGATGCAAGAATTGGGAGTCATTGAAATTTACATATGAAATTTCACAGAAATTTCATCTTAACTATCCAGGGGCAAAGCACAGAATGAGTCCTATTTTTCTCCATCCTGAATTCCCCTCAAGGTACACTGTTTGTGAGCAGCTACAGTGGCTAATGGCTTGAACTGGAATGGTGGGCAACATTCTTTATTTTACAAACAGGACTGTTTAACTTTTCCATCATTTTATGTCATAGTAACACTTTGAACCCAGCTCTTTACTACCCCTTGCCAATGATGGAGAGCCCTACTTTATTCCACAGAAATGCTCTCAAAGCCACAAAAGAACCTCCTAGACACTTCTTTAGGCTTACTTCTATTTCATGATGGTTCCTGTAAACACTATTAATAACATGTGACAGCTTTTCCCCGCATGAACCACTTGAGACATACTCTGCCCAATGTAAAATCAGCCCAGGCTGCTGAATTCATAGCTCTTCCTAGGGCTTACACATTAACAAAAGGGAAAATTGTCACTATTTACACTGACTCCAGATGTGCTTTTAGAGTCTGCCATATTGTTGGCACAATTTAAAAATCATGTGGATTCTTAACCTCTGCTGGCACTCCTATTGGTAAAGGGCATACAATTGCTGCTCTATTACAAGCTAATTACCTCCCTTCTAAAATTGCCATTGTTCACTGTTCAGCCCATAGTAAGGAAATGCAGTATCTTTAAGAAACGATAAGGCTAACAAGGCTGCTAAAGATGAAGCCCCAAATGGACACCCTTGTCCTTTCTGCAATCGATTTTAAACCTACCTTCTTCTGTAACTATCAGGAAAATGCCCCATAATCTGAAAAAGACAAATGGATACTAAAAGATGCCAGTTATCAAGTGGATTTTTTTTCATTCTTTAAGGGAAGTAATTTCATTTAAACAACCATTTAAGTATAGCAGCTTTTCAAAAGTAGCAATCTCCCCTTATGTTGATGCCATTTTGTCTTTTCATTCAAAGGTTTTGGAAAAGTAATAGAGAAAAAATGGTAATAAGGAGAAATTAATTCCATTACCTTCTGTGGTCGTTCTTTTCTATGGCAGTTTGGCAAGGTTGTAGTACCCAGTGATTTAATCAAGTGCCAATCTATGTGCTGCTGTGAAGTTTTTTTTTTTTTTTTGAAAAAACCTTATGTTTTTAATAAATAGGTTTTCTCTTTTTTTTTATACAGCAGTTTCTTATTAGTCATCAGTTTTATGTACATCAGTGTATACATGTCAATCCCAATCGCCCAATTCATCCCACCACCACCCCCATGCCCCACTGCTTTCCCCCCTTGGTGTCCATACGTTTGTTCTCTACATCTGTGTCTCAATTTCTGCTCTGCAAACCGGTTCACCTGTACCACTTTTTTAGGTTCCACATATATGCGTTAATATACGATATTTGTTTTTCTCTTTCTGACTTACTTCACTCTGTATGAGAGTCTCTAGGTCCATCCACGTCTCAACAAATGACCCAATTTCGTTCCTTTTTATGGCTGAGTAATATTCCATTGTATATATGTACCACATCTTCTTTATCCATTCGTCTGTCAATGGGCATTTAGGTAGTCTCCATGACCTGGCTATTTTAAATAGTGCTGCAATGAACATTGGGGTGCATGTGCCTTTTAGAATTGTGGTTTTCTCTGGGTATATGCCCAGTAGTGGGATTGTTGGATCATATGGTAATTCTATTTTTAGTTTTTTAAGGAACCTCCATACTGTTCTCCATAGTGGCTGTATCAATTTACATTCGCACCAACAGTGCAAGAGGGTTCCCTTTTCTCCACACCCTCTCCAGCATTTATTGTTTGTAGATTTTCTAATGATGCCCATTCTAACTGGTGTGAGGTGATACCTCATTGTAGTTTTGATTTGCATTTCTCTGATAATTAGTGATGTTGAGCAGCTTTTCATGTGCTTCTTGGCCATCTGTATATCTTCTTTGGAGAAATGTCTATTTAGGTCTTCTGCCCATTTTTGGATTGGGTTCTTTGTACTTTTAATATTGAGCTGCATGTGCTGTTTATATATTTTGGATATTAATCCTTTGTCCATTGATTCGTTTGCAAATATTTTCTCCCATTCTGAGGGTTGTCTTTTTGTCTTGTTTATGGTTTCCTTTGCTGTGCAAAAGCTTTGCAGTTTCATTAGGTCCCATTTGTTTATTTTTGTTTTTATATCCATTCCTCTAGGAGGTGGATCAGAAAAGATCTTGCTGTGATTTCTGTGATTTATGTCAAAGAGTGTTCTTCTTATGTTTTCCTCTAAGAGTTTTATAGTGTCCGGTCATACATTTAGGTCTCTAATCCATTTTGAGTTTACTTTTGTGTATGGTGTTAGGGAGTGTTCTAATTTCATTCTTTTACATGTAGCTGTCCAGTTTTCCCATAACCACTTATTGAAGAGACTGTCTTTTCTCCATTGTATATCCTTGCCTTCTTTGTCATAGATTAGCTGACGATAGGTGCGTGGGTTTACCTCTGGGCTTTCTATCTTCTTCCATTGATCTATGTTTCTGTTTTTGTGCCAGTACCATATTGTCTTGATTACTCTAGCTTTGTAGTATAGTCTGAAGTCAGGGAGTGCGATTCCTCCAGGTCCGTTTTTTTTTTTTTTTTCTTTTTGCAGTATGCGGGCCTCTCACTGCTGTGGCCTCTCCCGTTGCGGAGCACAGGCTCCGGACGCGCAGGCCCAGCGGCCGTGGCTCACGGGCCCAGCCGCTCCGCGGCATATGGGATCCTCCCAGACCGGGGCACGAACCCGTATCCCCTGCATCGGCAGGCGGACTCTCAACCACCGCGCCACCAGGGAGGCCCCTCCAGGTCCGTTTTTTTCCCCTCAAGACTGCTTTGGCTATTTGGGGTCGTTTGTGTCTCCATACAAATTTTAAGATTTTTTGTTCTAGTTCTGTAAAAAATGCCATTGGTAATTTGATAGGAATTTCAGTGAATCTGTAGATTGCTTGGGATAGTATAGTCATTTTCACAATATTGATTCTTCCAATCCAAGAACATGGTATATCTCTCCATCTGTTGGTATCATCTTTAATTATTTTCATCAGTGTCTTATAGTTTTCTGCATACAGGTCTTTTGTCTCCCTAGGTAGGTTTATTCCTAGGTATTTTATTCTTTTTGTTGCAATGGTAAAGGGGAGTGTTTCCTTAATTTCTCTTTCAGATTTTTCATCATTAGTGTATAGGAATGCAAGAAATTTCTGTGCATTAATTTTGTATCCTGAAACTTTACCAAATTCACTGGTTAGCTCTAGTAGTTTTCTGGTAGCATCTTTAGGATTCTCTATGTATAGTATCAAGTCATCTGCAAACAGTGACAGTTTTACTTCTTCTTTTCCAATTTGTATTCCTTTTATTTCTTTTTCTTCTCTGATTGTCAAGGCTAGGACTTCCAAAACTATGTTGAATAAGAGCGGTGAGAGTGGACATCCTTGTCTTGTTCCTGATCTTAGAGGAAATGCTTTCAGTTTTTCACCATTGAGAATGATGTTTGCTGTGGGTTTGTGGTATATGGCCTTTATTATGTTGAGGTAGGTTCCCTCTATGCTCACTTTCTGGAGAGTTTTTATCGTAAATGGGTGTTGAACTTTTTCAAAAGCTTTTTCTGCATCTATTGAGATGATCATATGGTTTTTCTTCTTCTATTTGTTAATATGGTGTATCACATTGATTGATTTGCATATATTGAAGAATCCTTGCATCCTTGTGATAAATCCCACTTGATCATGGTGTATGATCCTTTTAATGTGTTGTTGGATTCTGTTTGCTAGTATTGTGTTGAGGATTTTTGCATCTATATTCATCAGTGATATTGGTCTGTAATTTTCTTTTTTTGTAGTATCTTTGTTTGGTTTTGGTATCAGGGCGATGGTGGCCTCATAGAATGAGTTTGGGAGTGTTCCTTTGCAATATTTTGGAAGAGTTTGAGAAGGATTGTGTTAGTTCTTCTCTAAATATTTGATAGAATTCACCTGTGAAGCCATCTGGTCCTGGACTTTTGTTAGTTGGAAGATTTTTAATCAGAGTTTCAATTGCATTACTTGTGATTGGTCTGTTCATATTTTCTATTTCTTCCTGATTCAGTCTTGGAAGGTTATACCTTTCTAAGAATTTGTCCATTTCTTCCATATTGTCCATTTTATTTGCATAGACTTGCCTGTAGTAGTCTCATAGGATGCTTTGTATTTCTACGGTGTCTGTTGTAACTTCTTTTTCATTTCTAATTTTATTTATTTGAGTCCTCTCCCTCTATTTCTTGATAAGTCTGGGTAATGGTTTATCAATTTTGTTTATCTTCTCAAAGAACCAGCTTTTAGTTTTATTGATCTTTGCTATTGTTTTCTTTGTTTCTATATCATTTATTTCTGCTCTGATCTTTATGATTTCTTTCCTTCTGCTAACTTTGGATTTTGTTGTTCTTCTTTCTCTAGTTCCTTTAGGTGTAAGGTTAGATTGTTTATTTGAGATTTTTGTTGTTTCTTGAGGTAGGCTTGTATAGCTATAAACTTCCCTCTTAGAACTGCTTTTGCTGCATCCCATAGGTTTTATGTTGTTGTGTTTTCATTGTCATTTGTGTCTAGGTATTTTTTGATTTCCTCCTTGATTTCTTCAGTGATCTCTTGGTTATTTAGTAACATAGTGTTTATCCTCCACGTGTTTGTGTTTTATATGTTTTTTCCCCTGTAATTCATTTCTAATCTCATAGCATTGTGGTCAGAAAAGATGCTTGATATGATTTCAATTTTCTTAAACTTACTGAGGATCGATTCATGACCCAAGATATGATCTCTCCTGGAGAATGTTCTGTGTGCACTTGAGAAGGAAGTGTAATCTGCTGTTTTTGGATGGAATGTCCTACAAATATCAATTAAATCTATCTGGTATATTGTGTCATTTAAGCTTCTGTTTCCTTATTTATTTTCATTTTGGATCATCTGTCCATTGGTGTAAGTGAGGCGTTAAAGTCCCCCACTATTATTGTGTTACTGTCAATTTCCTCTTTTAGAGCTGTTAGCAGTTGCCTTATGTATTGAGGTGCTCCTAGGTTGGGTGAATATATATTTATAATTGTTATATCATTTTCTTGGATTGATCCCTTGATCATTATGTAGTGTCCTTCCTTGTCTCTTGTAAGTCTATTTTAAGTCTATTTTTTCTGATATGAGTATTGCTACTCCAGCTTTCTTTTGATTTCCATTTGCATGGAATATATTTTTCCATCTCCTCACTTTCAGTCTGTATGTGTCCCTAGGTCTGAAGTAGGTCTCTTGTAGACAGCATATAGATGGGTCTTCTTTTTGTATCCATTCAGAAAGCCTGTGTCTTTTGGTTGGGGCATTTAATCCATTCACATTTAAGGTAATTATCGATATGTATGTTCCTATGACCATTTTCTTAATTGTTTTGGGTTTGTTTTTGTAGGTCCTTTTCTTCTCTTGTGTTTCCCACTTAGATAAGTTCCTTTAGTATTTGTTGTAGAGCTGGTTTGGTGGTGCTGAATTCTCTTAGCTTTTGCTTGTCTGTAAAGTTTTTGATTTCTCCATCGAATCTGAATGAGATCCTTGCTGGGTAGAGTAATCTTCGTTTTCATCACTTTAAGTATATCATGCCACTCCCTTCTGGCTTGTAGAGTTTCTGTTGAGAAATCAGCTGTAACCTTATGGGAGTTCCCTTGTATGTTATTTGTCATTTTTCCCTTGTTGCTTTCAATACTTTTTCTTTGTCTTTAATTTTTGCCAATTTGATTAGTATGTGTCTTGGCGTGTTTCTCCTTGGGTTTATCCTGTATGGGACTTGCTGTGTTTCCTGGACTTGGGTGGCTATTTCCTTTCCCATGTTAGGGAAGTTTTCGACTATAATCTCTTCAAATATTTTCTTGGGTCCTTTCTCTCTCTCTTCTCCTTCTGGGACCCCTATAATGTGAACGTTGTTGCATTCAATGTTGTCCCAGAGGTCTCTTAGGCTGTCTTCATTTCTTTTCATTCTTTTTTCTTTATTCTGTTCTGCAGCAGTGAATTCCACCATTCTGTGTTCCAGGTCACTTATCCGTTCTTCTGCCTCAGTTATTCTGCTACTGATTCCTTCTAGTGCAGTTTTCATTTCAATTATTATTATTCATCTCTGTTTGTTTGTTCTTTAATTCTTCTAGATCTTTGTTAAACATTTCTTGCATCTTCTCGATCTTTGCCTCCATTCTATTTCCGAGGTCCTGGATCATCTTCACTATCATTATTCTGAATTCTTTTTCTGGTAGGTTGCCTATCTCCACTTCATTTAGTTGTTTTTCTGGGGTTTTATCTTGTTCCTTCATCTGGTACATAGCCCTCTGCCTTTTCATCTTGTCTATCTTTCTGTGAATGTGATTTTGGCTCTACTGGCTGCAGGATTGTTGTTCTTCTTGCTTCTGCTGTCTGCCCTCTGGTGGATGAGGCTATCTAAGAGGCTTGTGCAGGTTTCCTTATGTGAGGGACTGGTGGTGGATAGAGCTGGGTGTTGCTCTGGTGGGCAGAGCTCAGTAAAACTTTAATCCTCTTGATTACTGATGGGTGGGGCTGGGTTCCCTCCCTGTTGGTTGTTTGGCCTGAGGCAACCCAACTCTGGAGCCTACCTGGGCTCTTTGGTGGGGCTAATGGCAGACTCTGGGAGGGTTCATGCCAAGGAATATTTCCCAGAACTTCTGCTGCCGGTGTTCTTGTCCCCACGGTAAGCCACAGCCACACCCTGCCTCTGAAGGAGACCCTCCAACACTAGCAGGGAGGTCTGGTTCAGTCTCCCCCGGGTTCACTGCTCCTTCCCCTGGGTCCCGATGTGCACACTACTTTGTTTGTGTCCTCCAAAAGTGGAGTCTCTCTTTCTCCCAGTCCTGTCGAAGTCCTGCAATCAAATCCCACTAGCCTTCAAAGTCTGATTCTCTAGGAATTCCTCCTCCTGTTGCCAGACCCCCACGTTGCCAGACCCCCAGGTTGGGAAGCCTGATGTGGGGCTCAGAAACTTCAATCCAGTGGGTGGACTTCTGTGGTATGAGCGTTCTGCAGTCTGAGTCATCCAGCCAGCAGTTATGGGATTTGATTTTGCTTTGATTACACCCCTCCTACCATCTCATTATGGCTTCTCCTTTGTCTTTGGATGTGAGGTATCTTTTTTGGTGAGTTCCAATGTCTTCCTGTAGATGATTGTCCAGCAGCTAGTTGTGATTCTGGTGTTCTCACAGGAGGGAGTGAGAGCACGTCCTTCTACTCCGCCATCTTGGTTCCAATCTCCTATCAAGCAGATTATACATTGGTCCAAACAGACTACCTGTAGCCTTCTTTTATTTTGAACTTTAGGCTTGCATTTATCTCCTATTAAATGGGACATGAGTGCAAGTGGGGGAAATCAAGGAACTAAAAGTCCATTGGTTCTATTCCGGTATCCACACAATTTCTGAACAAATTATTTCCCAGTGCACCAGTTGTAAATCTCACCAAGTTTGTGGAAGAAATCAGTATACACCTCGAAGTCCTGCAAAGCCCACATTGAACCTTGTCACACTCTAAATGGATTTTTTCAGACTTACCTCCAGCTTTAGGCTATTCTTACTGTCAGGGTATTGTCTGCAGGTTTAGTGGATGGAATGAATGATATCCAACTAGACAAGCTGATACCACAACAAGGGTAAAGAAATTAATAACTGAGAACATTCAGTATTTTCCCATTTCTTTATGGATTGAATCTGACCAAGGAACTCATTTTACAACAGAGACAAATTTGCTTACAAAAACTCAGGAGTACTCATTAAAATTTCATACCCATACCATCCTCTATTATCAGGGCAAGTGGAATGTAAAAATGTAGACATGGAAGACATTCCCTACAAATGACCTTAAAATAGGGATTTCTGGAACCAATGCTCAGGCTCCAGAAGCAGACAGCATCATGAAGTAGACAACTTTTCCCAAGAGCACAGATCAAGAAACTTCTCTCATCTGTCCCAACCCCCCCTTTTAAGAATCCCTACACACACCACACACACACACACACCCCAAAAACCAACAAACAGAGAACCCCCTTTTTATTAAATATTTCTTTTCTTCCACATTTATTAATCTTTATTAAAAGGCTGATTGGAGATTGCTTGTTTCAATCTGTCTTACTCTCCTTCTGAGTTTTGATTATAGGCTCTCTTTCAACCTGTGTCTTGCTTACTTTTTCAGCAGGTCAGGCACAAACCAAACACCCTCTTGTGCCAGTTTAACAAAACTTGGCCACGTTCACTAATCAATCTGACTGTTGGTTGTGTCAAACTCTGGATAGTATAAAAGAACCTGAACTAGTTTTCATTCCTGCCAGTGTTAGCACCTGCTGGACTAAGTATTGAAGAGAGATAAACAACAGACATGGTATCCACGAGTAGAGGAACATCACTCTGACTCTTATGTTGAGTGATTAGGTCCAGGAAAATTTCTATAGAAGCTCAAGGGCTGTCTGTTGCCCAGATAAAGACAATAAGTGCAAACTTTCCCCTTTGTATTAATAACAGGTATACTACTGGACCTTTCCGGGGTGACATACCAGGAAACTATTGCAATGAAACCCTGCGGTTTGCTTCCATAGATAGCATCTTCAAAGCTGTCAAAGAAAGTAAAAGTGACTCTAGTACTAACTACTCTGGCACAGATGCTTGCCAAATCACCAAATATTTTGAATAGTTCATTGGCCACTCTTGTACAAATGGGATATCTCAGCTGCTCCCCTGATTAGACTGCTCAATACTTCAAACTATATATGGGTGGACCAAAAATCTGGACTACCTTATGTGACAATACTAAGCTCTGTAGCTGTCAAAGCCAGACTGCAAGCTTTCTATATCAGATATTTCAAAACCTGTTCTGCTCTTACAAAGTGACAGAGTTCTTGGAAAGTGGAGATATATGGTTGCTAACATTACTAGTAGCAAAGGTAATGAATGCCCCAGATCTGAGAAATTACAGACTCCACTCTGACCTTGACTTTGAATCACCTTGGATTTTTTATCTTACATGGTGACAAGGTATACAAAGGGTTCCCATCTAAATGGTTGGGATGGTATGGATTTGGATACCTGGCTCCTTCCGTCACCAGATACTCTACCTTAAATGCCAGCCAAATTACAAACTTGGGCTCCTTTGTTTGTAAAGTCATGCCGTACAAACATGTTGGACAAGAAATCATAGAAAATCTGTTTTTGAACACAATTCTAAGTTCTTTTCAACGTTGAGGACCTTATTCCCAAACTTTATAATTTATAAATTGTAAAGGGCAATCTTAAATCTTTTCATGGTGATAGAACAAGAGTTCAATACCACTATGTGATCTTTGGAACTAATCCAGCTTAGCTTCTGTTGTACTCCAAAATCATCATGCCCTAGAGACCCTGACTGCCCAGCAAAGAGGAATTTGTGTAATCACTGGAGGAAAAATGCTGCTTATATATAAATCAAACAGGAAAAATAGTGTTTAACTTATATCTATTAAAAGAAAGGATCAACAATTCCCATCACATAAATGAGGCACAGCCATTTTACTGGACTGATCTATTCCCAGGATTGGGAGACTGGTTTAATAAGTTATAGGGGAATGTTCTTTGATTTATTCTTTTCTGTTTGTTCATTCTCATTCTAATCTAGATTCTTTTCCCCCTTTGCAGATCTCTTGCCATTCAACTACTAACATGATTCTCCTCTGTACAGCCATCAGCTCAGTTTTTAATATGTGAAACTTCCAGAGAAATTTCAGAGGAAGAATTGATAGGACTTAGGGAAGGCCATCTCAAAATATGCCACTTTGGCATACTGATTATTTTGAATTAAAGTTACTTAAGAAACAACTGGTATGAGAAGGACACTCTGACTGTCCTTCATCCCCCTGAAAACAGGAAATAAATTCCCATGTGAAGGGTACCCTCCCTGTGCTTGTAGGGTAGAATGCATCCTTACCACAGAGATAGAGAATTCATGCCAAGAAGGCTGTGTAAACAAATTTCATTTCTTCTCCAGTGATTGGCACCACAAGACCAAAACCCTTTGTCAATTCTTCACAAATAATTATTTTTTTGTTGAAAAGGTATAAAAGCTTTCTGGTTAGGTCACTTCTTTTAGTCCCATATTTCTATGATTTCCCATATGTGCAAAATTAAATTTGTGGGTTTTTTCTCCTGTTAATCCATCTTATGTCAATTTAGTTATTAGGCCAAAGAATTGAGATGGGATGAAGGTAAAAATTTTCTCTCCTTAACAAAATAAAAAAGGTCAAAAGAAATCAAATAAAGATAGAATTTTAAAAGATCAAAAAGAAAGGGATATATAGAAGACAGGCCAAAAACTGTCTGAAGAGCTGAAAACTGAAAAGCCTGAAAAAGAAAGACAAACTAGGAAAAAGAGCTAGTAATAAACTAGAAACTAAGAAAACTCTAGAGAGTTTGATTCAAGATATATTCTCATTGATAATTAGTCCATGAACAGTTCACTTTTATTTACTTATTTAGTTATTAATTGATTGTTTTTAATATTGCAATAGACAACCTTGGCCCTCCACCTAAAAGAAATTCTAAGATCTTGACAAACCACATTCAACCATGTGGTTTCCCTCCTCCTATCAACCAAACCTCCTGTCCCTCCCTAAATCAATAAAAAATCATCCTGAGTTCCACATTCATCATCACATAATCAATCTCAAATTACATTTATATGCATTACTAAAAAAGATGTGTATATAATATAGAATACATATATGGGACTATTAAATGTATATGCACATATATATATCTTAAATGTTTTTAGTTTTATAAAAATGTACTGATGTTCTACATGATCATTTGAATATACTTTTTCAGTTAGTATTTTATTACTAAGATTCATCCATATTATTATGTGTCATTTTGGTGCATTCATTTTAAGAGTTGTATAATAATATTTATTCTGCGATCATAATCATTATTTATCTACTATCCTTCCTATGAACATTTGTGTTGTTGTTGTTGATATTTTTTTCAAAATGTTTGCTATATTAAATGTGGCTACAATGAAACTAGCTAAATAGATTTGTGAATTCTTTGCTGAATTAAATTTTTTAAAGAGCAAGAATGCAAACTATAATTCCTTTAGTATCAAACCAGATGTTTGAAGAGAATAATCAACATATTTCTAAAAGTATCATATTGCTGCTGTACACCTGAAACTAACAACCCTGTAAATCACTATACTTCAATTAAATATAAATAAATAAAATATGAACCCACAGAAAATTTTTTAAATTTAATAATTAAAAAAACAACCTAACACTTCACTGTCAAAAGAAAAGAAAATGGTGCAGCAATGGGGCAGGGTCCTGGTTCCTCCTCACAGGATATAAATAACAATCTGATACATAACAATCTGAGTTCTACAGGAACTAAGGCCTCCACCCAGGCAGAGGATGATAACTTCAGTGAACACAAGCCCGTGAGCCCCAGACTGGTTGGAACCAGATGGCTGATGATTAAGATTCCTGGAATACCACCCTGTTACCTCACCACCAACCAACCAGAGAAAGGTCACACACCCTGCAGACCTGCCCCCACATTTTGCCTATAGAAACTCTTCCCTGAAACCCATTGGAGAGTTAAGACTTTTTTGAGCATGAGCCACCAGTTCTCCTTGCCTGGCCCTTGCAGTAAACCTTTCTCTACCCAAAACTCTGACGTTTTGGTTTATTTGACCTCACTGTGCATCAGGCACATGAACTTGGGTTCTACAACAATGTATCTTTTTAAACAGAAATATAACTATTTTTACAACACTATTAGGTCCTTGCTTGTTAGTAGTTAACAAGCTTAAAATTAAGGTTAAAATATAAAATGTTCATTTGAAATTGATATTTGTTTTATTATCAGACAGCTTTGTACAATTTACTTCATTATTGGCTATTAAGAAAACTCTTGGGCTTCCCTCGTTGCTCAGTGGTTAAGAGTCTGCCTGCCAATGCAGGGGACATGGGTTTGAGCCCTGGTCTGGGAAGATCCCACATGCCACAGAGCAGCTGAAGCTGCGTGCCTAGAGCCTTGTGCTCCACAACAAGAGAAGCCAATGCAATGAGAAGCCCACACACCACAAGGAAGAGTAGCTCCCACTTGCCACCACTAGAGAAAACCCTGCACGCAGCAATGAAGACCCAACACAGCCAAAAATGAATGAATAAAATAAATAATTAAAGAAAAAGAAAGCTCTTTAATTCTTGGTTATAATTATTTGTATGCACTATTTTACATACAGAAACACACACTCCTTCCACTTTTGAGAAATCTAGAACACACTCATATATTCTAATTTTTTCTATAAAATAAAGATGCTATCATAGTAATATCAAACTGAAAGTTAGACTACTGTATTTTTTCCAGAACATTTTTTGCATGCACAAATCACTTTATATAGATCTTCGAAAAAGTTTATTTATTCATATAAAAATCTTACAGTCTAAATCACATTCATTTTTCCCAAAGTTGAAAACTTATATTATAGACTAAGAAAAATGCATGTGTAAATTATCTATCAGTTTCTACTCATATAAAATTTAAAAGAACACTTTGCAAAAGAACATAAATTTGGAAGAGGCAATGTTGTTCTTCACCTATAGCAAGTATAATAGAATGATTTAAAATATGAAATACAACTATCTAAAGAGTAAAATGAATTACAAATAAAATGGTATGAAAGCTAGAGATGAGATACATACAGATTACATGGGAAGAAAATACTAAAATCCAGTAGAATTAGGAAAACCTGTCATAATTTCCTATAATGAAATACATCTATTAAATAGCAATAACTGTTTTGGTTTTAGCAATATGATTGCCTTAAATTTATGTTCAATGTCCCTAGTGTCACATCATTATACATCTCATACAGAGATGTAAAATGGTAAAAATTCTATAATAAATATTTTTTTTAATATTCAAAACAAACTTTAAAATGTTTAGGTTATTAAATAATCTATATACCTTTTGATTAAAAAAAACAATGAATTGTTTAAAATGATAGACTAGTCAAACATAGAGTGTTTTCAAGGAGATTGAGCCAAATCCCACATATATCAGGAGCAAAATTGATAGGATGAGTCATTCATGGCTAATTCCTCATCTTTATCATTTATTCCTGCCCCCACAAAATTCAATTTAATCTATCCCTCTTCAACACTGTCTCCATGCCACACACTGTGGTTGATTGGCATGAAAAAAGAATGGTACTTTCTGATCCTGTTCAGAGAAGATCAAAGTTATCATGTTTGTAAATTATTTTAAAATAACTTCTATATAGAAGGTGTGATATTGTGTAGGTGTTGGGTAGTTTAAGCTGTACTCCAGGGACAGTCAGTTTCTAATCAATAAGTCACACTCCAAGGGTGGTCTTCTATCATTTAATCAGAAAGGCCACTCTAGAGTCAATCTCTACAACTTCAGTTCTTCTTATCTTGAACAATGCCAGACATGTTAATTAGCAAAATAAGCATTAGAAATGGGTTTTCATGAGTGAAATTAGTATCTTGTTTATGAGCAGAATGGATGCTTCAAAAGACTCTCCTTGGTGAAATATATATATATTTGTATTTATATTTTTATTTTTATTTATTTATTTATTTATTTTGCGGTATGCGGGCCTCTCACTGTTGTGGCCTCTCCCGTTGCGGAGCACAGGCTCCGGATGCGCAGGCCCAGCGGCCATGGCTCACGGGCCCAGCCGCTCCGTGGCATATGGGATCCTCCCAGACCAGGGCACGAACCCGTATCCCCTGCATCGGCAGGCGGACTCTCAACCACTGCGCCACCAGGGAGGCCCTTTGTATTTATATTTTTAAATGGGTGGATTAAATATGTCAGAGATTTTCCTAACCAAATGTAAAACTTTTATCTGATTCTTCATCCTATACCTAGAGCAGCAGACTTATATACTTATATATCTATAACAGCAGATACTCTGTTCCATCATTTGTTCTGAAGAGTCTTGATTGATTTAGAATCAATCTAGATTTTTAGATGGTTAGACAAATGTTGTGTTAGGATATTATTGCATTTGCTTAAGAAGACCCTTTTATGCAAGGTGGAATTACAGCACCAAAAAGACTAAAAGATAAATTTCTTTGAGCTCACAGAACAGGCTGTGTCACTGTTTAGTGCCTGCTTGGTAAGAAGTGTACATCTGTGCAATTAAATTTGGTTTAAGACTTTCATCACAATCTGGTAGTGAACTTTCTAAAGAATAGCTAACTGTCACCTACCACTGATTATAGACTTCTACCATCACAAACTGTCAAATGACAAAATAAAATAATTTAGTGAGAAGTTTTATGTTCTTTATTCAAGGGAAAACAATCCACGAATTGGAGGAGTACAGTGCCTCACAAGCAGTGGAGCACTCTTTATAACGAATTTTGGGCAAAAGTGAGTTTCAAAGAGCGTTAGAGGCAACATGAAAATAGGCAATGGTTGGCTAGAAGGTCTGGGATGTCCTTATAGGAATAGCAGGTTCTATTTTCTGGGGTAGGGTGAGCTAGCTAAAGCTGAGTTGGAAGATTGTGATTGATATACAGTTAGAATTCCTTGATAGGCATTTCAGTAAGTTCAGTCTGACATAAGATTAAGGCTGACTTAGATTTATGATGTGGGCTGGACCAAAGTGGTGTCCATTTTGTGGATCCTGATATATGAATTAACTTTATCACTACCTAGCAAGCAAAAAAACAAAAAAGAAAACAACAACAAAATCCAAAAAACTTTAGTAGTTGTGCTTTAACTAACAAGTTTCAACTAATTCTCAACAATAAGTAATTTAGAAACATGGAGCTGTGTCAAAGTTGCTCTTGGTTTTTCAATAGACATATCTAGATAAAATAAAAATCACCTTAAAATTGACATCACAGAAACAAATGGCCATTTGGTCAATATCTAAAATATAGTGTCTGTTTAATGCTGTGATCTCACAAATTCACTGTTAATAATTATTTGACTCAAAGGTAAGAAGCAAATGGACCCAAGGATAGTGTCCATAGGCATTTAATTCTTCATCCATTCATTCCACTAGAAACTATTTTCCACCAGTTTTATTTTACCAAGGAAATGAATTTATATAAAGAATTTCTTTTTCCCTTAATCTTTACATGCATGGCAAGAAACAGGATAGGTCAACTCTTACAGTATCAGAGGATTTTTCTGCCTAAATATTTGTTGATTTACTTCCAGTTTTTGGAGAAAAGTGTGGTTACTCTAATACCTGGTACTCAGTCACATTTATGGTCTATATTTCTTAGTTTACAAGGAACAACTAGATTTGGATGCCAACTTAATTTATTGAACCAGAGGGGTAAGAAGTATGGTTGTTCAAGATCGGAAATTTCCCAGGGTGAGAAGCAAACATTTCTTCACTTGTAAACTTGTTTGATTTTCTCTTCAAAAGGAGCATATAATTATTATGAGGAGAAGAATCAGAAAAGCTTAAAAATTGAGTAATTAGCTAATGCATTTAGGATAACACAGTAAAAGGGCAATTAAAATCCAGTATTTGTTGAATAAATAGTGACCTGCTAAAGGTGCCAAATATATACTAAATGTAAGATGGAAAAATCAAGCATATTTTATTTGTACAAATAAGAGAATGCTGATTTGTAGAAAACAAATGAAGAAAAATTATTTAAAACAGTAATTTTACCTTTTCTCCATATAACTAGAGTAGTCTGCAATTTAAAAAATATAGAGTAAAGATATTGCTTTAAATACTAGAAACAAAAATAATAATGATTAAACATATATTTTCATTTTTAAGCTGAAAGTTTTAGAGTTAATGCCACCAGCTAGTGAAAGGCTTCTCAAAAGATCTAAAACTTTGCACAAAGATAAAAGAATACTCAGAAGAAAGCATATCAACTGAACTCCATGGCAGTTATCATATGGAATTAAGATAATTATCTTGTAAACTCATTAAACATTTCTAATTATTTTGACAAATTCTGGGAATGTTAGACTGATATCAAAAGACTAGGAGATGTGGATAAATCTTCATAAATAGAAATGATTGATTAATTAAAAGTGGTGAAACAAAAATAGAAGTGATATGCCTATAATGAGAAAATGAGGAAATGTCAGATCATTTAGAAGGTAAAAATGGTGCTTAAAAAAACACATTCCTACAGTATTAGGTATGCATTTAGCATGAAGAAAATGTATGAGAAACACTAACCTTGCCATTACAATGGATACATTACCAATTTATGATTGAATGTATCTCAATTATTTCATTTAATTTTCATATCAAGACTATGAAACTGCTCATTACAAAATGATCTTCGCAATGAGTCTAGTTACCATCTGTCTCCATACAAAATTATTACATTATTATTAATCGCTAAGCTATACATTACATCCCAGTGACATTTATTTTATAACTGGAAGTTTGTACCTCTTAAACTTTTTAACCTACTTCATTCATTCCCTCAACCTCCCCTCTGGCAACCACTAGTTTGTTCTCTGTATACATGATTCTGTTTCTGTTTTGTTATGACTGTTCATTTGTTTTGTTTTTTAGATTCCACAAATAAGTAAAATCATGCAGTGTTTTTCTTTCTCTGTCTGATTTATTTCACTTAGCATAATACCCTATAGGTCCATCCATGTTTTTGCAAATGGCAAGATTTCATTCTTTTTTATGGCTAATAATCCATTGTGTATGTGTGTGTGCATGTGTGTGTGTGTGTGTGTGTGTGTATAGCTCACATCTTCTTTATGTATTCAGCTATCAATGGGCACTTACCTGCTTCCATATCTTAGCTATTATAAATAATGTTGCAATGAACATGAGGTGTTACGTCTTATTGAATTCGTGTTTTTGTTTTCTTTATAAAAATACATAGATGGAATAGCTGGATCTTATGGTGGTTTGACTTTTAATTTTTAAAGGAACTTCCATACTCTTTTCCATAGTGGCTCTACCAATTTATTATTATTACATTTCCACCAACATTGTACTAGGGTTCTCTTTCTCCACACCCTGGCCAACACTTGTTATTTGTTGTCCTTTTGACAAGAGTCATTCTGACAGGTGTGAAGTGATATCTCATTGTGGTTTTGATTTGCATTTCCTTGATGATTAGTGCTGTTGAGCATCTTTTCAAGGTTTGTATGTCTTCTTTGTAAAAATGTCTATTCAAGTCCTCTGCCTATTGCTTAATCAGATTTGTTTTTTTTAAATGTTGAGCTGTATGATTTCTTTGTATATTTATGATATTAACCCTTCATCAGATATATCATTTGCAAATATCTTCTCCCATTCAGTATGCAGACTTTTTTGTTGTTGATAGTTTCCTTTGTTGTGCAAAAGCTTTTTAGTTTGACATAGTTCCATTTGTTTATTTTTGTTTTTATTTCCCTTGCCTGAGGAGACAGATCCAAAAAAAATATTGCTAAGACAAATGTCAAAGAGCATACTGCCTATGTTCCTATGGTTTTTTTCCTAGGAGTTTTATGGCTTCAGGTCTTACACGTATATATTTAATTCATTTTAGTTTTCTTTTGTACATGGCATGAGAAATTAGTCCAGTTTGATTCTTTTTGATGTAGTTGTCTGGTTTTCCCAACATCATTTATTGAAGATGCTGTATTTTCCCCATTTTATTTTCTAGCCTCCTTTGTCATAGATTAATTGACCGTTTAAGCATGAGTTTATTTCTGGGCTCTCTATTCTGTTCCATTGATCTAGTGTCTGTTTTTGTGCCAGTACCATATTGCTTTGATTACTGTAACTTTGTAGTATAATTTGAAATCAGGGAGCATTATACCCCCAGCCTTGTTCTTTCTTAAGATTGATTGGTTATTCATCTTTTGTGTTTCCATACAAATTTTAGAATTATTAGTTCTTGTTCTGTGAAAAATGTCATTGGTATTTTGAGAGGAATTGAATTGAATCTGTACATTGCCTTGGGTAGTATGGTCATTTTAACAATGTAAATTATTTCAGTTCATGAGCACAGTGTATCTTTCCATCTGTGGGCAGAGCTAGGTGCTGGGATGTCTGGCTGCCAGGCCCCAGAATGCTTTTTATTACCTTGGGAGTCACAATTACAGCTTCTAGGGTTTCGACAGACAGACTATGAGGCACATAAACAACATACACATATGGGCAGCAGACAGGTTTGCTTCAAATGGGAAAAACTAAACAGATCCTCTTTAGAGATGAAGGAGTGGTGTGTGGTTCTGGAGAAAATTGAGATTGTGTGATAACCCTATGTTTAACTTTGTCATATAGATATTCATTCTGCTTAGACAGAGGGTCATTCCTTCAATCCTATGTGACCCAGAAGGAAGTCATTAGACCGATTTGCTTCAATGTTGGGTACTCAGCTAGAAAACATTCCACTGAAGCTTGACTGATGATGTAGCAGTAAAGGAGCCATAGTAATTCTTTTTACTGAATTCATTATTACTTCTAGCAAGTTTGCTGCATTTTCTAAGTCCCCATGGAAATGTTTTGAGAGCTGAGTTCTAAGGTGAGGGGCATGCAAATATAGACAACAGAGCCTAAAACGATGGAAGATAAACTGCTTTACTCAAAGTCCTCCAATTTAAATGTTAATCCTTCAAAAACACCCTCACAGAAACACCCAGAATAATATTTAACCAAATATCTAGTCATCCTATGGCCCAGCCAAGTTGACACATAAAATTAACCATCACACATTACAATAACACGATAGAGAGTTGTAGGACTTGAATGGTCAGGAAGTCCTCTCTTGGGAGGTTATGTTCAAGATGAGATCTGGATGACAAGAAGTAAACATCCGTGATACAGTCTATGGAAATGAAAATAGCTCTACAAAGGAAACAAAATTAGTCAAAGAACAAAACAAAGTCCTGTGTGATCAGAGCACTGGGGACAAGGAGGACAAGGAATGGTACCACATAGGATGAGAGAAGGTTATGCAGGCTGTGGTCTGCAACTTAAGTTTAATGTTGAGTGGGATGGAAAGCTTCTGCATGGTTCCAAGTATGCACAGCCAATCAATCCATGAAATCAGCATTGGCCACAGCAGAATTCTCCCACACAAGTTATTAGTATTGTTTGAAATGATGTTCCTCTACATATGATCAGTAACTAGCAGCCCACAGACATTTACTGGGTACCTAATATATGCCAATGACTATTTAATCATCAGGGAATCAAAGAATAATGAGACATCGTCCCTACTCTCAGTACAGGCATGAAGAAATAATTTTACTTTATATTTATTCCCTATACAGAAATTCTCTTGTGGTACAATAGCTTCTGAAAGATGCATAGGATTACTAATTGTTGAGAGCTGTGATGACAAAACCAAAGACAGAATTATTAACAGCTCAAACATATTCTTTGCATTTATTGATGAGAATTGGAGTGTGTTATGTAAGGCAATGAATTTTATTTTCAGAATACCTATAAATATCTGAATAGGACAATAGAACATTTTCTCTACCAAAGTAATTTAAATTAAAACACACCCATAATGAACTAAGCTAAAACACAACAACAGCCTGAAACCTTAAGTAACAAATTCTGGCTTTAAATCAAACTGAAGCTTGCTCTCAATTTAAAAAAAAAGTCTCAGTTTAATGAACGTTATATTAATGAGAGACTCAAGTAGTTTAAAAACCTATTTTAGAGACATTGTCTTCTATAAAAATAATCTATCTAAATTATAAATAAATAAGTAAATTATAGATATGAGCATTTTACTGACTTCAATAAAGTACTATAAATGCTTCTTTTTTATTTGTGATTGCCAGATCAGCACTTTTCTATTTCTGTGTATTACATATCTAAATTCCAAATCATCACAGGAGCAGGGCTTTAGCTTCATGTTCATAACATCTCCTGAATATTCATATAAATTGCCTCTAAAAATACTCTCACTAAAAAACACCTGAGTAATAGTCCTTATAAAGCACTTTAAAAATATGAACCTTTGTGTAAATGTTAAGTAGCATTTTTATTAGTGTTAAACATTAAACAATAGCAGAGGGAGTAATAATTTTAGATTTATGGCATGGCCGAGGAAGAAAAATATTTTCATAAGGAACATCAAAAGGCAGTAAAATGAGATTCAAGGAAGCAAATCTGCATGATGATATGGCACAGAAAAAAGTATCAAAGAACACACCAGCCTGTATTGCAAGAATCTAGTCTGGTATAAAACTTTAATGCCAATAGTAATGATTAGAGTAGTGAGGGTCAAGAGGAAAGGCATTTAAGCTATTTGAGAATGGAGCCCAATAAATAGTAACCTTCAGTTAGATTGTTAGTCACCAGTTTTGATAATGCTAGGCCAGTATTTGAGATTTCTTCTAGGAGACAAGGAAGCATGCAGCAATTTGTCTCACTTTATCGTCTTGTAGTAAGAAATAACCTTGGAATTTTCTAATTAAAATGGATTAAGTTTCCCACTCTGCCATCCTGATTCAACTAGCAAAAATGCCTATTTTTTTGATAGTTATTCATACTGAGAGTGATTTCTGGCAGCTCTCACTTTGTTCCTGGACAACGACCCATTGGTGATGGCCAACTCTTTTATCAATTCCAATCTGAGGAAGATCTTCCACTTGCCACTGTTATGGTGCTAAAATACAACACTGGAGTCAGGACATCTGGCTGCTGCTGCACTTCTGGTCTGGATGGGACCTAATGTAGTAGAATCTGTTCAGGTCATTCAAAGAGTGAAGAAGGATAGGTCATCCCTCACTGCCATGCATGACCATTGTCTGTGCTCTCCAAATTACTGCCTTTTAAAAATCAAGAACATGGCCATATCATCAGAGCCCAAGTTCACCCTAGAGAAACTTATTCAGGTTAAGTTGAGCTCCAGCTCATGGACTCAGAGCCACCATTTTCTTTTCAAAATGCAGCTCTGCACAGGAGGTAATGATTAAAAACCATCTATGTTGCTGTATAAAAACTTCAGGATTTAAATTTTAGTTAGTTTAAATTTTGTTAGACCAAGTGTAAAGTTAAAATTCAAAGGCTAACCACACACACACAACAAATGCACACAAAACCAATGAAAGTTGGATCCAGAAAATAAAAATAAATTTGAACTTAAAATATTTCCAAAAATCCAATGAAATTAAGATAAAGCAAAATCTGTAATAAAAATAATAATAATAGTAATAAAAAGAATAATAAATTTAAAATGCTCAACCCAATCAGATTTTTAAAACAAACCAAATATAAATGTGTGAAAAAGCACTGCAAGATTATCAAGCTGAACAAAACCCAAAATTTAGTTGAATAGTGTTTAGAAAAGACATAAGAAAGCAAAACAATTGGAAGCAAAAGAAAGAGAAAAGTTACTCAAAGTAAATAATAAAATTTTTTAAAAACCCTGAAGTTATAGACCTGTTGATAAAATGAACTAAAGATATGTATATGTATATATATATATATATATATATATATATATATATGTATATGAAGAAAAGATTAAGAAGGTCAGTGAATGAAAAGAGTTTACTAGCAATTGAAATCATAAGAACTAAGAAGAAAGTACCACAATTTACAAAACAAAACATTAAAAGATTATTGTAATAGACAAATCCCAGCAAATTTGATCAATGAAGTCTTATATATACCCTAATTAGAATTAACAAAAATGTTCAGCAAGTTAAATGAACAAGATGAACCGACAAAATTCAACTGCATTCCTAACACATTAGCAAGAAATAATTAGTTAGTAAAACGTTCTTAGATATATCAACCAAAAATATGAAGTACTAAGGAATAAAAGTAGCAAAACATGTATAAAGACCTTCTATGGAGAATAATACAAAACATAATCGAAAGATTTAAAAATAAACAGAGAAATGTAGAGATACATTGCTGTTATAATATATAGGGGAATTTTCAATATCATAAGAATGTCTATTTTTCTCCATAAATTCAAAGTTGTCCCATCAAAATCACAAAATGATCATCTATATAACATGAGGCTCTGATTCAGTTATCTATATAAAAAAGTAAAGATCCAAAATGTTTAAACCTATCCTCTTAATTTTAATCAGGGATATGACTTCTAAAATGTATAGTTTTGGGTAATTATTGAGGTTTCTTTGTATATCAGTATAGAAGTTATTTTTGTTAAAAATCACCACATATTTTAAAAGTATACATGTTTTCTCTCTGCAATATAAATTGTTTATCATTTAAATTGAGCTTTTTATGACAAAGTAAGCTGTCGTTCTAAGGATGGAGTCCAATTTCAGACTCACTGGGCCCACAGAAAGATGAACAATGCAGTCCCTAAGTGACAAAACTACTAGAGACAAATTATTCTTAAATGTACTTGTGAAGATCTTCTCAGTCAAAGCAATTTTGAAAAAGAATAAATGAGAAAATCTGTCTAACAAAATATCAAGATTCAGTCTAAACTTAAATAAATAAGAAGTAGTTTTAGAACAATTGTGTACAATGGAATGGCCATCGGAATTAAACAGAACCTCTAGAAACATATCTAAGTATAGATGTTTATATATATACATATATACATACATATATGTCAGAGATGGCATTGCAAATCAGGATAAAAGATGTACTCATCAATAAATGACACTGGAAAAACTAGTGTCCCTTATCAAAAAAAAATTTAAAAAGACCCACCACCACTCTGGCTGGAAGGCTATCATTGTCTTTGACTCTAGAAAACAGACTGCATCGCAGTGGCCCCAAAAGACCACCTGGTGTAGGCTGTGGCTGAGCAAAGTTGATCCAGGAAAGCCAGGACTGGGGGTAAGTAAGCACCCTGATTTTGAATTTTATGAATCTAGTAATCACCAAAAAGGAACACCTTGCCTTGCTTTGGGGAGGGGAGGACTTCAAGACACCTGGAAATGTGTAGGTTAGAATAAATTCCATCTCAAGTTAATAAAAAAAAAAAGTTACTTCTTCATGCCAGATTTAAAATCCATTTTGGAGGAGTAATGACCTATATGTTTCAAAAAAAAAAGTCTGAAACGTTTTTAGAATAAAACATTGAAGTATTTCTAATATCAGAGTAAGGAAAAATATGTTAATTGGAACACAGAAATCACAATGGACATGATAAATGACAGATAAATATATTTCTGCTATTTTATTCCCTCCCCATGCCAACTTTCCTCTCAGTTCTTCAAGGTTCACACCCACATCCCAACCTCTGGATGTGCTGATCTCATTGCCCAGAATGTCCATTAAATTCTGCTCCCAGACTTTACCTCCATTAACTCCAGCTCATCCTTCAGATGTTGGCTCAAATGCCCAATTTTGTCAAAAGAGTCTTTCTTGACATCCCAACCTAAGAGTCATTTAATTCCCCCTATTCCCAGGTTGTGAACTCCTAGGATCTTTTTTTCTTAATGTTCATCACTGTTCACAGTTACATGTTCATTTGTGTGGTGTCATGCAGTACATCTTTGCCCCATGCTTATTGATATATCTCCAAAACCTAAAACAATGCCTAGGACAAAGAAGGCATCCCATAAATATTTGCAGAATGAACAATAAAAGAAACTGATATCAGTGGAAAGGTGAGGAGAGGAGTGGAAGTGTCTTCATAAAACTTTTGTATAAAGTTGGAACGTATGCTAGAACTTAGTTAACATACAGGGTCTGTACATGTGAGAAGTGTGGACAGTGTTTCCAAAATGTCAGAAAACTTTAGTGCTTTTCCCACTAATAACACTGGTTGTAATCACTCCATCCTTTAAACCACCATCCCTGTCTATTTGTATTTCACTTTGGGGCAGATTCCATGCTCCATTTATCTGTGTGATCATTTATTTATTCATCTACTTGAGCCTGGTAGACTAGGTCTCTTCTTTCATGGAGATTTCACTCTTATTATGGGGAATGAAGGGCAGAAAAATAAAACTTTAATAAGAAAATATCAAAGTTCAGGTGATGATGGAAAAGTGCTTAAATAATCCATACAAATAAAACATAGAATATTGTCCTTGATAGAGAACAGATCGCATTGGATAGCCACATACAGCTTCACCGAGGGGGTGACATTAAGCTGTTATTAACATGTAATCTCTAAGCTCCTAATGTATTGTGGTAGTTGATAATGTTAGTAGCTGCTTGATAATTGTGTATTAGATTTAATCGAATATTTATAAATCACTTAAAATCCTGATAGACCCTTGTAGCTTTCTGTCACTAATCTAGGTGAGGAGATAAAGAACTATATCTTAATAGTGAAATAACTTTTTACTAATTATTAAAACTGTAATCATAGGGAGAAGAATGTCAACATGACCTACTTTTGGTTGTCCATCTTATGAAATATAAGTAGTGACCCTCATTTCCACTCCCAGACTCTGCTGAATTTTCTTTTACTGCTACTGTCTATATTCTACAAAGTATACCCTCAAAACTAAAATCAATTTTTCCTGTTTAACTCCCCAGTCAAGAGCCTGCACTCAGTTGCTTTGGTTGATTTTTTTTGGGTATATTTTCTAGCTAATATATAAATATACCACTCCTTTAGTGTGAATGTTCATGACTGACAGAGCTAAAGCACAACTAAAACAATTGTTAAGAGATGTTCTCTAGCTCATTGGAGAGAAGTGCTCCCAATGTTAGTTTTCTATGCTGCATAACAAATTCCCACATTTAATGGCTTAAAATAACACACATTTACACCCTCAGTTCCTGAGGGTAGGAATTCTGAGCATGGTTTAACTGAGTTCCCTGCAAGGCTGCAAGCAAAGGTGATGGTCAGGAGTGGTACTTATCTGAAGGCTCAACTGGGGATGGCTCAGCTTGTTGGCAAGGTTCACTCACTACCTTGAGGCTGGAGAATTCATTGTAATTTGCTTCTTTGAAGCCAGCAATGGAGGCATAGATTCTAGAGTGAGTCTGTTAGCTAGACAGAGTTTTCTTTGACATAAAATAATTATGAAAGTGACATACCATCACCTTTGTCATATCCCATCAGTTAGAAGCAAGTCACAGACCCTCCCCATCATGTTTCAGGGAGGGAATTACAGAAAACTGTGGATATTAGTAGTTAATGATCATGAAGTACATCTTAAAATCTGTCCACCACAGTACTTTTTAAGTTCTGTGCTTTTAGAGTAATCTTTCATACATGGTAAATGTTGTGATAAAGGTCTTCATCACATATACTATTTTCAATAAATATAGCAATTGTAAGATACCACTATTGAGGTAGGCCTGTTGTCATACTTCATTTAATGTAATTTTGAACAACATAGTGAGGTAAGCAGTAGCAGTAGCAACCTAACTATTTTATGCCTGAGGAAATAGAAGCACTGAGCAATTATCTACACTCAAAATCACATAATCTGTAATTAACAGAGCTGGAATCTCAACACTAGTTTTCTAATAGTAATTCCAGTGCTCCAATTTACCACTTTGCTTCACTGGGAAATGCACTGTCAAAGACTGGCTTCCTCAAACTCATCAAAATAGATTTAACTCCAGGAAACAAAGAAAACCACCTACTGCCTCCAAAGTTTAATATTTTTTTAACACTTAATGTTTGGAGGAAATTAATGATGCTTTATTCCAGCCATACAGAGAAAAAAGTATAATTTTCTTCTTAGCATTTTGATGTACTAGCTTTTTCTATTCCACATACTCCCACCCTACTCTTGGCTTGTCTTAGTGAGCTCTGTTATATCTCTCTCTCTCACAAGAAGTTGAATGAATTCTCTTCCCCAATAAATGTCATGAAAAAAATCTCTGTGTCCATGGCTGACTCATAACTTAATGATCCAATTCTCCTCTTTCCACTGTATAATTATGATATTTAAGGGATAGACTTTTTCTTTTGAAGATATAAATTTACTAAACAAAACAAATATGCTTTAAGCCACTTTATACAGGATTCTTCACACACTTACACACACACACATATCACAAATAACGATCTCTGTGCAATTAACTACATTTTACTCAACATGAAGAAGTATATGAATTTTTTATTTGATATTCAGAGTCAGTCATTTAGCTTTTAATTTCCATAGGGTATTTCTAGTATTTATCCTTGTTTGTTTAATATGTCCTGGTTTGAATGTTTGTCAGATTATCTTGTGTTGCTTTCAAGAGCTTTACTGGAGCAAAGCACAGAACAGAGATTTATTTTGGATAGCATGGAGTGTGGAGGAGTTGAGCTTATGGGAAAAGCAGCAGACTTTATTGAAACATTTTGGTATATTTGAGGAGGTGAACAGAGCCAATAGAGACAGTGTGAGCAGTAAATATGTCAATAGGAGAATAGGGAAAGAGAGAACAAAATACAAAGATTTTACTAAAATTGCACTCTTCCCATTTAAAAATTGTGCTCAAGACAATTAAAAAGTAATATATTTAGATATATTGTTCTGAAAACTGTTGCAAAGTTTGATAAAGTTTAAGAATTCCAAAAAGTCCATGGGATTTAGAGTGGAGGGCTGTATTTGAGGTTATTAGCTTTGTTCAAAGTAATCATAATTCACACCCATCTGAAAAAAAACACAAATTAAATTTATTTCTTACTTGGACAAGGAAAAATGGCCAGCAAATATAGTTTTCTTGATAAACAAAGAATCAGGGCTGTTACAGCATTGGGAAGAAGTGTGGACTTTATGTTAAATGTAAATGGAGCACCATTTTGATTAGATGTAAACAAAAGGGAAAAATTCTGAGCACAGGGTTAGCATCAAGTTTACCTTCAATAGCCCGTTTCTTTGGAAGTTACAGCATTAAGATAAATGTGCAAAGTTGGGTCTGCTGTGTTTGCTCTGAAAACCATGAGTTCCAGAAGTAAACCTGGACTGGAGATGCAGAGAGCTAGAACAAAACTAAATATGAGTGGGAAGACAACATGACCTACAAAGCTCAGATCCTCTAAGTCAGTGTGGAATTCTCCACTCTTGGATTTGAAAAGATCAATACTCTTAAGTTGAAATTTTAGGGGAAAAATTTATCTTGCAACTAACATTTCCTATATTACAAACTAAATGGGATCACAGAGAGTCAAGGAGGATAAATAAGGAGAAAAACTATTAAAGGAAAAAATTAACATCTAAAATCTACCAGAAAGGAAAAAAAAAAAGAGTGTGTGTGTGTTTATTTTTTTGATGAAGAAATGAGTTTCAAGTCGACATCACATACTAAAGAGCCACTCCAAGACAAGAAATCTTCTGTAGTTTGATGATATATCCAAGAATTGATCATGTAAAAATTGCAAAAGTCCTGAATGAAATGTGAAAGAATTGTAGGTGACAATAAAAAAGATTTTAGCATTTCATCTGGCTTCCAAAACATATATCAATTTTTACAAATTGTCCATAACCAAATGATGTAAAAGTCTAAACTAATTAAAAAGAACAAACAGGATCTTTGATGTCAGGTATTCTTTATTACTAGAAAACATAAACATTGAAAATAGAAAGACCTATCATATTCTTGACAGAAAGACAAGTGACAATCATCCCAAAATTAATACAGAATTTTAATATGATTATAATTGAGTCTCAATATTTATGGTGGAAAAGGAAATGCGAAATTGGATAAAATCAACAAAAAGTAAATGTGAACAAAATAAATGTTTAAATATAGACAAGAACATTATAAAAATAAAATAATCATAAGTATTTTGCCTTACCAATTGTTAAAATATACTATAAAGTTACTGTAATCAAGAGTATGAGGTTGTAACTGATTCACTTTGCTGTACAGCAGAAACTAATACAACATTGTAAATCAACTATACTCCAAAAAAATTAATTTAAAAAAGTATGAGATTATTATAGAAATAAACAACTAAATTAGTAGAACAGAGTAGAAAATCCAGAAATAGAAGCAAATATTTTTGTGAATTCATTTTATTAAAAAGTTTGAACTTCAATTCAGTGAGACAAATGAATGTTAATTTAATAAATAGTGTTACTAAAACTGGCTATCTAGAATAAAATAATGTTGACTATTACTACAAAATAAATTATAAACTCCAATATTAAATGAATAAAATAAATAAATAAAAGTTTTGTATGTGATTAGGCCAAAACAAGCTAAGGATAAGCATATCTGTTCTATGTCAGAAAAAAATCAGAAAGAAATATATTTGGCTATGAAATTAATTATGTGACATGCTATAATATATCACAGACAATATCAAATGCATCTGAGAGAATGGGGAAAATAACAAGACAAATAAGATAAATTATCTATAATATAGTACATTGGTTATAAGCTGATGACTAAAGGTCAAAAAAACTAATGAAAATGGGTACAAGACTGAGTGAACATCACAAAAGAGCCAAGCCAACGACCAATGAATAACTGAAATCAGCTTCAAACTCAATAGCCAATATGTAAAACAACATTTAACAAAAATAATCTATTAATCACCTATCAGGTTAATAAAAATGTAAAAGAGTAATATATTATTAAACTACTGATGTTTGAGATGAAATAGAAGCTAATATTTCATAGAAAGTTTTTGTTAATAAATTTAGTCTTTTTGGAAAGCAAACTGGCAATATGCATTTCAATTAAAAATGTCATGTCTCTTCCACAGAATTGTAAGCACATGGACCTTAGGATATTTGCTGCAGAAGCTTTCTTGTAACGTCTTTTGTATAGTTACAAAACATTAGAAGCTAAGCATATCCCACCAATTGTGGAATGGTTGAACAAATTGAGGTTCAGCAACATCATAAAATGAAATTGGTTATCTTTGTATCCATTGATTTAAAGATATGTGGCTGAAGGCAGAAAGCAAGGAAGCAGTGCATATAACGTGACCTCACATAGAATAAAATGACCAAAATTTTCTATGGTCTGTATGATAGGAGATGAGAGAAGGCTACGAAAATATTTATAAAGATTGTTATCTTAAAGAGGAGTTCAGGAGAAAGTTCAAAGAAAAGAAAATCTTTAAAATCTACAAAATTGATTATATTCATAAACTAGATGATAATATAATGTGATATATATGTGTATCCATAGAAAACATATGAAATGTGAATTTTTAAATATTATTGGTGTTTATATCAGAGTGGTAGAATATGCTTTGGATTATGTATTTAATTATTATTTTTTATATTATTTAAATGTTTCACTGTGAGGATGACAAGGGGAAAAAGAAATGGTAATTATATAAAAACAAATAGAACTTTTATAACCCACAGATGTAGTTCAGAAAAATATATAGACTCTATACATAAGAGATACCAAGTCTTATGAGGTACTTAACCTTTAATGCAGCATTTCTTCCTACAAGTAGAAACACTTTCAAATGCCATGTCTTTATTTTCCACACAAACTGTTTGTCTTTTGAGTTTTCATCTCCTGTTACTGGCAGGGAGGAAGCCTGTCTTTTTCAGGGCTGCAGGTTAGTTACCAGATCAGCAGGAAGGCTGCCTGTAGCTGTATACATTTCCATAGATTTTTTTTGGTCTTACACCTCAGTCTACACCTCTGAGACCAAACACCCATGGATGAGAGAGTTTTCTATTTTTCATGAATTATTAATTACCTTTTCAGAAAAGTCTGACAGCTCCCAAAATGATACACACTCACAGAGACACATAGATTTTTTTTTCCTTTTATGTTCAGAATTAAAGTCCTTGAAGGCTAAAGTTAAAATTTTGTCCTAAACTAGCAATAACAAAAAAAATAAATGATATAACTTTTAAACTAATAATATATAACCCAAGTACTGACACATTCATTTTCTTTTGTCTCATGGGGATACTAATATTTCATGAGATATGGGCAGCTGACATACCTAAATATATAGATATTTATATATTTATTTATTTATTTATTTATATAGATATAAATATATAGATAGTACAAAATAAATTATTTTGCTTTATTGTAAAAAATAAGTTCTTTCTAATCTAAGCTATTGAATTGAGACCAAAAGTAACATTTTAGTGTTTTGTCTTGCTTCAATATTAGATTATTCTCAGTTTAGATGTTTGTTTTCTTTAAGCATAAGAGTTTTTATTTTCTCTTGACAAGTCAAACTCCAGAATACAAAGCAACTTTTAATTTATCTTAAGCTGAGTATTATTATCCTGATTTAGTATCAAAGTAATTAATGGTAACAACTGTGCATAATATCCCGCTAATAAATGTTATTCTTTGTAAGCCACAGAGGAGTAAAATCTAACATGTTCCAAGGTTAAAGGAGACAGAGAAATGAAGACAATATGGAAAAATTTACTACTGCACTTGTAAAAAGTGACATGGGTATGACTCCTGTCTCTCCTCCTTTACCTCAAATACAAAGTAATTGCTGGTGCTTTGCATCTTTTTTTTTTAAATTCTGTAAACCTCCCTTTTATAGAAAATATAAATATAATCAAGGAGAATAAGCATCTGTGTCACAAATAGTTTGGGTTGCTTACTGAGGATCTTGTTTTTCTATTTAAAAATATATAAATTATAAAGACATTGCCACCCTGTTGATTATTTAAAGCATATGAGTACTATATTGAAAAAACTTCTTAGCTTCCTGCTGTATAAGCCTGAATTATAGTTGCCAAAATCGAACTCCAATTTGATTCAAACTTTATATGCTTTAAGCCATTTTAAAATATAACTGAGAGTCTTTTGCATAAATGTCACTAAAGTGGTTCTCTCTGTCTCTCCCTAACAGACTTAAACACATGCACACACTTACCCCTGTGGTTCCCAGCAAACTCACCCCTCAAATTTTCGAGGCTATTAAAACTCTATCGAAGTTGGAACAGTCTGATCTGAATTACTCCTTATGGTTCCTAAAGCCCCAACAAGCCTTCAGAGTTTACTTCAGTTTTCCTAGAATGTCCTCAGTCACATATCCTCCAAACAAGAGATAATCGTTCCTTCTTTTTCACTACATTCTGTATGACTTGGCACATACCACTTTGCTATATGTTTTGCAAACATTTGCTTACACTGAGCTTATCCTGTGAAAAAGGTTTCCCAGACTAATTATCTATGTATCTCTAGTATCTAAATCCAAGAACACCTTCCATGCAGAAGCCAGTCAATTAACATTTGTTGCATTTAGTTGAAGTCTAATATCTGAATTCACAGGGAAAAAAAGAACAATAACAAAGGCTTTCAGTCCTCGTCTTTCCCTCATTAATAAAATTTCCAAATACGTGGAATATGTACTTCCCAATATTTCTTTAAAAATGGTATCTAGTGCTCTCTCCTCTCTTAGTGATTTGTCTATTAACACATGGAATAATTTACATGAAATTAAACTGTTTGCCTTTTTGAGCATCATTTACCAGGTGTAGCTTTAAGCAAGATGAACACTTTTCCAAAGGAACTACTTTAAAAAATTCTATAGAGTAAATCAAGAAGAATCCCTTAGTCCTTTATGTGACAGAATGACAGATTCAGTGAGTGCATCATTGTTTTTTTAGTGGGAAATTATTTCAGTTTCCCAGTCATCTAGCTTCTAAAGCTAAAGATACTTGCACTGAAATTACTTTACAAAAATGCCAGACTTTCCTTGTGATTTTTGGCACAATGGTTAGTACTACCTGCCATGCATACATTGAACATATAACTTAAGAGGTCTTAAACTGTAGTGACTTCTCTGGACTTTTGAAACAATCTTTCTATTTATACTTGCAACCCCTCTCCCCCAAAAAAAGTTTAATAAAGAACAATCTGCCGTTAAGAATAGACATGCTGAATTTAGTACTCATTTAAGGGTAATACATTTACCCAATAAATATTTAATAAGAATCTATTATGTGCCAGGCACCATATTACATGGCAATACAGATTCAAACAGGATTTTATCTGCAACCTTATGGAGCTTAGGCACAAGGAGGAGGGGACAGACCATAAACCAGAGCATAGAGCTGTGTAATATATTTTGAGATAAAAATCAGTGCTTTGGGGCTTCCCTGGTGGCGCAGTGGTTGAGACTCCACCTGCCGATGCAGGGGACATGGGTTCATGCCCCAGTCCAGGAAGATCCCACATGCCGTGGAGCGGCTGGGCCCGTGAGCCATGGCCTCTGAGCCTGCGCGTCCGGAGTCTGTGCTCCGCAACGGGAGAGGACACAATAGTGAGAGGCCCGCATACTGAAAAAAAAAAAAAAAACTCAGTGCTTTGGAGCACTGACTATAAAGATTAGTGAGTGGCTGGTGGGGAGTAGCATTTTCAATAAGTTTGCTCAGGGAATTCTCTGAAGATGGGGTATTTCAGGAGAAAATGGAATTTAAAATTCAGACACAGGAGGAGAAGCCAGCTGAGGAGATTAGGATACAGAAACTTGTGATGTAGGAGGGAAATAAGGAAATCAAAAGTAACTTGGTGAAAGTATATAAATGTTAGTTTTTTAAGACTTTTAATTATCTGAGCTCTTAATTTTAACTATTAACAAATAGCCAAGAATCACCATATATTTGATGAAAGTCTCCAATTAAGAGAGAAATACTAAACTAAACAGAAAAAGGGAGAAAATAAAGCACATCCAGACAATACCAGAAGTCCTCAGAAAAATCAGTTGATGTTCTCACAGTTTAGATATTGCATCTAAAGATATATACAAGCATTTCAGAACTATTTGATTTATAAACTATGAGCATGTATTACATTAACAAAGATGATAAACTAATTAAGAAATTCTTTTTGTATAATATACCAATAATCAGGTAGTCTTGACTTGTTACACTTTTTATGATAAATTGTGACAGAAAGATGAGAAAACAAGAAGAAATAAAACAAAATGGTTCTGAATAATATTTTTGATAAAGGGATTTCTCTGATTTATAAACTAATGTACTATGACTCCAATTACCAGTAAAAGCAACATAAACTGACATAAAAATAATAAAGTCAGAGGTAAAGTGGGTTTCATGAGGGTCAGCTTAATCCCATGTTTCTGCTTTCTTTGAACTGCTGTTACCTTGAATGTGCCTTCCCCTCTGTGATCCCTTCTTCTATGGGCTCTTTCCTTTGTGTGAAAAATGATTGAGACATTTTCTGTGTTGACATTTATTATTTACAGAATCCAGAGGAAAAGAGTTTTGGAAACTCTCTCATAAGAATTTAAAAGTATGGAATAACTTACCCCAAATCTCCAGCAAATCTCTAATAATGACTCAATTGCTCAATGGGTGAGGAGCTCACTACAAAATTAATCTCTTGGAAGGGAATTGGAATTACCCTTAGCTCACTCACCACCTGGAGCTGAGGGTAGACTCAGGTTTCCCTGAGTCACAAGGCTGCATGGAGAGGTCCTCCTAGGAATAAAGGAAGTGGGGATGAACACTGAAAAGTCAACCTGGGCTGTCCATTACAGCCTGTCCACTACCCTGAGACATTCTTTATGTACAAAGAATTTCAAGTATATTCTACTACAGTCCTATCACAAAGTGGTTACTTAAAAAGTACCAGCTCAATAATCAAATGGATAAATGGCAGGCATGATAGGAAAGCTACATCTAAGAATCGGTAAAAATGATATTAGAAGAAAACAACATTCTAAAAATTTATACCTGAATGTAAGTTCAGTCTACCACACTGACATGTTTGTGCTTGTAGAGACTTTATTGCATTCTGTACGATGGAATCCTTAATCCTCCCGGTGGCCTATTCTGCATAGTGGGAGAGACTACAGAATGGGAGAATTTCTGCTGGTATCATTTAGTCTGACTTTTTTAGATAGCTATATTAGTATTCCAAGTTAATGTGAGGTTTTATAAAGCTAGTAAACACCCTCTTAAATGTCTCTCTAATGCTCAGAAGTGGCAATTTTAAATCAAATAAGATTTTTTTCTTTTTGTCTTTCTTTCCCTAAGTTGAGTTTTCTACATTACAAGGCAGAATTAATAAGAAGTCGACTTTCATTCAGATGGCTGTGTGAAATTCCTTTTTTTTGTATTTTTATTTCTAGTGTTTATATGACATTTAAAGCACCTTTGCTTTGTTGATAGATATTGAACACCAGTAATTATACTACATGAGCTAATAAGGCAACTAGAGTGTGTTTACCTTGCCCATCAATTTTTTGTTCAGCCGAATATCTCAAAACGTTAACGAGGAAGATCAGTGTGAAATGCTTGCTTAATTGTGTATACAGTATTCTCTAAAGCTAACCAATGACTTTAATTAACAAATTGAGGTTAGCATTATTCATTTCACTCTCTTTTGCAGCCTTCTGCAACTGCTTTCCCCAAAGCTAGGCTTTCTCTTGTAGAGAAGCTTCATTGGGTTTACAATAAGCAGACAGAATTGTCAAACCATGGAAGAAATTATGAAGATTTGGGTTTAACCTAAACCTGAGTAATGCCACAAAGAACAAAACAATTTTAGCATGTTATTTTTCTTTTCAGGGTGCTTTAAGAATGTGTGAATAGGAAAATGGAACTTTATGTCTTCATACCATGGATGGGGGATGTACTAGAATGTAAACAAAATGCTAGGTATTGCACATAACTAACATCCAGTGACAGGAATGTACTCTGCAAACCTTAAATAAGCTATGTCATTATCTTGCACATTATCTCCATAACTTAAAATACACTCTGAACATAGTTTAGATATTTCCAGTGGTTGAAACCTATCATTAAAAAGAGAAGGGATGGCATTAATACCCTTTAATCTGAGTAGACTTTTGGGGGGGAAGTTAAAAAGATAAATTCAGATTTGTTTTTTACTTTTCCTGTAAAACCTAACTTTTAAGACTAACTAAAGACAGAGGGCAGTGGTGAAGAAAGAGAGGAAAAAAAAGTTAAATCTCCTGATTCTGGGGAAATTGGACAGCTACATGTAGAAGAATGAAATTAGAATATTTTCTCATACTATATATAAAAATAAGCTCAAAATGGATTAAAGACCTAAATATAACACTGGAAACCATAAAACTCCTAGAAGAGAACATAGGCAGAACACTCTTTGACATAAATTGTAGCAATATATTTTTGAATCTGTCCCTAAGGCAAAAGAAATAAAAGAAAAAAATAAACAAATGGGACCTACTTTTGTACAGCAAAGGCAACCACCCAAGAAACAAAAAGACAACCTACTGAATGGGAGAAAATATTTGCAAATGATATGCCAGATAAAGGATTAATATCCAAAGTATATAAACAGCTCATACAACTCAACAGCAAAAAAAAAAAACCCCAAACAACTCGATTAAAAAATGGGCAGAAGACCTGACTAGATATTTTTCCAAAGAAAACATATAGATAGCTAGCAGACACATGAAAAGGTCAACATCAATAATTATTATTGAAATGCAAATGAGATATCACAATGAGATATCACTTCACATCTGTTAGGATGGCTAACATCAAAAAGTCTACAAATAAAAATTGTTGGCGAGGATGTGAAGAAAAGGGAACCCAAGTACACTGTTGGTGGAAATGTAAATTGGTGTAGCCACTGTGGAAAAAAGTATGGAGGTTCCTCAAAAAACTAAAAATAGAACTATCATGTGACTCAGAAATTCCACTCTTTGGCATATATTTTTAAAAAAACAAAACACCAACTTGAAAAGATACATGGAAACTCATTGTTCATAGCAGCATTATTTACAATACCCAAGAAGATGTGGAAGCAACCTAAGTGTCCATCAACAGATGGAGGTGCCATCTGCATGGAACTTCTCACCAAGCAGGGCTGGAGCAGAGCGTACTCAGTAGAGTCAGTGATCATGCAGATTAGTGCCACACTGGTGAAGGGAAAAGCACGTGTGCAGTTTGAAACCAACAAATCTCAATACAGCCTGACAAGAGCACAGCAGTCTTACATGTCCTCAGTGCAGATCCATGATAAAAACAGCTGGTATGCTCCCCCGAAGGAAGATGGCTAACCCTGGAGTGCCATCCCCTTCTTCCTTCCCTAGGCACCACTGGACAAATTACCTTTGAGCTGTATTTGGATCTCACGCTGCCTCTGTGGTTCCCTCTCTCATTTTTCTTGGATAGCTCTGTGTATTTCAGGACAATGATGGCTATTCTAAATGCTAAGGAAAAAAAAACACGAACAGAACTGTTTCAAATACTCAAGACTGACCTACAGACCAACCAACCATGTGGCTGGAACCCTTGTTAGCAGGCATTCTTATAAAAGAAACTTTTGAGCCTCGTTATATTACTGGAAACTTAGCTGTGCTCCAGACTAGAGCCTCCTTATGTATGCTATGGATTTTTACTTTATTTTCTCTTATTTCACGTACACTGCTTTTTTTGGTTACAGTGTATGATGGATGTGTATGAAAAGAATGTATCTTTGGGAAAACAATTACAGTTTGTTAATTTGAAAATATATATATATATATATATACACAACATTCTATATATATATACATATATACATACACAATGAAATATTACTCAGCTATAAAAAGAATGAAATTCTGCCATTCACAACAACGTGGATGGACTTAGAGAGATTATTATGCTTACTGAAATAAGTCAGACAGAGAAAGACAAATACTGTATGTCAGTGGTCCCCAACCATTTTGGCACCAGGGACAGATTTTGTGGAAGACAGTTTTTCCATGGACCAGGGTGGTGGGGGGATAGTTTTGGGATGATTCAAGTGCATTACATTTATTTTTCACTTTATTTCTATTATTATTACATTGTAATATATAATGAAATAATTATACAACTCACCATAATGCAGAATCAGTGGGAGCCCTGAGCTTGTTTTCACTTGCCACTCACTGATAGGGTTTTAATATGAGTCTGCAAGCAATTGATTTATTATGGTCTCTGTGCAGTCAAACCTCTCTGCTAATGATAATCTGTATTTGCAGCCACTCCCCAGCGCTAGCATCACTGCCTCAGCTCCACCTCAGATCACCAGGCATTAGATTCTCTTAAGGAGCTCTCAACCTAGATCCCTCGCATGCACAGTTCACAGTAGGGTTTGTGCTCCTATGAGAATCCAATGCTGCCACTTATCTGACAGGAAGTGGAGCTCAGGTGGTAATGTGAGTGATGGGGAGCAGCTGTAAATACAGATGAAGCTTCACTCACTCACCGGCCGCTCACCTCCTGCTGTGCGGCCCAGGGGTGGGAGGGGGGGTGGGTTGGGTATCACTGCTGTATGTTATCACTTATGTGTGGAATCTAAAAAATAAAACAAATGAATGTATATAACAAAACAGAAACAGGCTCATAAATCTAGAAAACAAACTAGCGGTTACCAGTGGGGAGAAGGAGGGGAGGAGAAGCAAGATAAGGGTATGGGATTAAGAGATACAAACTACTATGTAAAAAGAAATAAGATACAAAGATGTAATGTATAGCACAGGGAGAAGAGCCAATACTTTATAATTTTAAATGGAGTATAATCTATAAAAAATATTGAATCACTATGCTGTACACCTGAAACTAGTATAATATAGTAAATCAATTATACTTTAATTAAAACAAAAAATGATGAATAAAGTCAGAGGATCTAATGTTAAAAAAAGTTAAAACTTACTAAAATCAAACTGCATGAAGTAAGTTATTTTTAAAAATTAAAAACATTCAGTACAGAATTAGTCTTTCATATTCACAACTAAGCATGTTGTATTCTATTCACAATATGTTTTATAAACCTAGAAAGGGTTATTCAACTTCCACTACAAGCTCCTTCCAACTCTGGTTATAATGAGGAGAAATTGTGATGCTTTGAATGCACTCTAGAGAAAGAGATTAAAATATTCCACTATCATCATTGTACTATCCGAACAAACACAGTTTCATCTTTATTACTTCTTCCAATGTGCCAGGAAGGCTTAACTAAACAGTATAATTAAATTATCATGAAATTCTTTCATTTATTTACAGAGAAACAAAATATCCTGTAGAAAGTATTAAGCAGGATACAACAAAAGGGATACATCTCATTCCTATTTGTCTCTTATGAGAAAAGAAGGGGAGAGTTTTTTCTAAAATTTTATCTCTGTTGTTTTACATATTTTCTGGCAATTTGAAACAGGAAGATAAAAATAGTAATCTTTGTGTTAAATCTAGAATGTCTATATTCTTACGATTATGTGGTATTCATTAAAATTCTATTTTACTTGATTTTATTCTCGATCTCAAAAAACCCTTGTTTATTGCACTTAATACCTCTATAAACTAGTTGGCTGAAAAGTGACAATATAGGGGATGATTTTACTTACTATTTACAACTGACCTTCCCTACCTGCTTCCCAATAAGGGAGAGTAATGTTTTTGGAGTCAAACAGACACTGGCTTGAATTCAATTTCTTCTTGTTAACTATATAATTTTATGTGAGTTACTCTTCCAAGCTTCAATTTCCTCATATCCTTAGGATGATAATAATAATAAAGTTTCACCTCAGAGTTTTGTTTCTTGAGATGGTGATTCTTAGAGTAGTGTTTATTTTATTGTATACACAAACCAAATATTACTTATCATTTTTTTATTGCTTTCATCATCATTGTTACTGATTCAAAATGAATACTGAAGTCACACTCCCTTTCACAGCAGAATTCTAAATCACAAGAAATAAATGCAAAACCAAAGATAACTAAAAACCTGAGATGTGTAGCTGCATAGATGTGTTTCTTAATCCCATGGGCTTAACATAAACAAATGTCTGCAAGGCAGAATAGTCTCATATTGCCAATCTTGGACTATTGTATTAAAATGTACCATATATAAAAAGAGTTCAAAATCCATGGGTTTGTTCTAGTTCTTTCCTCCATGATAAAATAAACTTCAGATCTCAGAACTAGTCTTACTAGCTCTTTTATACAATTTTATTTTAATTACTAAATCTTTAGAACAGCAGATCTTTCTTTTATGGATCAGCTCCAAGAGATCTATGAGCTCACTGAAATGAAGGCAAATATTAAGTATAGCTTCTTACATTGTCTCCTAGAGATGCACTTGTCTTTATCTCGTTCTTTCCTCAAGTTTTTCACTAGAGCCAGAGCAATTTTTAAAAATGAAAACTGGGGCTTCCCTGGTGGCGCAGTGGTTGAGAGTCCATCTGCCGATGCAGGGGACACGGGTTCATGCCCCAGTCCAGGAAGATCCCACATGCCGCGGAGCGGCTGGGCCCGTGAGCCATTGGCCGCTGGGCCTGCGCATCCGGAGCCTGTGCTCCGCAACGGGAGAGGCCACAACAGTGAGAGGCCCGCATACTGCTAAAAAAAATAAAAAAGAAAAAAAAGAAAAAAGAAAACTGCATTGGTTCAATAATACCACCAGTACATCTGATTGAGTAAATAATATTAATATTCTCTTAATTTTTAGGATAAATATCAAAATTCTTAACTTGAAGGCTCTAAATTGTTTGAATTTTATCTACTAAAGTAGTCACATTTGTCCCTTTTCACTTTCTAAAATATTCCTCTCCCTGTCACAGGACCTTAATACATGCTGGTCTTTCTGCCAAGAAGCCAGCTCCTCTGATCCCCAACACACTGTAGTTCATTCTTCGGATCTCAGGAAATATTTTCCTATCTTCCTTGATTAGGGTAGACACTCCTATCATACCCTCTCATAGGACCATGTAGCTCCCATGTAATTTTTTTTTTTTTTGTGGTACGCGGGCCTCTCACTGTTGTGGCCTCTCGCATTACAGAGCACAGGCTCTGGATGTGCAGGCTCAGCAGCCATGGATCACGGGCCCAGCTGCTCCACGGCATGTGGGATCTTCCCGGACCGGGACACGAACCCATGTCCCCTGCATTGGCAGGCAGACTCTCAACCACTGTGTCACCAGGGAAGCCCCCATGTAATTTTTATAACAGTTCAGTTTTAAATTTACTTATGTACTAATCCCATTAATTTCTACCTCCTACTCCATACTATAAGCTCCTTTTTGGAAAGTATTTGGTCTACATCTGTTCACCTTTGAATTATCACCATTTAGCACAATGCCTGCCAAAATAGATACCTGTTAAATGAGTGCATGAATAAATAAAGGAATGAAAAAGCTAAAAACATATTTATATCTCCAATGCTTATCATATTGTATTGTCTTCTTAAAGGCAGAAGATTTTCCTTATTAAACTTTGAGGTCTCAGTTGTCTCACCTAATGTTTAATACACAAAAATCAATCAAGAAATCTGTTGAATAAAAGCATAAATAAAGTCTAGCACAGTGCTGACCACAGAGTATTCTTTTAATAAATGATAACTAATACTGATACTACTCATTATTACCTATGACTTTGTGTTAAACTATCATTCAAAAGTAAAAACATTCTATTCTATATACATAAGCATACCTGAACATCTTGAAATGCCATAGTTTATTGTTTGCTTTAAATAAGAATTTTAAAATATTTTGTCAAGATTTTTAAAAATTGAGATTATAATGAGATTATAATCTTAGCATTTGATATTTTTCTCCCTTTTAAACCAAGCCTAATATGTTTATTAATTTAATTAATTGAATCAAAAATATAATTATGTTAATATTTATTTACCTAGTTTGATAAAGAAATAATTTTCAAAAGGGCTTGCAGAGGTCTCTCTTTCTTAAAGACTAAAGAGATCCATGTATTTTTTAGTCTTTTATATCAAAAATATATGTATTATAATTTATCTTAGGTATAAACTTCAAACTTGATGTTAAATTTCCCACAATGCATAATTATTAGCAAAGAATAAATCAGAAAACTCACAGAACTATATAATGCTATAATACTTTTAAGAAACCCACAGTAGTTTAGTTGCTGAATTAAAAGAAAATCATCTTGAGAGTCAGGTAAAATATATAGACTTACTAATTTGCTCAAAAGACTTATGATTAGAAGCAAAATCTAAATGGGGGACAATAAGCAACTTTGGTGCTATGCAATGATGCATATGAAAAACTGACTTAGAATACTTGAGGGAAAAATAACACTTTAGCAACTGATGCAATTAAAATCTACTTATTTTACAAAATCTCATTTCTTATTGTTTTGCTTGATCAACTTTCTTCCTACCTTTTTCCCCTTAAGAAACAAAATGCTCAGTTTTGACATGATACCCAATTTAACAATTTAACACCAACATTAATAAAGGAAAATAATAATTTCCTCTAAATATTATTTCATCTTTGAGTGGATTCCTGTGTTGAGCAATTTCTATCGTTTTGTAAGAGTTCCAATGGTTTAGCTCGTGGCTGTTCTAATCCTGAGCTCTTTTTAGATTTTTACGTGAATAATCAGAAGACCAGATTCTTTCACTTCTTCCCATTGCTAATTGTGGATTGATATTTGAGAAAATATAAAACATGATAAAGCTGAAATGAGAATATTTCAGAATTAAAATAAAGCATTTTTTCTTTTAGTAAAATGAAAAAGGAAAGAAATACAAAACTAGTTTATTGCCTTGATGCAAATTTTGTATTTATGTTCAGATATCCTTAATTCAGTCCAAACTTTCATACTGGATTCCAGAAACAGAATTAAATACCAATCTTTAATAAAAACAGCAAAGAAGAATAAAATGACTTCAAGAGGGATCCATCCACTCATTGAGCTTTCTCTGTTTTGAAGCATGTTGAACTTATGACAATATTCTACAACTTTTATCTAACTAAGCTTTTTAAAAGTATAAATGCATTGACTAGTAATCAACTTTCAATTCTATGGGAGCAAAAGCAAATTCTTCATAAAGTTTCACTTCCAACCTTAAACTTAAATTATACAGGGCTAATGCAAGATTATACTCAAGTATGCTTATTGCTAATGTATTTTATAAGTTCTGTTGTCCCAGTTAACCCCGTGCTTTATACTCAGTCTGTGATTCTGGGACTGGGACTGTTTTGTCCTCTGGCTTCTGTAAGTCTCTACCAGTATTAGGTACTAGAAAAGTACTGGAAAAATTAAGGAAAAAGAAGGAACACATTCCTTCCTGTTCCTGGTTTTGCTTCTTGCTGCTCTTACCATAGCAACAAATTTTCACCCTAACAATTCCATTTTAGTAACAGCAATTGATTTCAGTTTGCACTTTCCAAACACTTTCAGGACCAACCTTATCACACCTCCTCAGAGATGTCAGCTTCACAGAGTGAGCAGTGGTTCCTCCTTGGACATCTGAGTTTCATCCACCTGACTTTCAGGCTCTGCAGATTCCCTACTCCATCTCTAATGTTTTAATAATTTCAACCTTTCAAATGCCCCAGCCTTGGGATGGAATCACCTTCCAGTAGCTACTATCTCAGAGGCATTAGTATACCATTTCTGCCTTTCCAATCCTCCAATGACCAGAATCACATCTTTATATTAGATACTCTTGATCAAAACCAAAATCAGAAAAAAACAACAATGAAAACTGCTATAGTTCTATCTCCAGATTGGACCCTGAATGATACATATGTCCTAATTACAGATTAACAAATGATCCTTTTGCCTACATGCATTTGTTTATAAAATCAGTGTGTAAATTCTTATGAATTTTTCAGCTGAACTTTAATCCCTAAAGGCCACTGATAAAGAAACCAGAGTTGCATTTAAACACTATGCTTTTTTAGAAAAAAATGGGCCAGCATTACTAACTCAGTGAAAAGTGGTTTCCAATACCTTCTCAGTCATCATCAACAGGTTTGCAGAAAGGACTGCCTTCTCTTACATATTCAAGCAGTCTAAACCAGCAATACCCAAGACTTTCACCTCAAATTCTTTACTCCACTACATGCACTTATCTCTCTTCCTATTAAATATGCTCCCATATGCACGATAGATACATTGGCAACAAACCTCAGGATTTCAAACATAGAGAGGTGAGTTTCCCAAAAAATTCTTCTTTTTTTTCCAACCTAATGTCACAGGAAAGAGACCCATCCTGCACAGAGGCTAACCTACTTTTTTTCCCCAACACCAAAATCTGTCAGTCTATGCCCACAGCTGTACTTGTTTAACAGAAACTAAGGCAGATGCCACATAAGCAAAACCATAGAACCACTCTGAAGCCAAAAAGGACCAAGAGGGCGACAGTCAACTGACCTGAACTGGCTCCAGCCTGACTAGGGTGGCAACGCCTGCACAGATGAGACAGAAAGTTGCCTTTGCTTCTTTACCATGCTAGGATCTCCGCCCAACTGCAGGATTGCACTTCGTTAGGCTGGATTAGTGCCGCATGCAAAGGAGACCAGAGGACTGTGCGTGCTCCGTCTCTTTCTGGAACTCGCCTCTCCTTTCCCGAGTTCTGATTGCATACTCATCTCTTACCCCTTAAAAGTTTCCCGCTTTCCCTCACCATCCCCCCACCCCACCCCACCCCTGGAGAAGGGGTCTTTAGATCAGGAGCTCTCCCTTCCCCATTCCGTGATCAACGAATAAAGTTTCTGCTCTGCTTTGCTGAACCTGGCCTCTTCTGCAATTGTTGCTAGCGGCACCAGGCAAAGGAAAGGACCTAGTTGGGGTCCACCAACACTAGAGGGTCGGTAACACTAGGACTAGGTTGAGAAACTCTCTCCTGTGCTTCCATACTATCAAGCATATACTCCTATACGTTACTTTTCTGCTCTCTGAACTGTTTGGTCAACTTCCTGAAAATACAAAGTTTTGTTAATGCAACTCCTACTGATAACAATACAATTACTACAACTGAAGCCAAGCTTCCTACATGCTTTCAACAAATGTAGGATGAATAAATGAATGAATGAAGTCATGACTAATCCTCTTGTATTACATAACAAACACCATGTCTATACGTTTCTATGATCTGAACTTTAGTGTTATTAGCATCTCCAAAATATTGATATAATCTCACTAACCTGATTTCTTACTGCATACACTTGTATTTGTGTCACACTCAACAACTGCTGAATCTCATTTACTAATGTAAGGTATTTCTAGCAAACTTTGGAGTCATTAACATGATTAAATTGTGTTTGATTTAATTTAGTGTTAAGTATATTCTATTGTTTAATAATTCTTTAGAAAATTGGTAATTCCCATGTATAGTGTATGTGATAATTCCTTATTAATTAAAAATCTGTTTAACAAAGACAACAAATTCCCTCTCTACAACAGAAAACACAGAATTTACTCTACAATTAACTCCCTCTCAAAATTCTTAAAGCTAATTTTATCTCAGATTCTTTTCTGAGAAGCTTTGGCTCTATCTATGGCTGTAGAAACCATTTGGTACAAATCTCCCTTGATTTCTATATTTATGATGTCATTTTCCAACATAAAACTAAACTATATTTTGCATTACTGTAAATATATTTTACTATATTTTTCAACTTACCTCTTGCTGTTGGTTCAAAACCTTAAGAACTTCCATTGTGAAATATGAAACAGGCCCCTGTACTGGGATGCCAAAGAGAGACCAAAGAAAGGAGCAGGTTACTCCAGCTGGGTAGTGGAGTTTTGGGGTTTTTTGCTATGTTTGTTTGTTTTTTTAAATTTATTTAATTTATTTTTGGCTGCATTGGGTCTTCATTGCTGTATGCAGGCTTTCTCTAGTTGCGGCGAGCAGGGGTTACTCTTCATTGTAGTGTGCGTGCTTCTCATTACAGTGGCTTCTCTTGTTGAGGAGCACAGGATCTAGGCGTGCGGCCTTCAGTACTTGTGGCACACAGACTCAGTAATTGTGGCTCATGGGCTTAGTTGCTCTACAGCATGTGGGATCTTCCCAGACCAGGGCTCAAAACCATATCCCCTGCATTGGCAGGCAGATTCTCAACCACTGCGCCACCGGGGAAGCCCCTAGAGTTTTAATAAGCAAGGGAATTGACATCCCAGACTTGTCTTGGGCAGCTATGGCAGCATGAATAGATCTCCGAACCCACCCACAAGAATCTTAAAAGTTTAAATAGAGGTCTTAAGTGGGTTCAGTCACATATACTCCAGATGGTCTCAATAACACATTATTATCTCAGGGCTTTGTCCTTGAGGCAGCTTCTATTGCAGGGAAAGCACATGGAATGCACGTTCCAAGGACAGGGGAGGGGTGAGAAGCCTTAGGTTGCCCAGGTCCAGCTCACAGGTCAACCTGTGGTCACGTCCTCTCAATGACCTCCAATGCTTGCATATGTTTTAAATGGCTGGTTATCTTTTTTTTTTTTTTTTACTAGTCATCTTCCTAGAATATGTATTTTCTTAAAGTGGAAAGCTGAGGACCCTGATCTATGCTGTGACACTAATATATCATGAGAAAGTAAAAATTACTAGAGAGGTTAGTTAAGTCAAGCCCTTAACTTTGGAGATAGTTCATTCTTGCCTCAGTATAAGGATGTAATAACTCCCACTTATTACCAGTGTTGCTGAGAGTATAAAACAAGACGATTCATATACATATGCTTAGAAAATGACCATATAAACTTAAGTCTGAAGATTCAGACTTTCCAGAAATACTGATATTCTGTCTCCATTACCTCTCAGCCCTATGTATCAATTTCTCTATGGTTTCTGTGTGTTTTGTGTTCTCTAGCTAACTCTGATCGTGATCAAATTTTGTTATCTGAATAGGTTCCTAAATGACATTGAGATTCCTATGGGACCCTCTTTTTACAGATATAAACAGAATTGAAAATTCTTCCCATGGCCATTCAATTGATCTGCTACAATTTCTCTATCTTTAATAAATTCTCTCTTGATACCCCATCTCAGGTTCCTTTTATTAACAGTAATATACCTCAACACCTGAGGAGTTTTTGATATTTGCTGGATTTCATGACTGTCTTCTGGTGCTTTTTTTGGAACCAATTCTATTCAGACTTTTAAGCTGCCATTCCATTGAACCTGTTTCTGTCAAAGTCACCAATGATCACTATATGTCTAAATCCGACAGATAATTATTATTGGTCATTTAGTCATCCTTGAATTTCTTCACTAGGCTCTCAAGACAACCTCCTTATTTCCTATCTGCAGTCCACTGTGCCAGATTCTACTTAAATCTTCAACTTGTAAACACCATGAGGGCCCCCAGAGATTAGTCCTTGAACCTCCTCTTTTCTATCTACACTACTTTTTTGGTGGCTCATCCAGCCTCTTTGTTCTATATACCAGTGATATGTGGACAACTACTAAATATATATATCCAGCCAGAATTTTGTGGGCTCATGTAACCAACTATCTAGTCTACATTTCCACTCAGATTAATAATTGAGAACTCCTGATATTGCCTCTTCTACACTTCTTAGATGATGGCAGCTATATTTTTCCAGTTTTCCAGGTCAAAAATCTTGGATTCATCTTAGACCGTCCTATTTCTCAAACTTCTGGATATCATCCTTGTTAGTTCTAGACTCAAAATAAAATCAGCATCAAGCCACTTCTCATCACCTCTGTAGTTTACACCCTCATCCAAGCCATCATTATCTCAATAGTATCTGGTTCATTTTTCTACTTGCAAATTCATCCTCCTTTAATCTATCCTCAACAACAGCAGTGAGGGGAATTTTTCCAAAATGTAGGTCGTATACCCATCACTAGCCTACACAAAACCCTTAAATAGCTTTACATTCAGAGTGAAAGACAGTATCCAAATACTGATAAGCAAAGCTCTATGTGATCTGACCCCCCATACTTCTCTAAGAGCTCATTTCTTACCACTCTTCAATTGTTCATTCTGTTCCAGTCACACTGACCTCCTTGCTATTCCTCTAATACGGTAAGTTCACTTCTGCCTCAGGACACTCACACTTGCCCTAAGTTGTGTTTGGAATCCTTTTCTAGATTACACTTCCATTTCTCATGCTTCTTTTCTGAAATGTCACCTTAGGAGTGAAACCTTCCTATTCACCTGTTAAAAATGGTCACTTAGCCAAGGCCTCCATATTTATCAATATTCTTGTTTTCTTTTCATAACACTTATCATTCAACATGTGTTTTACTTATTTGACTACTCCTTGTCTTCCCAGATTAAAAGCTCTGTGTGACTGAGGCCATGCTCTCTTTCATTAGCTAGTGTAGTCTCAGCTTCCCGGAGGCACTCAATATATATTTATAGCACATAATAGGAACTCAGTAAATATTTGTTGAATATTTACAGTGGGATCAAGAAAATAAAAACTTTAAAAATATATCTAAAATACTGGAAATTGGTCTATTTGCCATGATACTAGTAATTTCCCCCTGTAAATAGGAAGCATAGTCTGTATTATAAATTACCCTGATACTATGGACACAGGTTAAAATATTAAGAGGACTGGATATCTAGAAGAGAAAAAAGAAAACAAAATACTGAGGAAGACTTTCTTTGGAGGGTGTACTGGGCTAACTGCTTCTTATCATGGAAGACACTTTCAAAGGTTTCACCAATAGATACTTCAGGGAATTCACAAAGGGGAAAATAAATGTTAAATACACAGGTTAAGGACTTTGACTAAGGTCTGAAGTCTCATTCAGAAGAGAGAGAAGCATGTATACTTGGAAAAAAGGGTTTTCAAATTAAGAAGAGCTCCTTGGTTAGGAAGTGTGTATGTAAACCAAGAAAAAAAAAATTGTTTTCCACAGAACCTGCTACTATATACATACTTACTAAATATTTGTTATACTCATCATTTATTTAATTATAATGATAAAATTCCATAACAAGATCCTGGTATATAATAATAGTAAACTGAAGAACATTTATCTTTAAAGGGGAAAGAGTAATGATATAAAACTGGCTCTATTTATTTAACCAGAAGAATATTTTCTGAAATTTCAAGCCTTTGTGACTGAGCTCATTGCTTCCATATTTTCAAAATACCTAAGATCATGTACACATCAAGCTGTAAGGACATCATGAGGCAGCAATTTGAACATAATAATAAGAGCTGAATTTGTAGCCCTTCAGAATATAGAAATTAGTTCAATTCAAAAATTCACAGTTCTACAATGGATACATGAATCATTTATTTTTATCTTATAATTTTTATCATGAAAATTTCATTTAAAATGTTCTTAAAATTATAAACTGGCTTAAAACATTGACCAATTAAATCACGTGAAACTCATTATAAGGGAGATTATGTAATAATAATGCCACTTGATTGCTGAAAACTGTAAAATTCTTGGCACAAACAACACTGTGCAATCTTCCCATGCTATGAGAATCAACCAAACTCTACAATAGCTTCTATTGGCCCAAGGCCATGTTCCTTGGATGATCACAGCCTGCCATCCCCGTTAAGATGTCTACTTGAGAAAGCTCAACACTGCTGTAATGGTTAATTTTGGCTAATTTTATGTGTCATCGTGACTGGGCCATGGAGTGCCTAAATATTTAGTTAAGCATTATTCTGGGTGTGTCTGTGGGAGTGTTTTTGGATGAGATTAACATTTGAGCCAACAGACTGAACAAAGAAGATTGCTTTCCCTAATGTGGGTGGCCCTCATCCAATAAACTGAATAGAACAAAAAGGCTCACCCTCCATGGAAAAAGAGGGAATTCTTCCTGCCTGACTGCCTTGAGCTCTAACATCAGTTCTTTCCTGACTTTGACTCAAACTGAAATGTTGGCTCTTCTTGGGTCTTGAGCCTGCTGGCTTTCAGGTGGGAACTTATACTATCAATTCTCCTGGTTCTCAGGCCTTTGGATTCAAACTGGAACCACACCTGGGTCTCCTGGGTCTCCAACGTGCAGACTGCAGACCTTGGTCCTTCTCAGCCTCTGTAATGGTGTGAGTCAATTCCTTAGACTAAATCGTGTGTGTGTATCCTTTTTGAGTGTGTATCACTGGAGAGCACTGACTATTATAACTGACAAAAGAATTTACTCTTTATTCCAGCCAAAACCTGACTATAGGCCCCTGACCTTACTTTTTTTAGAGGAGTTACCTTAGCAAATTTGTATTATAAATCCTTTCTCTGTCCCTTCAAGATGTAAATCTTTCTACCATTTCTACCATGCAGAAATGTCTCCTTCAGAACCTGGGAAACAGCTCTTTGAAATAAGAACATCCAGAGAGATAGCTCTCCTGTCCCCCAGTTCCTGTGGGAAGGTAGGAGCCTAACTTTGGTGGGTGCCTTATCCAATTTACAAAACTAACTCATGTCCTAAAATTATTAAAAGTTTGTTTCTCCTCCAGATGTGTTAATTAACAAGCCCTGATGGCCTAGTCACATTAACTGGCATAATCATTAACTCCCTTAATGCCCTTCAGTACATTTCTTTTAGCGTAACCAGCATTTTAAAAGTCTCCTATCTTTTGTTTTGGTGGAGTTGAGCACGTTGTATACTGAAATCTCTCTCTTCCCTACTGCAGTAGTCAGAATAAAATCTGCCTTGTAATTTTTTTAAATTAATTTATTTAAAATTTTTCAGCTGCGTTGGGTCTTTGCTGCTGCGTGCAGGCTTTCTCTAGCTGCAGCAAGCAGGGGTTACTTTTCGTTGCGGTGTGCGGGCTTCTCATTACAGTGGCTTGCATGGGCTCTAGGCATGCAGGATTCAGTAGCTGTGGCATGCCGGCTCAGCAGCTGTGGCTCACGGGCTCTAGAGCGCAGGCTCAGTAGTTGCTCCATGGCATGTGGGATCTCCCCAGGCCAAGGCTCAAACCCGTGTCTCCTGCATTGGCAGGTGGATTCTTAACCACTGCGCCACCAGGGAAGTCCCATTGCCTTGTAAATTTTAACCAGTGTCTGGTGAATAACTTCTCTTTGACACTACTTGGTCACTTTGTAGAATAGAAACTGACTTTGGAAATGTAGTTAGACACATAAAAGGTAATACAAACTGATTTAAGCTTTTTTTTTTTTTCCTGCTTGTTGACCCTGAGGCCCCACACTTTTATTTTTAATAGGCTCCACAATTTATGTAGGTGGTCCTGGTGTAGTAGTAAAAATAGTAATAGTAGTAGTGGTGGCAGTGAAAGCTAGCATTTATTAAGCAATTGCTCTGGGCCAGGCTCTGGTTTAAGTGTCCTGTGTGCATCAATTTATTTAACCTCATAACAGTGATAAGATACTATACTAATACAAAACCCTTTTACAGTTGAAAAATTTATGCAACAGAGAAATTCAGTACTCCAAGTAGTAGAACTGACATAGGGAAGTGATAGTGAAAAATAAAATGGAAAGGACACATGAAAGAGACAGAGGGGAAATAGGATCAAAAGGAAATAATGAAGCATTAGATTCAAGAAAAGATTCTACATCAAGTTTGCTTTCCTATTTTTGTTTTGTTTTTGTTTTGCTTTGTTTTTGATGTAGGGAATTAGATACATTGTGGAATGCTAACTGAGATGGTCTTGAGGGATAAGATAATAAGTGTAGTTAAATTGAGTTTATATGAAGATATCTAACAGGTAATTAGAAATATGGGTCAGTTGCTCAAGAGAAAAGTGGAAGCTGAGGAAAGAAATTTGGAAGGACCCAGTAAGATGATATTTTATAGGAATGTATGAGAATGACATATAGGGAAGACAGCCAAAGGAAAGACTTAACCAAGGCCTTTTTCAAGACCTGGATGAAGAGGAGGCAAAAGTGGGGTCTGAGAAACGTTCTTTCTTCCAGGGGCTTGCAGTGTCATTTAACTCCAGAGAGGAGCGAGGTTAAGTAAGCAAATTCTCAAGAGTTCTAAATGTTGCAGAGTTCAAGGAGGGATGAGGAATTACTGAGAACAAAATACTAAAGTTAAGGATACACATTGGTGTCTGTCAAGAGAGCAATTTCAGGCTTCCCTGGTGGCGCAGTGGTTGAGAGTCCGCCTGCCGATGCAGGGGACACGGGTTCGTGCCCCGGTCCGGGAGGATCCCACATGCCGTGGAGCAGCTGGACCCGTGAGCCATGGCCGCTGAGCCTGCGCATCCGGAGCCTGTACTCCGCAACGAGAGAGGCCACAACAGTGAGAGGCCCTCATACCGGAAAAAAAAAAAAGAGAGAAATTTCATTGTAGTGAGAGTCAAGAGCCAGATTGCAAATGTTTACAAAAGGAATTTTTGGTAATAAAGTGATGGTTGTTCGTTCTTTTCAGATGTTGGAATTGAGAGGAGGAACAAACAGAATTGCGGAAAATATAGAGCCAAGGAAATGAGTCTTAAGATCATAGAGGTATGCCTATTTAAAAGATAAAGGGACAGAAAGAGTTGATGAGGAGAGAAAGACAGAAAGCATTAATTATGGGAAACTGTTTCTTGCACTCTCCTTATCGTAATTTTTGATCCCTTTTTCATTGTATTAATGTATTAAGTATGTTGAGTTTTGCCACTTTCAAGCGGGTAAGCTTTAGCAATAAACTTTGTCTCTCTGTATCTCATTTTCCATCTATAAAATTAGAATAACAGGGCTTCCCTGGTGGTGCAGTGGTTGAGAGTCCGCCTGCCGATGCAGGGGACAGGGGTTCATGCCCCAGTCTGGGAAGATCCCACATGCCACGGAGCAGCTGGGCCCGTGAGCCATGGCTGTTGAGCCTGCGTGTCCGGAGCCTGTGCTCCGCAATGGGAGAGGCCACAACAGTGAGAGGCCCACGTACCACAAAAAAAAAAAAAAAATTTAGAATAACAACAATAGTCTTTGTCTGGCCTAACTTATGGGTTTACTGGCTTAGAGAGTCCAAACTAGAAGTATTTGCAAAACAGATTATGAAATGTACAAGTAAAGATTAAAAACTAAAATATAATTATATAGAGAGCTTAAAATTTTGTTATTTTTTTGCTTGTTTCCTGCTCCTTGGAAGAATTCCTAGGAGAGCCATGAGAGTTCCCTTTGCTACTCCCATAAAAGGATCTGCCTGAAACTCAGCCTCAACTGTTTCTAGCTATAGATCCAAGTTTGCTGATTTTCTTTTCAACTGTGTCTACATCCTAACACTATAATGGAGGAAAACAAGCAAAAATGCCAGTGAAATAGCAGTGGGTTATTTCTAATGAAAATAACTTACCCATCATTGTTCATTTATGTATAGGAACTGGCATATTTATATCTTCATTTCCGTTACTCAGGAATCCATTCTGTTTCTTAAAATTAGTGTACTCTGGTTATCATAAGATTATGCATGGCATTAATTTTCCTTCCTGCTACATCCCCTTTTTACAAGCTGTAAGCATCATAAACCTGGAAGATTTTATTGGAAAGTCAAGGTGGCAGAGTTATGGAAATGACTCCGAAATGATACTTCCCTGCTGCAACAATGTTGATTTACTTGTAATGCTAAACACACTCCACTAAGTCATACATAGTTCTTGGGAGAGGAGTGACTAATTAGCTCAGTGACTTACTGCCCACATGCTCTGCTGATTCTGATACATTAAAACATTTTATTAGTCTGCAAGGTCAGGAAATCTTACTGCATGGGTAGTGTTTCTAAAAATTTAATATCAATAGCCTGATGTTAGTTCCTTTGCATCTATAGATTGGAAATAAATCTTTAAAGATGGATAAACTAATACACTTATTTCTCAGAACACCTTTTCATACTCAGGTCTCAACAAATATTGAAATGTTTAAAAGGGAATAATCATTGGCAAGGTCAAATCATAATTATTCATGCATTGACAAATTCAATTGTCTAAAAATTTAGAATTACTTACTGTATTATACTCATTATACATTTCAAGAGGAGATAAAGACTTGAAGTTCACAGTTGTGTGTGAAGTGCCCTCTTTTGGCATTTCCTACCAGTAGGTCATCTTCAGCAAATATTTCTGAAGAATGACATGTCTCAGAATGTCCAATGTGTAGCTGTCAGTGGTAGAGGGGCAAGTAGAACCAAAGTGAATATGCTAATAGGGCTCCTGTAATCACATGACATTAGCCTATATTCAATCTTTAGCAGATAGAACACACACAAATTGAAAACTTAATTTCCAACATCACCATCAGTAATCATTAGTTAAGCAAAGAAATATTACATTAAATTATACAACTATGGTCCATGCTGATTTGGGAGAATTATGTTCATCTCTTAGTTTCCTAGTATTGGGTAAATCCTATAGTCAGTGCACTGTCTTCTTTGCATACAAAAGATGGCAACATTTGTTTCTACACAGATAATTTCCTTTTCTGCTAATCATTTAAAGTACTCCATACATTTGATTAGTGTCTTTTACAGCAAAAAGGTACTGAAGCAAAAATGTTCTGGGGGAAAAAAAAAAGGTAAAAATCAAAAATAAATCAAGAAGGCTGGGACACCGGAGGAAGCTGGCGGAAGACTAAGACGCAGAGATCACCTTCCTCCCCACAGATACATCAGAAATTCATCTACACGTGGAACAACTCCTACAGAACACCTACTGAACGCTGACAGAAGACCTCAGACCACCCAAAAGGCAAGAAAATCCCCACATACCTGGGTAGGGCAAAAGAAAAAAGAATAAACAGAGACAATAGGATAGGGACGGGACCTGCACCAGTGGGAGGGAGCCGTGAAGGAGGAAAGGTTTCCACACACTACAAGCCCCTTCGCGGGCGGAGACTGCAGGTGGCGGAGGGGGAAAGCTTCGGAGTAGCGGAGGAGAGCACAGCAACAGGGGTGTGGAGGGCAAAGCGGAGAGATTCTGGCACAGAGGATCGGTGCCCTCAGGCACACACCAGCCCGAGAGGCTTGTCTGCTCGGCCGCCGGGGCGGGCGGGGCTGGGAGCTGAGGCTCGGGTATCGGGTTTCAGTCAGAGCACAGGGAGAGGACTGGGGCTGGCGGCAGGAAGAGAGCCTGAAGGGGTTAGTGCACCACGGCTAGCCCGGAGGGAGTCCGGGGAAAGGGTCTGGAGCTGCCGAAGAGGCAAGAGACTTTTTTCCCTTTTGTTTCCTGGTGCGCGAGGAGAGGGCATTAAGAGGGCTGCTGGGGAAGCGCCGGAGACAGGCGCGAGCCGCGGCTAAAGGCGCGGACCTCGGAGACGGGCGTGGGACGCTGGGGCTACTGCCACCGCCGCCGCCGCGGGGCCTGTGTGTGAGCGCGGGTCACTGTCCGCCCCGCCTTCCGGGGGGCCTGTGCACCCCGCCACTGCCAGGGTCCCGGGACCCGGGGACGGCTTTTCCGGGAAAGGGCACGGAGCGCCACGGGCTGTTGCAACGTCACGCCAGCCTCTGCCGCCGCAGGCCCGCCCCACACTGCGCGCCCCTCCCTCCCCTCTGCCTGAGTGAGCAAGAGCCCCCGAATCAGCGGCTCCTTTAAACCCATCCTGTCTGAGCGAAGAACGGACGCCCTCCGGCGACCTACGCGCAGAGGCGGGGCCAGGTCCAAGGCTGAGACACGGGAGCTGTGAGAGCAGAGACAGGGAAATCTCTCTGTGCAGCCTCGGAGGCAGCGGATTAAAGCTCCACGGTCCATTTGATGTGCCCTGCGTCTGTGGAGTGCATGAATGGACAGCGAATCATCCCAAATTGAGGAAGTGGACTTTGAGGACAAGATTTAAGACTTTCCCCCCTTTTCCTCTTTTTACAACGAATTATTCCAAATTAAGGAGGTGGACTTACAGAGCAAGATTTCAGACTTCTCGCCCTTTCCCCCTTTTTACAACGAATTATCCCAAATTGAGGAGGTGGACTTGTAGAGCAAGATTTTTGATTTTTCGCCCTGCTCTCTTTTTGTGAATGTGTATATGTAATCTTATGTGTAAGATTCTCTCTGTATAGCTTTGCTTCCACCATATGTCCCAGGGTTCTATCTGTCCTTTTTTTTTTTCAATAATTACTTTTTAATTTTAATAACGCTACTATATTTCATACTTTATTCTATTTTACTTTACCAGCTCTTTCTTTTTTTCTACCTTCCCTTCCTCCCTCCCTCCCTCCACTCCTCCTTTCCTTCTTTCTCTTTCTTTCCTCCCTGCCTCCCTCCCATCCTTCTTCTTTCCACTTTCTTTTTCTTTCCTTCCTCCCTCCCTCCCTCCTGTCTTTCTTTCTTTCCTTCCTCCCTCCCTCCTTTCTTTCTTTCTTTCTTTCAACCCTTCCTCCCTCCCTCCCTCCTTTCTTTCTTTCTTCCTTCCTTCCTTTCTGCCCTTCTTCCTTTCTTTCCCTCTCTCTTTCTTTCTTCTACTAATTCTTGCTTTCTACTTTTTCTCCCTGTTATTCTGAGCTGGGTGGATGAAAGGCTCTTGGTGCTGCAGCCAGGAGTCAGTGCTGTGCCCCTGAAGTGGGAGAGCCAACTTCAGGACACGGATCCACAAGAGACCTCCCAGCTCCACATAATATCAAGCAGGGAAAATCTCCCAGAGATCTCCATCTCAACACCAGCACCCAGCTTCAGTCAACGACCAGCAAGCTACAGTGCTGGTCACCCTATGCCAAGCAACTAGCAAGGCAGAAACACCACCCCACCCATTAGCAGAGAGGCTACCTAAAAACATAATAAGGCCACAGGCACCCCAAAACACACCACCAGACGTGGACCTGTCCACCAGAAAGACAAGATCGAGCCTCAACCACCAGAACACAGGCATTAGTCCCCCCAACCAGGAAGCCTACACAACCTACTGAAACAACCTTAGCCACTGGGGACAGACACCAAAAACAATGGGAACTACGAATCTGCAGCCTGCCAAAAGGAGACCCCAAACACAGTAACATAAGCAAAATCAGAAGACAGAAAAACACACAGCAGGTGAAGGAGCAAGATAAAAACCTACCAGACCTAACAAATGAAGAGGTAATAGGCAGTCTACCTGAAAAAGAATTCGGAATAATGATAGTAAAGATGATCCAAGATTCTATTTCCAAGATCCAAAATCTTGGAAATAGAATAGACAAAATGCAAGAAACAGTTAACAAGGACCTAGAAGAACTAAAGATGAATCAAGCATTGATTAAAAACACAATAAATGAAATGAAAAATACTCTAGATGGGATCAATAGCAGAATAACTGAGGCAGAAGAACAGATAAGTGAGGTGGAAGATAAAATAGTGGAAGTAACTGCTGCAGAGCAAAAAAAATAAAAAAGAATGAAAAGAACAGAGGACAGTCTCAGAGACCTCTGGGACAACATTAAACACACCAACATTCGAATTATAGGGGTTCCAGAAGAAGAAGAGAAAAAGAAAGGGACTGAGAAAATATTTGAAGAGATTATAGTTGAAAACTTCCCTAATATGGGAAAGGAAATAGTTAATCAAGTCCAGGAGGCACAGAGAGTCCCATACAGAATAAATCCAAGGAGAAATATGCCAAGACACATATTAATCAAACTGTCAAAAATTAAACACAAAGAAATCATATTAAAAGCAGCAAGGGGAAAAAAACAAATAACACACAAGGGAATCCCCATCAGGTTAACAGCTGATCTCTCAGCAGAAACTCTACAAGGCAGAAGGGAGTGGCAGGACATAATTAAAGTGATGAAGGAGAGAAACCTGCAACCAAGATTACTCTACCCAGCAAGGATCTCATTCAGATTTGATGGAGAAATTAAAACGTTTACAGACAAGCAAAAGCTGAGAGAGTTCAGCACCACCAAACCAGCTTTACAACAAATGCTAAAGGAACTTCTCTAGGCAAGAACCACAACAGAAGGAATATACCTACAATAACGAACCCAAAGCAATTAAGGAAATGGGAATAGGAACATACATATCAATAATTACCTTAAATGTAAATGGACTAAATGTTCCCACCAAAAGACACAGAGTGGCTGAATGGATACAAAAACAAGACCCATATATATGCTGTCTACAAGAGACCCACTTCAGACCTAGAGACCCATACAGATTGAAAGTAAGGGGATGGAAAAAGATATTCCATGCAAATGGAAATCAAAATAAAGCTGGAGTAGCCATTCTTATATCAGACAAAATAGACTTTAAAATAAAGACTATTAGAAGAGACAAAGAAGGACACTACATAATGATAAAGGGATCGATCCAAGAAGAAGATATAACAATGGTAAATATTTATGCACCCAACATAGGAGCACCTCAATACATAAGGCAAATAGTAACAGCCATAAAAGGGGAAATCGACAGTAACACAATCATAGTAGGGGACTTTAACACCCCACTTTCACCAATGGACAGATCATCCAAAATGAAAATAAATAAGGAAACACAAGCTTTAAATGATACATTAAACAAGATGGACTTAGTTGATATTTATAGGACATTCCATCCAAAAACAACAGAATACACATTTTTCTCAAGTGCTCATGGAACATTCTCCAGGATAGATCATATCTTGGGTCACAAATCAAGCCTTGGTAAATTTAAGAAAATTGAAATTGTATCAAGTATCTTTTCCGACCACAATGCTATGAGACTAGACATCAATTACAGGAAAAGATCTGTAAAAAATACAAACACATGGAGGCTAAACCATACACTACTCAATAACGAAGTGATCACTGAAGAAATCAAAGAGGAAATTAAAAAATACCTAGAAACAAATGACAATGGAGACACGATGACCCAAAACCTATGGGACGCAGCAAAAACAGTTCTAAGGGGGAAGTTTATAGCAATACAATCCCACCTTAAGAAACAGGAAATATCTCGAGTAAACAACCTGACCCTGCACCTAAAGCAATTAGAGAAAGAAGAGCAAAAAACCCCCAAAGTGAGCAGAAGGAAAGAAATCATAAAGATCAGATCAGAAATAAATGAAAAAGAAATGAAGGAAACGATAGCAAAGATCAACCAAACTAAAAGCTGGTTCTTTGAGAAGATAAACAAAATTGACAAACCATTAGCCAGACTCATCAAGAAAAAAAGGGAGAAGACTCAAATCAATAGAATTAGAAATGAAAAAGGAGAAGTAACAACTGACTGCAGAAATACAAAAGATCATGAGAGATTACTACAAGCAACTCTATGCCAATAAAATGGACAACCTGGAAGAAATGCACAAATTCTTAGAAATGCACAACCTGCCAAGACTGAATCAGGAAGAAATAGAAAATATGAATAGACCAATCACAAGCACTGAAATTGAAACTGTGATTAAAAATCTTCAAAGAAACAAAAGCCCAGGACCAGATGGCTTCACAGGCGAATTCTATCAAACATTTATAGAAGAGCTAACACCCATCCTTCTCAAACTCTTCCAAATAATTTCAGAGGAAGGAACACTCCCAAACTCATTCTATGAGGCCACCATCACCTTGATACCAAAACCAGTCAAGGATGTCACAAAGAAAGAAAACTACAGGCCAATATCTCTGATGAACATAGATGCAAAAGTCCTCAACAAAATACTAGCAAACAGAATCCAACAGTACATTAAAAGGATCATACACCATGATCAAGTGGGGTTTATTCCAGGAATGCAAGCATTCTTCAATATATGCAAATCAATCAACGTGATACACCATATTAACAAGTTGAAGGAGAAAAACCATATGATCATCTCAATAGATGCAGAGAAAGCTTTCGACAAAATTCCACACCCATTTATGATAAAAACCCTGCAGAAAGTAGGCATAGAGGGAACTTTCCTCAACATGATAAAGGCCATATATGACAAACACACAGCCAACAACGTCCTCAATGGCGAAAAACTGAAACCATTTCCACTAAGATCAGGAACAAGACAAGGCTGCCCACTCTCACCACTCTTATTCAACCTAGTTTTGGAAGTTTTAGCCACAGCAATCAGAGAAGAAAAGGAAATAAAAGGAATCCAAATTGGAAAAGAAGAAGTAAAGCTGTCACTGTTTGCAGATGACATGATACTATACATAGAGAATCCTAAAGATTCTACCAGAAAACTACTAGAGCTAATCAATGAATTTTGTAAAGTAGCAGGATACAAAATTAATGCACAGAAATCTCTGGCATTCCTGTACACTAATGATGAAAAATGTGAAAATGAAATCAAGAAAACACTCCCATTTACCATTGCAACAAAAAGAATAAAATATCTAGGAATAAACCTACCTAAGGAGACAAAAGACCTGTATGCAGAAAATTATAAGACACTGATGAAAGAAATTAAAGATGATACAAATAGATGGAGAGATATACCATGCTCCTAGATTGGAAGAATCAATATTGTGAAAATGACTCTACTACCCAAAGCAATCTACAGATTCAATGCAATCCCTATCAAACTACCACTGGCATTTTTCACAGAACTAGAACAAAAAATTTCAAAATTTCTTTGCAAAAACAAAAGACCCTGAATAGCCAAAGCAATCTTGAGAATGAAAAACGGAGCTGGAGGAATCAGGCTCCCTGACTTCAGACTATACTACAAAGCTACAGTAATCAAGACAGTGTGGTACTGGCATAAAAACAGAAAGATAGATCAATGGAACAGGATAGAAAGCCCAGAGATAAACCCACGCACATATGGTCAACTTATCTTTGATAAAGGAGGCAGGAATGTACAGTGGAGAAAGGACAGCCTCTTCAATAAGTGGTGCTGGGAAAACTGGACAGGGACATGTAAAAGTTTGAGATTAGATCATTCCCTAACACCATACACAAAAATAAGCTCAAAATGGATTAAAGACCTAAATGGAAGGCCAGAAACTATCAAACTCTTAGAGGAAAACATAGGTAGAACACTCTATGACATAAATCACAGCAAGATCCTTTTGGACCCACCTCCTAGAGAAATGGAAATAAAAACAAAGATAAACAAATGGGACCTAATGAAACTTCAAAGCTTTTGCACAGCAAAGGAAACCATAAACAAGACCAAAAGACAACCCTCAGAATGGGAGAAAATATTTGCAAATGAAGCAACTGACAAAGGATTAATCTCCAAAATTTATAAACAGCTCATGCAGCTCAATAGCAAAAAAACAAACAACCCAATCCAAAAATGGGCCGAAGACTTAAATAGACATTTCTCCAAAGAAGATATACAGACTGCCAACAAACACATGAAAGAATGCTCAACATCATTAATCATTAGAGAAATGCAAATCAAAACTACAATGAGATATCATCTCACACCAGTCAGAATGGCCATCATGAAGAAATCTAGAAACAATAAATGCTGGAGAGGGTGTGGAGAAAAGGGAACACTCTTGCACTGCTGGTGGGAATGTGAATTGGTACAGCCACTATGGAGAACAGTATGGAGATTCCTTAAAAAACTAAAAATAGAACTACCATATGACCCAGCAATCCCACTACTGGGCATACACCCTGAGAAAACCATAATTCAAAAAGAGACATGTACCAAAATGTTCATTGCAGCTCTATTCACAATTGCCCGGAGCTGGAAACAACCTAAGTGTCCATCATCGGATGAATGGATAAAGAAGATGTGGCACATATATACAATGGAATATTACTCAGCCATAAAACGAAACGAAACTGAGCTATTTGTAATGAGGTGGATAGACCTAGAGTCGGTCATACAGAGTGAAGTAAGTCAGAAAGAGAAAGACAAATACTGTATGCTAACACATATATATGGAATTAAAAAAAAATGTCATGAAGAACCTAGGGGTAAAACGGGAATAAAGACACAGACCTACTTGAGAATGGACTTGAGGATATGGGGAGGGGGAAGGGTAAGCTGTGACAAAGCGAAAGAGAGGCATGGACATATATACACTACCAAACGTAAGGTAGATAGATAGTGGGAAGCAGCCACATAGCACAGGGAGTTCAGCTCGGTGCTTTGTGACCGCCTGGAGGGGTGGGTTGGGGAGGGTGGGAGGGAGGGAGATTCATGAGGGAAGGGATGTGGGAACCGATGTATATGTATGACTGATTCACTTTGTTATAAAGCAGAAACTAATAAAATAAAATAAAAAAATAAATCAATAGGGCAAAGAATGAATTGAATAGCTTATTTTTGTATGCAGAAATAATAAATTGATCAACCTGAAGCAGAAAATATTTAAGGTTCACATGTTTTGGAACCTTTCAATAAGTATCATATTATCCCAAATAACTACACATTATAAAAACATGCAATGAGTGTTATTTTTTCTTTTTGTTTTACACTCAGTCAACAACTGTGTCCACATCCTAAAATATTCAACTGTGCCCACATACTAAAACTATAAGGTAAAATAGAAGCAAAAATGCCAGTGAAGTAGATTTGCATCAAATCTAATAAAAATGACTTACCATTATTCATTTAGTTATACAAACTGACATATTTGCATCATTTTGGGTAGAAAAGAGCACAAGAAAGGGTATGGACTATTTGGGTATCATAGATATAAGTTCAAATTTAGGTATTGCTACAAACCTTACTGTGTAACCTTAATGATATATCATACTCTATCTCAGCATCAATTTTTTGAATTGTAAAATAATGACATCAAGTCAAACGATTGCTAAGAGTTCACATAGTTCAAAAGTGCCATGCTCTGTGCCCAGTATCATGCTCCCAGAATCTCAGCACATATGCAAATGAAATGTGGATGAATTTAAGCTTTCCACATGTCAGGGGAAAAAGTACTTTTAAACACAGTTGCCATATGAGTTAAAAATCAGAAAATCAATAAACATCTCATTCAAGACAAAAAGCATGTTCAAGCATTCTTGCCATAGTTAAGACAAGGCATCTTGTGACTTTGAACTTTACTTTCTAGTTAGAAGGAAGTTGCCCTTCTTCTTTAGAGATGGCATGTGTATTTTACCTACCAAATCATCTGGTCATTAAAAAATCACTTTCTTGATTTCATGTAAGAATTTCATTTGGAAAGCAGGATCTCTGTTCCACTTAGTGTAATATTTATACTACATCTCTATTAAGCCCTAGAGTCTTATTAATCCCGATCCTTTTCATGTGTATTTTACTTACTGAGCTAAAGTTGTGTAGCACATAGACTATTAATATCCATTATACCTTCTTAAACCTTAGCTGAATTTCTGGAAGCCACAATAAGGAGTTATTTTTAAGCATGTTTGAAAGGGGAGGGCTTCCCTGGTGGCGCAGTGTTTAAGAGTCCGCCTGCCAGTGCAGGGGACATGGGTTCGAGCCCTGGTCTGGGAAGATCCCACATGCCGTGGAGCAACAAAGCCAGTGCGCCAAAACTGCTGAGCCTGAGCTCTAGAGCACACGTGTCACAACTGCTGAGGCCCACGTGCCTAGAGCCCATGCTCTGCAACAAGAGAAGCCACCACAATGAGAAGCCTATGCACCGCAATGAAGAGTAGCCCCCACTTGCTGCAACTAGAGAAAGCCCGTGCACAGCAACGAAGACCCAACGCAGCCAAAAATAAAAATAAAATAAATTTTAAAAAAAGAAAGGGGAAAACAATCTTCCATTGAGCTAGACAGATTTATGAAGACTGAGGAAGTCATGAAACACACGATCATCATGTGAGTAAAACAATATTAAGGATAACAAAATGAAAGTATTTATATCAGAATATTTTTTCATTAGTATTCCAGTGAACTAGAAAGAGATCGCAAACAATTTTCTGGACAAAAATAAAGGTCACTTTTTACATGAGTAATTTATAGAATAAATGCATTTTCAGATGAAATGGAGGCACACAATGTTGGTGTCAGCTGTATCCCCACAAAAAAAAACTCATCTCCTATTTAGATGCCCTTGAAGCAGGCTCCTTGGGCATCAGTTTGCAGGAGGGACCATGATGTTTTCACCAAAAGAGAAAAGAGGTTCAGAATCTGCACATTTTATCCAAAAACAAATGATCAGCAGAGAGATTGGTGTAAAGATTAACCTCTGGCCTAAGACCCTATGCATCCCCAGGAACTCAGCTCAAATTCAGGTACAAGATAAAAGAACAAACTTGTGTCTTTCTCTATGTTGCCAAAACATGCTTTTTAAAATGTGTAATACAAGAAGAGGAGAATAATATAGAACTGTTCAGAGCAGTTAATTTTAGGTCATTTTGAAGAGCATACAAAAATGTGTAAGTGGACAGAGTGTTGGAAATAAATGTGGCAATCTCCCTGAGATGTTCTGAAATTGCTTAGGAGCAAATTAGAGTTTCTGGATTTCTACTGATGTGCAATTACAAATGGAGACAGGGATGGTCTCTTATTATCAATAATGTAAACTCGTTTCTGTCCAGGCTGGTTGGGACTGGTGAAACATTGGTTATACTTGGAAGGAAAAAAAAAAAAAAAAAGGAGATATAACCTGTACATCCAAGTTTTCCTGTTGTCCTCTAGGAAAGATGCCCCCAAAAGGGGTTTAAAATGAATTTCTATTGTTTATTTCAATAGAAATCAGTAAGTGCTGAGTTATTTTCCGATATGGAAAGTGAAGGGATTACTCTCATGTAATAAAGAATGCTTTTAGAGAAGGAACACACACACACACACACACACACACACACACACACACATATATATATATATATATATATATATATATACATGTATATGTATATTCCTTTGAAGGTGTTATGCTTTCTGGTCTCTGTGCAGAATATGTAGCTTAACTGCTTCAGTTTCTTGAGCCAAAAAATGAGACCTACAGAGATCAAATACTTCTTAAATATTATTCAGCTTTTATGCTATAGCCTGTATAAGTTCATGTTCATAGGCTGTGAAGGGGAAATATATCATAAACAAGAAAGTAGTGATGAGTCACATGAATCTGTAATCCTTTGGCTTATTTCAACCTTCAATTCTGAATTTAAATCACCTTTGAAAATAGGAAATATTAAGTAAGTACAGAAGTGCTGCATTAAATACTCAGTCAAAAAGTAAATAAAACTCATCCAGGTAGGTAAAAATATACAAGTTCAGAACTAAAAACTAATCATGAATCTAGATTTCCAAGGCCTTAATCTCTTTTCTGTTAGTGACCCACACTTTTCTTCAACCCCTTAACAAATTAATAGAAAAGAGCTGAAGAAAATTACTACATTTCTTATTGCTCTTCTGTTTGGCTAAGTAGTTAATACTGTAATAGTGTAATAATATGCTGTAATATTTAAAAGTACTTTTTCTACTCTTAGAACATTTGGAGTTCTATACTCATTTAACAATGACAAATAAAAAACTTAATACTTGTTCTTAAAGGCAGAACTGCAAGTAGTTTGAAGAATGGTCTAATCTAAAATTTCTGGTGCCTATTATTTATGAATTTGCTTATTCACTAACTCAGTAATTATTTGTGAGCTCTATGAAGTGTCCTGCACAGCACCTTGGACACAAATATGTAAAAAAGTCTTGCACCAATGCCTTCAATGAGCTCAGAGTCTAGTCTGTTAGCCAATGACTTGTACAAAGAAGAAAAACAATATGTATGAAGAAAAGTAATGGCACAAAAGAGGGAGATGTTTCTCCGGGTACAAAAAGAGGGAGGTATGCTGGATCCCTACACCAAATGAAATATGCTTTGGTCAGCCACCTGGTATAACTGCGGTCAGTTCTACTCAGTACTTGAAGAAGACATGTGTCCAGTGCAATGCCAGGTTACTACTAAGATGTTTAGCCTATCTCTCAAGCTTCCCCATGGAACTCTTGATTCTGGTGAAGTTTTGAACCACAGGGAGCTGCAAGGATAATTTCTGCCTATACTAGGCAGACCTATGAGAAGTAAACTACACATTCACTACTCCATGACCAAGAAAAGACAATCAAAAGATCAGCAACATAACTCCTATTCCTATTTTCAAATCTCACTTGAATGCTTATAATGTAATTGATGAAACCAAATGTACATTCAGAATTTTAGCTGCTAATGTAGATGATTTTAGTTTTTCAGTATATGCAGTAAAAGGAGAATGGAATGGACACTTAGATAGCCATTAACCAGCATCCACTAGAGAAAACAAATCCTAAAAGAAAATGCTACGGAAAATTCAGAGCTGTTAGTTATCCTCTTCTTTCTTCACACATAAAGCACTTCTTTGACTCTTTCAAAACATAGTCAACTTCTTTTCTTGTCTTTGACAGATCCCTATCAGTAGGCTTCCTCCACAGGGGTAGTGTGTATTGGGGGTGGGGGTGGGATATGGAGTCAGAGAAAGACTCCCACTGGTCTCCCACTGGTGGTGTGCTTCTCAGCCTTTCCTTTAAATCTCTGAAACTTTTCTTTAAAGTCTGAAGGACATAAAAATCTCATTACCTCTCCCTTTCCAATCCCATTGTTTAATATGTGTAGTATGCTTTCTGAGGATGAGGGATTGACATCAATCCATTTATGTAGAAAGAAGTCCTTTTGTATTTTCAAATGGCCCCTTGCCATTCTACCATTAAAAATAATTGCTCTCCCAACAACTATTCAGAATAAAAACTCTCAGTAAACTAAGAATCAAGGGAAATTTCTTCAACTTGATAAAGCATATTTACAGAAAGCCCACAGATAATATCATGCTTAATGATGAGAACCTTGAAGCTTTTCCAGTCCTTTTCAGCATTGTTTTGGAAGTGCTTGCTAATGCCATAAGGCAAGAAAAGGAAAGAAAGTTATACATATTTGAAAGGAAGATACAAAAGATACAAAAATGTGTGTGTTCACAGATGGCATGATCATCTATGTAGAAAATCTGAAAGAGTTGAAAAAAAACTTATGAAACCAATAAGCAATTATAGCGAGATTGCAGGATACAATGTTGACATGAAAAAGTTAATTGCCTTTCTATATAGGAATAACGAACATGTGGAATTTGAAATTAAAAACACAATATAATTTACATTAGTACCCCCAACATGAAATACGTAGGTATAAAAATAACGAAATATGTATAAGATTTATGTGAGGAAAACTAGAAAACTGATTTAAAAAAAAAAAGCAAATGGAGAGATTGTCCATGTTCATGGATGGGAAGGTTCAATATTGTCAATATGTCAGTTTCTATCCAACGTGCTCTGTAACTCGTTTAAATCAAAATCAAAATCCCAGCAAATTATTTTATTGATATTGACAAACTGATTATAAAGTTTATATGGGGAGGCATAAGACCCAGTATAGCTAACACATTATTGAAGAAGAATAAAGTTGGAGGACTGATAGTACCTGATATCAAGACAGAGTCTAAAGTGTGGTATTCACAAAAGAATAGATAAATGGATCAATAAAATAGAATAGAGAGCCCAGAAGTAGACTCACACAAATACAGTCAACTGATCCTTGACAAAGGAGAAAAGACAGCACAATGCAGTAAAGATAGTCTCTTCAACAAATGATGCAGGAACAACTTTACATCTACATGCAAATAGTGAATCTAAACACAGACTTTACACCCTTCACAAAAATTAACTCAAAATAGATCATAAAACTAAATGTAAAAGACAAAATCTATAAACCTCCTAGAAGATAATACAGGAGAAAACCTATATTACTTTGGGTATGTTGATGCCTTTTTAGATATAACACCAAAGACACAATTCATGAAAGAAATAATTGATAAGCTTGACTTCATTAAAACTAAAAAAATTCTGTGCTGAAAAAAATAATGGCAAGAGAACTAAAAGACAAGCCACAGACTGGAAGAAAATATTTGCAAAAGACACATCTGATAAAGGGCTGTTATCCAACATATATAAAGAACTCTTAAAATTCAACTATAGAAAACAAAAAGCTCAATTTAAAAATGAGCCAAGAGGGACTTCCCAGGTGGTCCAGTGGTTAAGACTCTGCGTTTCCAATGCAGGGGGCAGGGATTCGATCCCTGGTCAGGGAACTAAGATCCCACATGCCGTGTGGTGCAGCAAAAAACAATAATAATAAATAAAAGTGAGCCAAGAACCTTAAAAGTAACTCACTAAAGAAGATTTACAGATGTCAAATAAGCATATGAAAGGATGTTCCACATCATATGTCATCAGGGAAATACAAATTAAAACAAGGAGATTCCACATCACACCTATCAGAACGGCCAAAATCTGGAACACTGACAACAACAAAAACTGGTGAGAATGTAGAACAATAGTAACTCTCATGCCTTGCTGGTGGGAATGCAAAATGGTATAGCCACTTTATGAGACAGTTTGGTGGTTTCTTACATAACTAAACATACTCCTACTATAGCATCCATCAACCACACTCCTTGTTACTTACCCAAAGGAGTTGAAAAGTTTGTCCACCTGCACACAGATGTTTACTGCACTTTTACTCATAATTGCCAAAACTTGTAAGCAACCAAGATGTCCCTGAGTAGGTGACTGGATAAATAAACTTTGGTACATCCAGAGAATGGAATATTATTCAGCAGTAAGAAGTGACCTATCAAGACATGAAGAAATGGAGGAAACTTAAATGCATATTACTAAGTGGAAGAAGCCAATCTGAAAATGCTGTATACTGTACAATTCTGACTATATGACACTCTGGAAAAGACAAAACTATGGAGACAATAAAAATGTCAGCAGTTGATAGGGATGAAGGAGATGGGGAGAGACAAATAGGTAGAGCACAGAGGCTTTTTAGGGCAGTGAAAATATTCTGTATGATGCCATAATAATGAGTATACATCATTATACAATTGTCCAAACCCATAGAATGTACAAGAGTGAACCCTAAGGACTTTGGGTGAATATGATATGTCAATATAGGTTCATCTATGGTTACAAATCTGCTGGTGGTGGAGGAGACTATGTATGTGTGGGGGCAGAAAGAATATGAAATATCTTTATACCTTCTTCTCAATTTTGTTGTGAACATAAACTGCTCTAAAAAAATACAGTCTTAAGAAAAAAGTTGCTTCTTTCAAAGTACAAGACTGCCTCTATGAAGTGGGATCCAGTCTGCTTAAACCAAGGAAAACCAGAGAATGTTGATTGAGTGGGCTCATGGAGAGGTTAGGCACTTCTAGTAAAAGGTGTTAACTACTGGTCAAGTGAATGAATACTGAAATATAAGTTTGTAATATAATGAGGGAGTAGGAATTTCTTTGTACTTTTTAGTACTTAATATATGTATCCTTGACTAGTTATTCTTCAGCTCCCAAAACAGTGCCCAACATATGATTAGCACTTAATGAAAATGAGCTAAATAAAACAATGTCTATGTGAAGGACTACTGACATCAGGAATTCATTTGTCTTACTTGTGGATGGAGTAGAAATGAGATCTTGCCTTTGGTGATTAAGCATGGTATACTAAACTCTTCTTGGAGTATTTTGACCAGTTCTCTCTTTCAGTGTCTCCCAGTGTCTGCTACTCTGAAGTTAAGGCTCACAGAGATAACTCATTCAAATAAGGTAAATATTACTAAGAAACAAAAACAAAATAAAATAAACAAACAAAACACCCCTAAAAAACTACTTGCTAAGATGTGAAAAATGAGAATTGGAAATAGGTGATGTTTAAAAGTTGATGTTCTTAGTAATTAATTATAACAGTCTAAGATCTACCAAAAATGAATTAAGCTAGCTTCAAGAAATGACTAAACTACATCAATTTCTATCTCGTAATAGAGCTTCCCTGGTGGTGCAGCAGTTAAGAATCCACCTGCCAATGCAAGGGATACGGGTTCAAGCCCTGGTCTGGGAAGATCCCACATGCCGCAGAGCAAATAAACCCGTGCGCCACAACTACTGAGCCTGCACTCTAGAGCCCGCGCCACAACTACTGAAGCCCACACGCCTAGAGTCCATGCTCCACAACAAGAGAAGCCACCACAATGAGAAGCCCACTCACTGCAATGAAGAGTAGCCCCTGCTCGCCACAACTAGACAAAGCCCGCGCACAGCAACAAAGACATAAAGCAGCCAAAAATAAATAAATAAGTAAAATAAATTTATGAAAAAAGAACATTATATCTCGTAATCTGTAACAATGGAGGAGTGATACAAATTTAGAAGTAAAAATCAATCAAAGGAATACATCCCTCTGTAAAACTGAAAAAATATGGATTACTTCAATTGTCTAAAAGCAAAATGGACAAGACACTATAAAACAAACTGCAGAAAATGTTTTATCAGCCTAACTGAAATCAGTCTAATTTTTCTGATTATCTTTCAGTTTTCCTCTAGCTGATTCAGTCATTAATATATTTTATCTTTGTTTATGTTGGGTACTGTTGACATCAGTTTTTATGGTAAATTTTTTTAATGAGCATAATAAACAAACAATCCATTCTAATATCATTTTTCAAATCCATTAGAAATAATCAGAAAACTAGAAGCAGAAGTCAAATCTTACTAATAGAAAATGTGCAGGAAGAAAAATCAGTATCTTCTATGAAGAATTTTATAAATAAACCAACCATGAAATGAAAACAATAATGAAGCTGACAATTAAAAGAAGTAGCAGATAACATGTCTGGTTATAAAACACCAAAATAAAATGTATTTTTGTTATATTATATTTCAGGGTTTCCCTACAAAAGAGAAAATCAAAGTGAGTGAAATTTTAAAATCTGAATTCCATTATGTCTTTGATTTTATAAAATATTTTGTATCAATGCAATGAGAACATAGTATCTCCTTTAAATTTTTTCACTTGATAGAAACATATTCAGGACTTTGCTTGCCCTAAAAGAAATAAGTCACCAAAGTTAGTTAAACTTATCTTACAGTTTAAGACCTCTAGGTACACAGTCCTAGAATTCTAAACCTGGATTTTACGTGCCATGTATGGGTTTCCAGAAGCCTATGAGATCCCGAAATTAGTTGGAATGATTCATGTGCATATGCATATGTGCATATTTTAAGAGAAAAGATAAGAATTTCATTGATTATTAAATATGTCTGTATTAGGGTTCTCCAGAGAAACAGAGCCAATAGGATATATATAAATATGAAGAATTGACTCATATGATTATGAACACTGAGAAATTTCACAATCTGCCATCTGCAAACTGAAGACTCAGGAAAGATAGTGGTGTAGCTTGGTCCAAGTCCAAGTGCCTGATGACTAGCAGGCTGATGGCCCCAATCCAATGACAGGAGAAGAATTATGTCCTAGCTCAAACAGGCAGAGAGAAAGAATTCAACATTTCTCTGTCTTTTTGTTTTATTCAAGCCTTAAGCAGATGGGACAATGTCCACTATTATTGGGGAGGGCAATCTGCATTATCAGACACCAATCCAAAGGCTAATCTCTTCCAGAAACACCTTCACAGACATACCCAGAAATATGCTTTACCAGTTATGTGGGCATCTCTTGGCCCAATCAAGTTGACACAGAAAATTATTTGTCACATTGCAATATCTATGAGTGCAAAACTACTAAGAATCATTGAAAACTCATTCAAGTATACTTACTTCACTAAAGACTGAGTTACTTAACCTGTCTTCTTTGAGCAAAAATCTGGCAGTAAATCTAATTTCTTCTGGATTCCATTTTATTTACTTTTGCAGCCTAAATTTTGGTTTTGTCCTTAGTCAATTTTGGTTTTGTCTCTTCTAATTATACATGTTCTTCCTCACAATTTCAGCTACATCCTTGGCTTTAGCTATCATGTTTATTCTGTTGAATTCCACTTCAATCTCTGATCACTTTCCTGAGCTATAAGAACCAAAGCATAACTTTTCATATATACTCACTAGGCATTTCTAAATGAATCGAATGGCATTCACCCACTGAAATTCTATTGTAACTTCTTAATTCCCTATATCAGTATCATCATTCATCCAATTTCTCAAGGTCAGTGCTAAATCATGCTATATTGAAACTTTAACTTCTTATTTTATTGTACACATTCTTTTAATATTGCTGAATAAATGACTCTTGAATCTTCCCTCTCTTCACGTTGTCAATATCTAACTTTAAGCTCTTGTCAAGACTTACATAAGCAATTGCAACTTCTTCCTGAGTCTTCTCTCTCTACTGTTTGTCTTCTAATGTCATCAGAATAAACTACACAAAAAGCAAATGTTCTGATTAAACATTGTTTTCTGGTGTTTTCAACTCCTAGTACTTACCACACTATACTACGTTTCTAAAAAGTTTTCATTCCTGCTTACATCATTAGGTAGCAATGCTCAATGTCTCACTCACCCTTCTACTGACTCTCCTGACCTGGTCCAATGCACAGATAATTAACTAATAATACAAATAATTATATGTACAAATTTTGTACAAAATATGTATAATAATATAGAAGTAATAATGGAGAGATAGGCAATCTTTCTACCAAAATGTGTGCTTCTCCTTTCATATTTTTGGTTGTTGCTGGGAAAGAACTTTCCACCTGTGGACTAAATTTGCCAGCTCCCTAATAATGTACATGACTGGTTCTCAACAGTGAAATTTTAGAAGAAGTGATATATCACTTCGAGGCCAGGGCTTTTAACAGCTTGGTATATTTTACTCTCCCATTTGCCTTTCACTAACTGAATGTAGAGAGTTCCAAGGCTTTGGTGGAAGGAGAAACCAACAGATGAAAAAAGGCTGAGTCCCCAAAGTATGACCTGGTGGCAAGCTACCCACTTGCCAAAAGGACCCTCACTGGGAAACCTGAGTGAGAATAAGTTTCTATCGTATTAAGACATATTTGCTTAAGGTGTTATAGTTGCTAATTACCCCCAATTAATATAAGTAGATAGAAAAGTATTTTGAAATTAATGTTCATAATGTACCTGCATATTACATATTTGCATAAAGGGATGAAGGCAGCAAAAAAGAAAAGCATTCCTCTCTTGCATTTCCGCAAATGTGGTTACAGTATAGTGATCATTATATGTCACTTTTTTCAAATATAGAGGGAAAAAAAACATTGTAGGGCTTCCCTGGTAGCGCAGTGGTTAAGAACCTGCCTGCCAATGTGGAGGACACAGGTTCAAGCCCTGGTCTGGGAAGATCCCACATGCCACGGAGCAACTAAGCCCATGTGCCACAACTACTGAGCCTGCACTCTAGAGCCCGTGAGCCACACCTACTGAGCCTGTGTGCCACAACTATTGAAGCCTGCATGCCTAGAGCCCGTGCTCCACAACAAGAGAAGCCACCACAATGAGAAGTCCGTGCACCACAAAAGAGTAGTCCCCACTCACCGCAACTAGAGAAAGCCCACACCCAGCAACAAAGACTCACTGCAGCCAAAAATAAATAAAAAAATAAATTTATTTGAAAAGAAATTGTAAAATATTAATTGGGAACACATCACAAAATTTTCATCTTTATAAAATTTCTTCATTCTAATATTTTTTTCACTTTAGCACACAATTGAAAGTACTGTTGTGCTCAAGAAATAAAAAAGAACAATACAAGTAATTAAAGAGAATCTAGAATATGTTGGTAACTAATTAGGGCAATGAAAGCATTTGGATGAAGGCCCAGTTAAAACTATCCAAGTAAAATACACTAAGCTATTTGAGTAACCATGTTATGCACATTGCTTCTTCATAGAAATCTGTGTATCTTGGGATTATTTTACCCAATTTATGTGTCAATGGTTTTTCCCATTTTTGCATAGTCCATGAATTTATTTCAGTAAAATCAAATTAAGTGGGAAAAGAAAATTTAATCAAGAAGTTTCCTCTTCAGAACTCTATCTTTCCCAGTTTTTTTAAATACATATTTGAGGTAGTGATGAATGTGAAATATACAGCTCTGTTTGGGATTGAATTCTATGCAGAAATATTCATTGGATCTTTTTGAATATAATACAATACATGGTCAGAGCCCAGTGATTACTCATTTTTGTTGCCTTACTACTGCGGAAGTCTGAAGTCCACTTGGTTCTTGCTACTCAAAGTGTGGCCCATGGACCAACTGCATCAACATCATCTAAAGCTTATTGGAAATGCTGAATCTCAAGTCCCTCCCAGTTGCTTTGTATGCATGCTAAAATTTGAAAAGCACTGCTTTTGGTAACAAAGAGGAAATAAAGAATCGGTTGACAAGAGTTCCAAAGGGATTGCACTTCTCTGAAAAAAAGTAATTTTATTCCAGTTTAAATGTTTCCTTAAATTAGGATTGTTGTGAATAATGTAATCTAGGCTAAATAATTTGTCTCTTTAGGCTGTGAGTGTTAGCATTAAGCTTCAGAGAATAGGCATAATTTTCCTATACAGACTTTATATCAGTTAAGATGTTTTCAGCTGAAAATAATGGGAAAATTCACCTCCACTATTCTTAAGTAGAAAGGAAACCCTGGGAGTACAGTTTAGGGCAGGCCCCAGATGACTCAGTCCCACAGCTCTGGTTTCCTTTGCTGGCAGTTCTTCTTGCATTTCATTATTTGATTGGGGTAGCATACTCCCCTTCCAAAATCAATCCCTGCTGTCCCAGGAATTTGATTCATTCTTTGGCTTAGATCAGAGTTCCTGAAACAATGACTGTCAAGGGATAAAAGTAACCTGATTGGCCTATTGTCTTGGATCAAGCCCTCCAACTGCTTCTCAGATTGCTAATCAATAAGCGGGGGAGGGATGAGTGTTGAGAAGCCAATCACAATGTTCACCAAATTCTACATTTCTTTTATTATTAGACTTTCATAATTGTGCCTCTCTCTTCTCATTTCTTTCTTTCTTTTTTTTAAATTGAAGTATAGTTGATTTATAATGTCATGTTAGTTTCAGGTGTACAGTACAGTGATTCAATTACACATGCATATGCACACATATGTATATATATTTTTCAGATTCTATTCCATCCCTCTCATCATATTGTCACATGACCTTCTGATATTTCTAATAAGACCAGCTGCTTAAGTTCCATGATACTTGTACACACTCTACATACTATCTCCATTATGTCCAGCACTCTATTCCTGGCTCTTTGGAAGGAGTAATTTGTTTTTGTTTCTACTGGACTGTTTTCTTTTCGTTTTTCTCCCCATAATTCCCACTCAAAAGAGTCACCAAGGCCACCCTATCTACGACAACCTCCATGCCCAATAATTTTGTCATGTGTATTTCCCACTGCAAATGAATCCACTGATAGAGTAGAGCCAGCTATTCAATAAGCCGAGCCCTGTGTTTACCTTGTATCACTAGTGAGAGGGAAGTCTGTTGCATTTTAGATGACCAACTTGAATGTGTTCCCCCTAGTTCAGCGGTCCCCAACCTTTTTGGTACCAGGGACCAGTTTTGTGGAAGACAATTTTTCCATGGACTGGGGGCGGTACAGAGGGGATGTTTCGGGATGATTCAAGCGCATTACATTTATTGTGCACTTTATTTCTATTATTATTACATTATAATATATAATGAAATAATTATACAACTCACCACAATGCAGAATCAGTGGGAGCCCTGAGCTTGTTTTCACTTGCCACTCACTGATAGGGTTTTAATATGAGTCTGCAAGCAATTGATTTATTATGGTCTCTGTGCAGTCAAACCTCTCTGCTAATGATAATCTGTATTTGCAGCCACTCCCCAGTGCTAGCATCACTGCCTCAGCTCCACCTCAGATCACCAGGCATTAGATTCTCATAAGGAGCATGCAACCTAGATCCCTCGTGTGCGCAGTTCAGTGTAGGGTTTGCGCTCCTATGACAATCTAATGCTGCCGCTCATCTGACAAGAGGCGGAGCTCAGGCGGTAATGAGAGTGAAGGGGAGCAGCTGTAAATACAGATGAAGCTTCACTCTCTCACCTGCCACTCACCTCCTGCTGTGCGGCCTGGTTCCTAAGAGGCCATGGACGGGTACCGGTCCATACCCAGGGGTTGGGGATCCCTGCCCTAGTTCCTGAAAGATGCTTTATGTTGAATGATGCCAAAATAACCTAACAATCATACATTCAGGGATAAATCTATGGCACACAGAGTGAAAAGTGATTACGCAGGCACAGGTCTAGAGAGATACAGGGCAGCAGTCTCTGAAATCTCAAACACATGCCAGTGCCAAGAAAACTTCAAGTTATTTTAACTCCTCCTCTCTGTTAGTAAACCAGGCTTTTCTTTGCTTAAGCAGCTGTCATATTGTAAGCCTAAAAATGCATGTTTGAAGAAAATAATTCTAATCTTGAGTGAACTGGCTGCAAGTTCCATATTTTAAAATATGGTCTGTGAATTTTACCTTATATGAAGATAATTATCAATGCTGAATTCTCCAAACTATGATCAGAAGCTACTAGAAGTTCAATGAAGAATTCTTATGGTATGTGGGTATTTTCTTGGCACTAGAATTATTTTTTTCTCTTGTATTTTATGGCTTAGAATTACTCATAAGATTGATGAGCAAAGCCTAAACAATTAGTGAAGATATTAATTATAAAAGAGCTTAAGGAAGTCAAATTTTACTGAAATGTGTCTGATACGAGTCAACAGTAACAGCTTATAAGTGAAGAACGTGTATCATATATGCATCCTTCATAGTTAATATACATAAATGAATGTCTAATGAGTTAATGATATCCAGTGTTTCAGAATATTTAAAATTTTCTCTCCTTTGAGATGTGATCATTTCCTCCATCTTTCCAGATGCTATTAATTTTTTATCCTTCAGTCCATGCTGTCCTCCTGGGAAGACTGTCAACTGAAAACAAAATGCACAACCTGCAAGTTGTGAGTTAAGCTTTATTTGGGGCAAAATGAGGAATATAGCCCGGGAGACAGCATTTCAGATAGCTCTGAGAAACTGCTCCAAAGAGGTAGGAGGGAAGGTCGGTGCTATATATGATTTTAGTGAGGGGGGGTATGTGCAGTCAAGCACACATTTTGGCAGAGGCTTGCTGCTCATCATGAGGAGCAGATGTCACCATTAATGATCTTAGTGCTTTTCTAGATATGACAAGATGCAAGAATCAGGCTCATAAAATCTTCTGAAAATATCTAGCTATCTAAAGACCTGTTTTGCCAGTTTTTCCCAGAGCACAGAGTGCCTCATTCCTGATCTCCACCCTGAACTATTTTCAGGGAGTGTTGAAGGTCAGCAGCTGCAGTAGCTCATGATTGAATCCTTGTAGAAATAGATGGCAAGTGCCAGTTTGTAGGTGGCAAGACTTTCCAACTACACAAGTTCACAGTAATTTTTGTTTTTATTTTTGTATTTTCAAAGCCCTTATTGACTAGCTACTGGTCTTTAATATCAATCTCCTCTTGCCAGTATAATTCAGATTTCTCAAGAGCATAGTAAAATCAGCATAATTCTTTATATCCCACAGAGGCTGGAGCATAGGATAAGTAATTAATGAAAACTAACTGATTGAAAAAAATTCACCAAAATGTCCATTGCTTCATTGCTAAACTAAATGACATGTACAAAGAATGTGATAAAAATTGTTACTGTTTAAAATTAAGTGTTCTACCATAAGAGCACCTTCAAATTTCCAGCCTCATTCTTCTCACTGTAATTGGTTCAATACTGAGGGTGAATTGTCTCTAGATCTCTTGTGGTATTATTATTCTTATTCCTCTAGTGTCCAATCTACCAGTAGTGGTGGTAATAATAATTTAACACATCTAATAACAGTATCCATTTCCCAATGCTGTCTTTGCACATCTCTAATATTTGCCTATCAAAAATGATAATTAAATAAAATATATTATATTATAAAATATAAAAACATAAATAGAACTCCACTATAACACAGCTCATTATGACATGAAGATCATATCACAGAACAATGTTCCTTGAAATGTCAAAATCACATAGAATAAAATTATTAAAGACAAAGAGTTTACAAGGTAAATTGCCTATTCTTTACAAAATAATATAAAGTATTAAGAATACAATAGGACTGGGGTCACCAAGGTTCTGTTCATCGCAGCCCTAATCTAGAAAACATTAGTAAGAGTGTTTTGAAAATGTGATATTTACATAAGACTAGGAAATGTTGAACTTAAATCTCTCTCCTGTGGATTCACACTAGTATGTTAGTGTATTGAGAAGTCCCTGAGATGTTACACAGAAAGGACACTACTTTGAATGTGTTTAAATTACAAAATAAAAGTTTCAAATCTATTCAAGCAAAAAGGAATATTTCCATGGAAAACCTATTAACTTGTAGAGGTGTTTTGAGGGACATTGGCTGGGGAAGTGCTGAGATAGGTAAAATGGATTTGTACTAGAAATCAAAGCAAGCTCATTTCTGATCTTAGCTAGGTAGCTCGAGGGCTTAGGAATTCACACAGTTATGGAAGGACATACCACATGCTTTCAGTTCCAATTAAAACAGACTTTTAATTGTATTCATCCATAAATAAAAAATTTAGTACTGGGACTCCCTGGTGGTGCAGTGGTTGAGAATCTGCCTGCCAATGCAGGGGACTCGGGTTCGAGCCCTGGTCTGGGAAGATCCCACATGCTGCGGAGCAACTAGGCCCGTGAGCCACAACTACTGAGCCTGCGCGTCTGGAGCTTGTGCTCCACAACAAGAGAGGCCGCGACAGTGAAAGGCCTGTGCACCGCGATGAAGAATGGCTCCCGTTCGCCACAACTAGAGAAAAGCCCTCGCACAGAAACGAAGACCCAACACAGCCATTAATAAATAAATTAAATAAATAAATTTATTTTAAAAAAATTTAGTACTGATATTTCCATTTGGATGCTTTTAGTTTCAACAACAACAAACCCAATTCAAATACATGTCCTGAGGCTTGAGAGACAGGAACACAGTGTTATTACCAAGCCAGGCCACACTATTTTTTTCCTTGTCTCTACAATGTTTCCTACCCTGTCTTCTCCTGCAGAGGATTCCTCTTATGGTCTCAAAATGCTTTCTCTAGATACTTGGCTGTATAGGTCCTCTTTCATATTCTACAGATGTGCTAGAGTATCTTTTGCCCAAAACATTCAGCAAATTCTGAGATTTACTCCAATCAGGTTAAGTCATATGTGCTCCATTTACTAATCACATTGGCCAGACATTGAAATGCACTGCTAGGGTTCATCCTAGGTCATGTGCTCTACCCCTGAAAGTAGGAAAGGAATTAGCTTCCCTCAAGTTACAAGGGTCTATTAGTCACAAATGGGGATTTTGAAGATGAAAAAATATGACATGGATACACATGCAGGAACAAAACTTATCTTCTTCGTTTGAGGAGAATGCAAGGATTAAAAATAACAAATTTGTAAAATGATAAAAGCTTAAAAATAAAAGGGTAGAGTAAGTGAAAACAACCAAAGTGATTTCAGTGGAATCATTAAAATATACATGGTTCATGTAAAGAGTAGACATTGTTATCTAGGGATGTATTTTTAAAAATGTAACCCTTCCTCTGTAAGTTAATCAAAAAATTCCTTTGCAAGAAATTAATCTGTGTTTCTGAAAGACATCAAAATACCTATGGAAATCGGGTAGTTACTGATTTTCATCCAAAATTTAATTAGAGACACAGTTTCAGAGAGTGAATCACACAAAGACCAAATGAGATAACATATTAACCACTACTTTTTTCTCATGTTTAAGAAAATATACTTTCAAATTTGCCAATAAAATTTTAGTGCATTTACTCAGATTTTGGACAGCCATTTAAACTTCTCAATCAAGAAATGTTACCTCTTATCAGTGACTGATTAAATTTTAATAATTAGAAAATTTTTACCTTACTTGAATTTAAATAGAACAATACAACATTTATATATTTATTGGTACTACATAGAAAATAGCAATTAAGGACTTTTCTAAGTTATACATGATGTTTTGTTTAAGACAAAATGAAAATAATAAAGAGTGCTTACTTACCTTATTTGTTATCTTTGCCTAAAGAAGTCAATACTATGAGGTTCAGGAAATTATGAACTGTTTTGGTAATGAATATCTTTAAAACCTAGAAAAAAAGAGCCTCCTTCCCCTTGTCTTACCAGCAAGGTGCAAGCCTAAGAGACAATTCCAAGTGGGGCTGGGTGGACCAGGTTTAAAAACTCCATTTTTGACGGGAAAAATTGATTTTTGTGCTAATCTCAAGTAAAGTGCTATGCATATTTGGTGCTAAGCCCCCAACTCCTTCCAATCAGAACACAGATTTGTACCCCTCTTTTTTAGAAATTATTAAGTAACTCTTACATCAAAACCTATACTAACATAATGCATTTTTAAAAATTTTGTTTTATTTTTGTTTTTTGTCAGCCTGGGTCCAAAGAATCCTGAGAAATTCTCTGCTTTAAATGTTCCAGTCCTACTTATTCTTTGATTTCTGTATAACTGAACTCTGTTCTGTGCCAGTCTAAAGCTTGGTAAAGGCTTCTTCCAGACTGAAGCATCTCAATGACATCTGTCAAAAAGAGCATGTTAGAAGACCTCTATATTCTGTAAACTGGGGGTTGGAGTGACACATGTCACATGTAACCTAACAAACAACAATTTGGTGAACACACACTCAGCACTGTGCTAAGTGTAATGGGGTCTGCAAAGGAGTGAAAATGGGATTTTCAGGGAGTCTGCATCATGGGGTAAAAATGCTACAAAGTGAAAATATGATAAACAGTACAAATGCTAAATTTTGCCATTTGAGAGAACCAAAGGCATGCTCAGTTATAATACCCATGAAAAGTTTCAGAAGAAGAAAAACACTGACTTTATCTCATTATGCACAATTGTAGCATGATGATTTCCTTGCTCTTGTCTTTCCTTGCCCCTTCCACCTCTTATTCTTATTTTGCATTGTCTGCATAACTTTTAGCAAAGTGATAGACACGTAGAAGATCCTCAATTAATGATTATGGCATGGATATTGAAATATGAGCATCAATTGTATGTGTCTGTTAGAAGGTTAGAAATTTCCTTACCAGCAAAACGATTGCACATTTCCCCATCTCTCCAGTAGTCAATGAAATGGAGTGGTGGCTATGACATTCTTCTCATTCTGTACTCTGACAACGTTTGTGAAATATTCCACCAATCTTCCTCCAATCTCAAACCCAACTTCAATAATAAACTTCATAAGCACCAATAATTAATTAGGAAGCTGGAAGAAACATTACATATTTAGAAAAAAATCAGTTTAACTTCAGTTAGAAATTCTATCTTAATAATACTACCTTTCTTCAGGGAAATATTTCTCTACTTGGAAGATTCTGGTCATCATTAAAATGTGGACCCTGTGTCACTTTGGCAGAATGAAAATAGGACAGATATTTTCTTCAACAGAAATAAATGATATGCATGCTTTCCTTGCTGCTACTGTGATGGAAGTGTGTCTGGAATCCTTCTTTTTGTACTTATTTTAACATATTTCAATGTTATCCAGAATCGCGTGATCCATCAGCACTGTGATAAGCCCTTCCTGTTTGCCATATGAGCAATGTTTTAAAAAATGACTAATATAAATCAATGGAGAATGAATTAGATAATAACACAACAGGTAAACTAGTCATTTAAATTCCTTAAAATAGTTCTCAGTGAATTATTCATCATTCACTATTCTTTGCAGTTTAAGTGAAATATTACAGTAAGTATCTTCTTTCCAAAGGAAATCAATTTTCCTTTACTAACATGTTTTATTGTAAAAAGAGCAATAGTTCATGATGTGTTAATAAAGGAAAATCTGCTTTCATCTCCACTCTGCCTTCTTTCTTCTACATGAAAATAGCTTGCATGAAAATAAGAGGAGACTAAAGTTATTGTGCATCAGAATTTTGTAAGATCACTATTTGGTCCTTAGATTTAGATTTAACGACCATAAGCAGAAAGATACACATGTAATTTTCTACACCCCTTTGGCAGAGTTATACTGTTCTTTAACTTGATTGCTCATATTATCAGGATTTCAAATTTTTGTTTAGTTGTTTAATTCATGCTTCGAAATCTCCATTCACAAAATGTGCATAATAGACAGAATATGGCTTTTGATTCATCCTTCTAAACCCAGTTTTCAAAATTGCACATATATCAAAATTATTCAGTTTGAGGAGATATCTGATCAGAGGCTCTACTCTCATTTTGTTCTTACAACTCCTTTTCTGATAGATCTAAGTATTGGGTTACTATGCCTGACATTAGTACTAAACAAAACTGACTATAAAAATCAGAAACGAGATGAGTACAGCTTGTACTGTATGCTTCCATACAGTTAGACTTGGTTCCTTTGGTTATTTGTGAAGTTTTTCCTGCATATAATCTTCAGAGCTCCAACCAGTGAACTTTAAGATCTGCTGATATTTTAGAAGAAGTTTTGTGTGGGGCTTTTTCCTTTATATGACCAAGGAATTTATTTTCTTAGTATTAAAAAAAGATTCGTTACAAATTTGAACAGAAGTTAGTCATCAGTGACCAAGTTTCTTATAGTTTTTGATTCTGTTATATCTATCTTTCACCAGAAAGTAGTTTTATAAGTTTTCACACCAGCTATTAAAATAGAAATCTAGAAATTTCCTAGGACAAACAGCAATAATAACTAAAATCCATATAAATACATGCAACGTACAAGTACTTTGATATTCCATATTTTGTATGGAAACACAATTATCACCAGTATTTCGGTGCTGTATATGTTATTACTATTCCCATTTTACGTACAAGAAAGCTAAAACTCAGAACAAAACCAGGCAAGTACACAAAACCACTAAATTTGAAAGCTGGGAAGCAGTCCAAAGTTTTTGGATCCCAAGTTTTTAACTCTTTTCAATCCAAAAATAAGCCTTTCTAGAACTCAATTTACCTACGCAAAACGCCTTTCTTACAACATATTAAATCCCAATTGGTGGTTCATTATTTAAACACTGTTAGTGTCTATGAATATGTGCTAGATTTATATCCACAATCTATAAAATGTACAGAGAATAGTCAGTTAATGAAGGAAACTTCTAAATTTAATCATAAGTACAACTACAAAAACATTTAAGAGTGGGAGTCTTGGTTACAGACCATGAGGGTCCTCATTCATGAAAATGTTGAATATTGTTCTATCTGATACTTTCATATAAAAAATTCTTGGAGATTTTCATACTAAGTGATGTAAGTCAGACAGAGAAAGACAAATATCATATGATATCACTTATATGTGGAATCTAAAAAAATGATACAAATGAACTTATTTACAAAACAGAAATAGACTCACGGATAGAAAACAAACTTATGGTTACCAAAGGGGAAGGGGGAAACGGATAAATTAGGACTATGATTAACAGATACACACTACCATACATAAAATAGATAAACAACAAGGATTTACTGTATAGCACAGGGAAATATATTCAATATCTTGTAATAACCTATAATGGAAAATAATCTGAAAAAGAATACATATATATATATATATATATGTATGTATGTATAGCAGAATCACTTTGCTGTACACCTGAAACATTATCAATCAACTATGCTTCAATAAAATAATAAAAATTAAAAAAAATCCTTGGCCATAACCCAATAAAAATCAGGAAGGCTTTCACTGATTTCTTCAGTCTCTAATGATATTTTTCTGCTCTGAATTAGAGGCTAAGTCCTAATTTAACTGCCAATTAGATGTGGTCTGATTTCTCACTTGTAATTCATGAGCACCTCATCTCTCTAAGTAGATTTTAGGTATCTCGGGAGAAGACATCTCCACAAACTCTTCCTTTGAATTCTGGAGATATTTAGCATAGGTCCTTGTACATATTAGGGGCTGCATAAATATTTATACTTTATCAGGTTATAATAGAAAAAGTTTCTTTAATGATTTTTTGTAAATTATCATAAACAGATGATAAAGTACGAGCTGTTAATGTCAGACTCCTTGATTTCTAATTTTCTGTCATTCAATTCATAGCTGACTATATTCTGCAAATGTACATGGTCCATCCTACAATAAAATATTTTATAAAGTCCTATTAATGTGGAATTATAACTTGATATAAACTTGTTTTCTCTATTGCATGAGAAATCAGTCTCATAATGAAAATGCATATCTGGTACACTTGTAGAGAAAATTCTGCAACAAATCTGTTGTGGAACACGTAGGGATTTTAATTTCATATGGAAGTTTGAAAGTGGCTGTGTTCAAAAAGAATGATGCCAGGGAAAATGAGTCTGCTTTTTTTACTTCATTGCTGATTGCTAAACTGAATCAATTAGGATGCTTGCTGCAAGTTATGGAACACACAACTCAAACTACTATAAGAAATACATAAGTTTTTCTATATTGCTGAAAAATCCAGAAGCAGAGTTAGTTCCAAGTATGGTTTGTTTCAGTCTCCTGCTCCTTTCCCCTGTAATTCTCCTTTCTTTGCCCTATTCTAAATGTAGGATTCATTCTCAAGTGGACTTCTGTCATTACACCAAAATTATTGTGTATTTTCAGGCATGATATATGTACCACCACAGTGCTCTCCTCATCAAATCTAATGAAGTTAAACTGATTATACTATACTTTAACTGATACCTGTTCATGAGGGTACACCATAGGAGTGCTTCATTGGGAATGGAATTCTTGATGGTTAATCTGTACAAATTAACCAACCCTAAACTGGGTCTCAGTTCACTCATAAGAACAAATGTTGGGGAGAAAATCACAATAACCTCTACAAAAAACCAAAACTCTGATCATTTCCTTACATAGATCCAATATTTAGTTTCATATAAGTTATTATTAACCTAAACCCATAATGATATTTTAAATAGTAAAAACTACCTCAGAGGCATGATTAAACTGGACTTCAGGCTTTAGGATTTGAAAGTATTACTTTACAATAATGATGACAATGATAATGTAGGAGATAGTCTCTCCCATAACTGTGATCACATCACTAATAAAGACACTTTTAAAATTCAACTTCATATAAATATACCTGGCAAAAAATCATTAACTGAATATTTATTTTTGAATTAATTAATACATTTTCACATTAATGTAGCGAATCAAAAAATGTCACGCCCATCTACACTTGAATAAACTGTGGTTTAGTGTGACTAAGTGACTTGCCAAAGTTCACACAACTAAAAGTGGGAGCAGAAGAGCACAAATACAGATATTATAAATCGAGGTCTCTTTCTAATCTATTATATTGGATAAAAGAACATGCATAAAAAAAGCAGGATCTAAAATATACACTCTAAAATATTTATGGTTAGGAAGCTAGAGCAAGAACATAAAAATAATAAATGAAGAATGAATCACTTGTATATCACTGTTCTTAGATTATATATTAAACTTCATTATTTAGTTTTCCTCTTAGGAGCAAGGAAATGTAGACAGATACATATCAACCCCTCGACTGAATAAAAATCTGAGCAGTAAAGAAGGAAAAAAGGCAAAGAAGCTACCAATCCCCATATCTGATCAGGATTTTTTATGATGGGAATCTCATCAGCTGCTTTCTCTGGCTACAGGTATATGTTCAAGAAAAAAAATGGGTTTAAATCAAGCAAGAAATGTATCCTTTTGAAAAACTTCTCTCATGTTTAGGAATCAAATATCTCAGTTCCTAGGAGATGGTGCAGGTTCTCTATCCTTCCTAGAGCATAGATTCCTACTTCCACAGCTTCCATACTACCTGACCCATTATCACTGTCTCTTTCAATTTTTCCCTCTCCAGTGACTCACTCCCAGAAACAAAAATGCTTTTCTTCTTTTAAAAAAAATGCTTTCCTTCATTCCCTCGTGACTCCTTTTGTACTCCTTCTGATGCCTGTCATTAGTCACTGTTTTTAATTTTTCTATAACCATTTTGTCTTGAACCCTAGAGTATAAAACCACCATCCCCAATATGCCACTGAAACTACAAAAACCAAGGTCAACAATGGCTCTATGTTGCTAATTCCAACGGTCAACTTTTAGTTATCCTACTTGACCTATCAGTAGAATTTTACTGTGAAAATTAATAAAGGGTGACCTCATTTAAAATGGAGTTGGGAAGCCCTGAATGGGGAGCTCTCATGCACTATCACTCATTGCTCTCTGAAAACCCCAAGCAGGAAGAGATGTACCTTGCATCACCAGCAGGAAGAAGGTCACTACCTTACTACTCCAGTGGGAAGAAGGAGGATTTTCTCCTTGCCCAGCAACAGCCTCAGCCAATGAGAAACCACCACCACTGTGATCCCTCACTTTACTCCAATGGACTTTCCTTCAAAGTAGCCCCTCCCAACTTTCTTCTTTTTTCTATGTAGTGTTCCTCTCCTTTGTTCATCAGACTTGCATTTGGTTTACCATAGCTTGCATGTCCCAAATTGCAATTCCTTTGCTATTCCTGAATAAACCCATTTTGCTGGTAAAGTAACTGGCTGTTTTATTTTAAAGGTCAACATGACAAAGATCGTTATTTATCCTTGAGATACGTTCTTGGCTTCTTGGATATCATTCTCTTTTTTTTTTTCTTCCTCTTTTTCATGCTCTTCCCTTCTCAGTCTCCTCTGTTGGTGTTTCCCAACTGTCTCAACAACTAAATGCTGACTTGAGCTTGGGCCCACTCAGCAAACACGTTTATTTCTTTTCTACACTTACTTTCTAGGTAATCTCATCTAGCCCCTTGACTTTAGATATCATCTATATGCTAATGACTTCAACATTTATATCTAGAGCCATAACATTATCCCTGAACTTTAAGCACATAAATCCAACTGCCAACATCAATCCTTAGATGTTCAAATTCCTGATTTCCTGACCTACCCCCAAACTTGCTCTTCCCACAGTCTATTCCAAAGTCAATAAATGGAAATTTCATTCTTTGATAATCCCATCTCTTAGCAAACCATGTTAGTTCTATATTTTAAATATAGCTACTAACTCTGTTTTGAATGTTCATCCAGATACATTCATGGTTTGGCCCTTTATCTTCACAAAGTCTGTGCTTAAATGTCACGTTTAACTGAAACTTTCCTTGACACATACAATTATTATGTCTGAAAAAATTAAAATTTTACTGTTTATTTGTTTGTTATTAACCTCTCCCAACTAGAATGTAAACTCCATGAGGGGAAAAAAATTCCTATTTTTCTCCTTCTCTATCCTAATGCCAGAATAACATCTGGCATATGGTAGCTTGTCAATAAATATGTTGTGAATAAATATATAATTATTTCCCCCTAATACCATTTGATACTAAGTCAGATACTGCCTTAGAAGCTTTTTTGTGTTTTTATTTTTAGAGATTTGTTGTGGGAAGTTTCTTGTAGATTGCTGATTATGTAGCTCTATAGCTCAGAGTGCAGGCAATGAAGAAAATAGGTGATAGATTCATATTTGGAGAATGTAAGAGAAAAATGAAATTGAGGAGGAAAGGAAGGATAGGAAGAAATTATTCTGAATTAGAAAACATGCCACTGCTTGTTGCTGCTGCAGTATTAGAGTTATTTTTTTGCCACAGAGTAACCTCGTTAATCCTGACTGATACATCACTTTAAAGTTTTCCTAGCCTTTTTACATAAATGGTCAATGTGATCACGATTAGTACCCTACAGGTAGTGTAACTATACTATTTAATCAAGACACGTTTGAGTTCTAAAACAGAGTGCTGAAATAATTAAAATTACATACTTTTTGAAATATTTATTTTTTGACTGAAAACGTGTTGTATTATACTGGTAAACTTATATATACTCCTGCTTAAAAATTGTTTTTAAAAATCTAGTTATTTCCAAACATTAAAGTATGTCAGTGAATATAAAAACAAACAACTATATATTTATATCTTATTATACATTAAAATAAAAACAGAACAGACAATTATTCTTGGTAGATCATTACACACTTTAATAAGCTTCTTAGCTTTATTTTTCTAACACTGTGTTTTTCAGAAGAATGTATTTTTAAATATGGTCTTAATATCCTTTTTGGTTTTCACAAAATTGCCTGGAACCTACTTCACAGTTGAAACTTAAGACTAAAAATTCTGAAATTGCTCTCATTTTAAGTTGAGTTTGGTGTCAGTTCAGTCCTCCTGATATAAGATGCCAGGATGAATTCACATGTGCAAGAGACTGATGGAGGATAAAGAAGAAAAAGACCAGGAGTAGGTAGGGAGAGTCTCTAGACCATGATGCATGTCTAATACCTGTGAAAGGAGAGATCAAAGGAAGAAAAATAGTGTAGAAAGAGCACAGCTCTGGTAAAGTCTAGGCCAGGCTTCTAAGGAGTCTCCAACAAAGACTGCATTGAGTGGAAAGGACCGAGCTTTAGTACCCCACCCCCAGGCTCAGTTATTGGTTGGTGTCTTAGTCTGCTCCCACTGTTATAATACTACAAACTGGGTGGCTTAAACAATGAACATTTGTTTCTCACAGTTCTGGAAGCTAGGAAGTCCAAGATCAATGTGCCAGCCAATTTGATTTCTACTGAGAATCCTTCCTGGCTTGCAGACAGCTGCCATCTTGCTGTTTCCCCACATGACAAAGGAAGAGAAAAATCAAGCTCTCTGGTATGTCTTCTTATAAGTATCCTAATCCTACGGGACCAGAGCCCCATCCTCATGACCTCATTTAACCTTAATACCTCCTTATAGGTCCTATCTCAAAACGCAGTCACATTTGGGTGGGGGGTGAGGGGTTAGGGCTTCAAAATAGGAATTTAAGGAACATAATTTAATATATCACATATGGATTGATCTCAGAGAAAATATGCCTCAGCATGAATGCCACACCAGATCCCTAGGTGTGGCAGCTGGAGGCTGTGAGACAGCCATACTCCTTGCAGCAATTTCTCTTAAAGGGAGATATGAGCAGCCATGACTCTTCCCGCTGAAGCACCTGTCCATAGAGAGCCAGTATGCTCAATGGAAAATATTCTAAATGCAACTTTTACATTAAAATGTGTAAACATTTTACCCCAAAATACTCACAGTTGATTTTATTTGCCTCCAATAAGAATACCTTTCTATGACAAATATATTTTATAAGACAAACTCATCAAATAAATTATGTTTTATCAAACTTGGATGCACAAAATCAGAGGCTTTTTCAGTTTTATTCCATAATGGCAAGAATATGACCTGAGATGCAGGAATAGACTTTGGACTGGCTGAATCATTGATCTGCTAAGAGACACTTTAAGGAAATTAAATTTCACTTCACTTAATCTTGTCAGGAAAGTGAAAGGTTTTTTGCAACAGTTTTTTTTCCCCTGACGAGTGAACACATATGAGCCCATTGTCATGGAACAGTCAGGAGTTAGAGAAATGTCAGGAAGATTAAAAAGAAAAGAACAGAAAGAAAGAAAAAAAAAAAACACTGAAAGAATGAAGGTCCAAAGGGACTTTCCACATTCTCTCCTCTGAATAAGAGGGATTATCCACAACTGCTTACATCTGTAGGAAACTCTGGGAAGTTGATACTTTCTGAGAGTGTTCTGTGTAACCACCTATATTACTAACCATATACATAAATTTCTGTAACCTTCTGTAAAAATCTTTCTCACTATGTCTGCATGACTCCATAATGCCGTTACCATTACCATAATGCCATTACCATAGAAAATAAGAAAAAGAAACTGATTTTTCTCCCTTCCATCTTCCAAAACATATTTAATTTTCTCTTTAGCAAATAAATACAATAAAATATAATAAAGTTAAAATTAAAATGTTAAAATAAGGAAATTTTGAAAAGACTTTAATATTCAAAACAAAATATTATAAATATATAATTGAGAAATGGTACACAACATACAGTATTCTTAGAAGCAGGTATCAAATTTGACTGAGTTATTAAGAGTAGTTCAAAAACGTATAAAGGAAAAAGTTACACTGCACAAAGTTAAACAAGCAAGGAAGACTTTATTCAAGTTATTGCAATAGGAGAGGGAGACTGAACTCAGCTCTGCTGAAACAAAAGGTGGGAGAATTTTTAAGGGCTAGATCTAATAGGAAGAGCTGGAGAACATTAGGGGACAAGCTGATCAATGGGATGTGTGGAGCATATTGAATTATTCCTAAATTTGCAAATGTTTTTCTCTGTGAGTAGGACATCTGTGTTTGCTAATTGGCATAGAAATTAGGCTCCAACCTCCTACAGAGACCAGAAGATAGAGATGTTATCTCCTTATATGTTTGCATTTTAAAGAGATGATTCCCAGGTCCTTGAAAAAAGACATTCCCTGTGCTGTAAAACTGACAGGAAACAGGGAAAGAGTTACATACATTTCAAAGGGGCAGAGAAAGAATTTACAATTGCAAGTTTTCTAAAGTAAATGCTCCAAGAAAAGGGAGGACAGGGCCCTAGAGTCAGGAAGAAGTCTGTCTGAAGTTTTGATGGGAACCTTCAGACCCTCTTAGGGTGTCAGAGGGTAGGATGTTTCATTATGTTGTTCACTATGAGTTTAGTACTTATTAGGAAAAAATCCGTGTATAAATGGACCTGCACATACTGTTAAAAAACAGGATTACCCCCCACAGAAGAACATGTATTTCTAAAAATGATTAATATAATTAGGGATAAATTCCTACAATGTTTTTTATAGATTAAAAAATGGTAAGGAAATAGAGTATTCTTCACAACATATTTATAGTAATGATCCATATGCAACCATAGTTGCATAGGGATTTTTCTTCAGTGTAGGTGGAAGAAATAAGGCCAAAATACAAGTTATTAATTGAACTTGACAAGGAGCAGCATAGATAACAATACAGCGTTTAGATTTTTAGATGTTCTGCTCTAATCAGAAGACAGATTTAAAAAAATAATAGATGGCATGTCACAGAGGCCACTTCTATGTTTCCTAAGGAATTTAGAAGCAGCAATGTTTGTAGTTGTGTTTAATGGCTCCCTATTAATGACTCTCTATTAATAACTCCTTAGTTCCCTGCTAAGGTCTGAGGAAGGAGAAGCCAGACTAACACTTCTTTGTGATACTGAGAAGCACCAAAATACACGAGTCCACAAAGAAATCTATCTCATCACTGCATGGAGGTTGCATGTATATGCAATGTCTGCTCTGCACCAAAGGTATCATACAAGCATTGTATCATGTATTTCTCATAAAAACCATTCTGAAATGTATTTAATTTCTATAAATATTTTAAATACATTTCAATTTCTTTAGAAGTATAAAAATACATTTAGTACTTTCTTTTAGACACCTCAAAGTCCTGGCAAGGTTAAGTCACTTGACTTAATTTGTATATGGTTAACCCTTGAACAATACAGGGGTTATTAGCACCAACTCTCATTCTACCCAGTACAGTCCACACATACTCTATATCCATGGTTCTGCATCTGCAGATTCAACCAACTGTGGATGGTGTAATACAGTAATATGTACTTACTGGAAAAAAAATCCATGTATAATGGACCTGCACAGTTCAAACTCCTGTTGCTCAAGGGTTGACTGTACTATTATGCCATCAGTGAGTGGCAAACTTGGATTTGAACCCAGATCTCTCAGAATCTAAATCTGCTTGATTCTTTTCACTGTACTTGGTCAACTATCCAATGATTGATATAGGAGTCCTAAAATCATATAATTTTAGAGAAAGGCATATAATACAGTTGCCTTTTGTATCTGCAGATGCAAAACCTGTGGATTCAGAGGGCTGACTACACATTTTATATAAGGGACATAAGCATCCATGAATTTTGGTATCTGTAGGGTTACTGGAACCAATCCACCATGGATTTCAACAGATGAATGTATAAATATGCAATGTTGGCCTTGTATAAGATAGAGGCAGGTATTAAAAATATTTAACTTTTCTTCTCATTCAACAATAAGAAAAACAATAGCACAGTGTTCTGCTACATAGAAATTGACATTGGACCTTAGTGTTAGGATGCAATACGGAATGGTGGGGACTGTGGTGAACTAGAGGGAAGGTGACCTCAACACAGCCAATAATCACAATGTTTGCAAAAAGATCCACTGGTATGAAATTTTCTGGTATTTTTTCAAGGGAAGTCAATTATTCACAAATGAAGTGAAACCTCCCAGTTCTAATTGAGAACAAAATACAAATACTGTGTAAACCAACACTGTATGAGTCAAACAAAATGCATCTGTGAACCATCTGGGGTCCTCCAGCTGCCAGTTTACAACCTCTGATTGTATTGCACTCAGATTTGTTAAGGGCAAACAGTACAGGAAGCTGAGAGAGTCAGGAATGGGATAAATCAGTAAAATGTTTCAAAATGAGTATATTCCCCTTCTTCCTCTTCCAGTTATTCAACAGACAGGATGCAAAACATGAAAGTTAATATTTTTAAAAGGAGAATATAAACCTTGTTCAATAGACTATTTAATAAATCAGGAATATTTATGTCCTACTTACATACATTTTTTAAATGTGTACTCCATTCTAGGAAGTAAAGATAAATAAAGAAATTATGTTGTAGTAGGATTACTCTATGTTATTAAACATTTTAGAAGTTTTATTTAAAATATAGCAAAATTGTAAAATGTTCTATATAACTTGATAATTCCAAGTGGACTTCAAAAGACATGGGTATCTTTCTCAGGCTGATTGTACTAGATAGATTTATGTATATAGATTCAAAGTAACTAAATATGAACACCCTCACACACTGTAGGTCTTCTTCCAATGAATTCTAAGCATTTATTTGCTATCATATTCATATGGTACTAAAAATGTGCTACTTTTGACATTATATTACATTTCATTATGGCATGACTTAATGCCACTACCAGCTTAAGTCTCCATGACAGTAATGAGAATTCAATCCAAATCTGCCTGATTTCAATACTTACTCAACTATATCATGTTGCCTCATTCTTTTGCATCTCTTATAAACCCATGTCTAGCATAGTAGATAATAAGTATCAAATGACTAAATAAATGCATATATACATAATAAAATAAAAGTTTGTCTCAGCATGGAACAAATGGGAGGTTTGTATCAATAGGAGAGGAATCACAGTAGACTGGAATGCATATAGACTTATAGCCAGATTTCTAAAATTTTAAGGTTATGAATACCAGTCTGGTTATCTATGAGCTAAATAAACACAGAAATTTTACTTATCAGGAGTAACCTCTTAAGATTTTGGTAAGAACCATGGAAAACGTCACATTTTAGGATGTTATTTTTCTTTGCCCCTTCTTCTGTGTTGATCTTTTTTATTCCTGATAACATTATTTATTATTAAGCAACACCTGTAGTATTATTTATGAGCTCACAGCATGAATTACTGCTGAGCCTAGTAAAGTGCTCATCTCCGTTGGATGTTAACTAGAAACATGTGGCATAACCAGGGTTAAAATGGAATATGCAAAATTTAAGCACCAAAACCCTCCAGGCCCACAATCTCATCCCTTATAATGTTCTGCCTTTGATCAAATTTCTAATGCAAGCATGAAGGCATCAGATACAGAATTCCATGTAGCACCTATAGAATTCATATCTATACATGATTACTAAGTCCAGAGGATAGAACAGACTAAGAGACATTTATTTCTCTCTAAGGAAATGCATTATAGAAAAGAGTAGAGAATAAAAATGAGATTTCTAAACCTTTAAAAGTTTATATAGTACCAGGTCTCTGATCTCTGAAGCCCTGGGACCCCTGGGATGAGTCAACAATCATCTTGCAAGCATTATGATTACAGATCAATGGACCCATTTTCTGTGGAACTGAAACATAACCTGGTTCATTGTGGTGCACAATACACGTGTTGGATGGAAAAAAAGAAGGGAAGAGGGAGTTAGGGAAGGGGAAAGGGAGTGATTGAAGGAGGGAGGAGAATGAAAATGGGAAGAAAGGAGTAAGGAAGGAAATGTACATATATGAATTAGTTGGATCAATCAGCATATTTATAAAACATGCTTTTTATAAAGAGTAATTTGTACATGTAAGTTTGTAAATAAAGAAACTTTGATTAATATACAAGATATATGCTGTCTTATAAAGAGTTTAAGAATAAGATACAAATGTAGATAAGATCATGACATAACAAAAAGAAAGTCATGAAAGAATTATCACCCCCACACCATGATCTACACTCTGTCTTTTAAGCACAATCAAACTCTGTAGTAGGCTCTGTGTTGTTACCAGTCTTTGAGTTTATAGGTTACCAATAATATTCACTGGAATTCTGGGCTACAAAGAATAGGTAAAATGTGTGTCCCAGAGTTTCAATTCTTTGAGAAAACATTTACTTTATGATTGAAAAAGCTCTTAGGTTTAGGGAGAAATGAAGCAACCCCATACCTTGGCTCTGAATTATTTGAAAAAAAAGAATTGTGCTTACAGTCTCAAAATGGCAGAGCTCTGCTACAGAGTGAAAATAAGGCAAGGAGTGCATTTCTTTTTCCTGTGAAGACAGCAAACATGTAAGCTTCACTGGTTTCTAGTTTTCCTTTTATGAAAATAATCGTTCAATGCTGCTTCAAGTTCATATTATTTAAAAGGTACACTGTATGTGCAAACAGAGAGTCTGTGAGGCTTTTCAAAACATGTATGTAAAGCAGAGCTGTTAAGTTTGACAGAGCTTCAGATGCCGAGAGATTGTGTTGAATGCAAAATCAAGTTATCAAAGTAAAAAGCTGAAAGGTAGTTGGATGGGCTTGAATCTTGACAAGGTTCAGCACTGCTTTGTCTCAAGATAGCAATCAACTCATCTCAGATTCCTCTCAAGGTGTTTTAAGCGATGTCTTGGGACTTTCCCATAAAAAGTTTTTTGGTCCAATACTTAAATCTGAATGGTAGACTGTTGTGTATTTGTAAATCACAAGTACTATGTTATCATGTAATGTATTACATCGATGAAACAATTCAATATTCAAATTCTAGGAGATGATAAACATGTTAAAATGTTGACTTCTATTTAATACACTGATACTTGTATTCTGATAATACCCATCAGTATGTTTGTTGGTGAAAACCGAATAGAGAATGTAAAAATACAGCAAACATACACCAGCCATAATTTGAATGGAGTTCAGAGAACAGAGATCTTTATTTTTCTTTCCTCTAACTGCAGAGCCTACCACTGGGCTAGGAAAAAATATTAAACCTTAACTTATATTTGATTTATAGAGAAAGAAATCAATGAACAAAAGTAAAGAATGATAATTAATTAAAAGTATATCATGAACATATGAAAAGTCCAGGGAAACTGATTTCTAATTAACATTCAAAGGTGGGTAGTATTCAAAACTATGTTAAATCTGACGCCAGAGACATGCGGCAAAGGACTGCCCAGCGGCCACATCCCCAAATTCAATCTCTGTCATTCCCAGTCTGATTTCTAAAGACAGAATTACTTGACCAAGGAGCATAGATTAAATGGTCAATGTTACTTTATATATAAGACTTAAGTTTGCTGTTACTAAAATTAGGGTAATAAAATTCTCACATGAAAAGTAGGACTGGTCATGTTGCCCTGTTTAGAGGTGGCTACACTGTGCACCATACTCTGAACTTTCCTTTTCTCCCACCAGATTTATACCATCTTGCCAGGCTCATGAGGACGTGACTTCCTAGCTCACCCAGTATAGGTCCAGGTCTCTCATCTCTGAAGCCTGGGACTCCTTGAGACAACTGTCATTACCTGAGAATTACAACTCAATGAATCCATGTCCCCTTTAAAATGAAACATGATCTGGTTCATTGTGGTGCCTGATAAAAAATGTTGGAAGAAAAGAGAGAAGGAAGGAAAGGAAGGAGAGATGGAAGGAAAGAAGTAAGAAGGGAGAGAAGGATGGGAATGTACTTAATGAATTGGCAGAGTCAATTATTACAAAACAGACTTTTTGTAACTATTGTGTTATAACGTATCTGGTAAGGAATTTAATTTGCTATGTAAGGGAATGTGTTATCCTATAAAGAGTTTAAGATTAAAATGATGATATGTATATTCCCAGGTCTTCTGTTCCTACCTATGAGACCTTGGACAATTTAATGTCTCCTAATGCTGGTATTCCCATAAATTTGATAAATGTAAGCATATCCACTTCAAACACTGCTGAAGGAATCAAGGGAACTCATCTATGTGAGATCAGCTGGCACATCATGGACACTCATCTTCCCACTTCTCCATAATACTGAACATCCAAAACTTCTTGTTTTATTTGACATCCATAAATTTTGCATTTATAACTTTATATGTAAGCCAATTTGAATCTCAAGTCTCTGAAGCCCAATTATAGAGGGATGAGAGAAGAGTATATTGGCTTGAAATGTAATCAAACCTTTTAAATTACATTATAAATGGTAAAACGGCAGCAAAAATACACCCACTCTGACCACAGGCATCCAATTGTCCTTAAAGATAACAAGATTTACCTGGGAAGTTTACCTGGTCCAATAAGGCAATTTTTGTCTGACTAAATGTAAGGAATTACATCCATTAGTAAGTAATCTGTGAAAAGAAAAACAATTTAGTTTTCAATTTCCAATTGTTGGAGCTATGCTAATCTTTCAGGCCTCCAACTCTGTCTGCTTTAGAATGTAGTCCTGTTTGCTGCCTGTTTATTTCCCAGTGAATGAAGGGGAAGGATGTTCTTTCCAATGTATGGTTTTCTCAGGCAGTGCTAAAGATCAAACATACTAATTCCTACTGCACTCTTACACAGCTTCTCGTCAGTTTCCCATGCCAATTTGAGACAGTTATCATTTCTTACATAGTTGCGTGTGAGTGGTTTTAAGGAATATCCCCTTTATATTCATCACATAGGAATGCTTTTTTAAAAATAAAAGCACAAAGGAATTCCCTGGTGGTCCAGTGGTTAGGACTTGGTGCTATCACTGCCAGGGCCCAGGTTCAATCCCGGGTCAGGGAAGATCCCACAAGCCATAAAATAAATAGATAAATAAATAAATAAAAGCATGAAAATTTATATTTAGGAAGGAGAAGAATTTTTTAGCTAAATCTCACTCAGAGTAAATCTACTGTCTATTAGCTCTTGTGAAAGTTTAAAGAAAACAAGCAGAGATGGGGTTATAGGTCAACCTCAGACTTGAGAGTTGGAAAACAGAGTTGCCAGCATAGGACATCAATCAGTCCCAGGACAACCTAACATTTAATAAATTAGTGATACTGATGTGCACATGAGATTTTCAGTTTCATAACTTAAACAAACCAACAAAAAAATTAGAAAGCTAAGGTGACACAACACTATGATCCCTAGCTATGACCTTCTCTCACTGTGTCAAGTCTTAGATTTTAATTCCAGCTTCACCATTCTGGCTTGTTCAAGCTGGGAGACCTCAGGCAAGTGACTTCAAGCTTATCTGAAAAATGATGAGGCTAGTATTAACTTATAAGACTGTTGTAAAGATTAAATTAAATAAAACATGTAAAGTATTTAAATCTTAAAATGGACTGGTAAATTACAGTCAAAATGTTTCTTGGTAAATATGGTTAAAGTTATGTGAGATAACCATTTCCAGGATGGCAGTGTATCTACCATTCAGACTAGAGAGTTTATGTGGAGAGTTGATATTCCTGGTCCAGGGTACCATCAACCATAACTAGTGTTTGACAGGCTTTTCTAAGTCCTTTTTCTGTTCCAAGGCAGAACAACTAACCCCTACTGGTTTCTTCAGACAGGGTGTTATGGATCAAATTGTGTCTTTCCAAAATTTATATGTTGAAGTCTTAACCCTCAGCACCTCAGAATGTAACCTTATTTAGAAATAAGGTCATTGCAGATATAATTAGTAAAGTTGAGGTAATACTGGGGTAGAGTGGAACCCCAATTCAATATGACTGATTTCTTATAAAAGGGGGAAATGGACACAGACAAGCACACAGGGAGAACACTGTGTGAAGATGAAGGCAGAGATTGTGGTGATGTTTCAGAAGCCAAGGAACACCAAAGACTGCCAGCAAATCACCAGAAACTAGGAGAGACAACTGGAAAAGGCTCTTTTTCGCAGACTTCAGAAGAAACAAACCCTGCCAACACCTTGATCTTGGACTTTAGCTTCCAGAACTGTGAGACAACAAATTTATTTTGTTTAACCAACTCTTTTGTGTTATTTTGTTATGGCAGTCCCAGTAAACTAATACACAGGGTAAGACTTCCACCCTAATTATTCAATACAAACAACTTGTGTTGGCCTAGAATTATTCTACTCTTTAAATAAATGACATATCTCTGCTATGATTCTGGTTTTTTTTTTTTTTTTTTTTTTGTGGTACGCGAGCCCCTCACTGTTGTGGCCTCTCCCGTTGCAGAGCACAGGCTCCGGACGTGCAGGCCATGGCTCACAGGTCTAGCCACTCCACGGCATATGGGATCTTCCTGGACCGGGGCACGAATCCATGTCCCTTGCATCGGCAGGTGGACTCTCAACCACTGCGCCACCAGGGAAGTCCCTCTGATTCATTTTTAAAAGCCTTTAGACAGTGTATGTATCCATAATATTTTCAGTAGAAAACAGTCAACAGCCTCAGCTGAGAATTTTTAATGAAGGAACTATCTATAGAGGTATAGGTAAGGCTAAAGGAATCCACAAGATGTTGAGACACTGGGGAGGAATCAACAGCAAGAATCTAATATTGTCCCCCTTGACCTGAAGGAAAAAGGGGGAAAAATGTAAGTCATTAAGCCTAGTTGAGAGCTGCAGCCATGAAAAAAAAGGCTAACAGGGAAAGTCACCCTCTTAGGGGCACAGCACAGTCAAAACCACATTGAAACAGAGACACAGTTGTAGGAAAAAAATACTCTGATCTATAGGAGCCTGTCATTAGGTAATGCCAACCAGAAACCAGAAGGCAAAGAGGTCCAGGTGATACAGTCCCTATAGGGGTCAGTCTTCCAGGCACAAAGCAAGACAGAGAAGGGCAGAGAGTGGACCTGCAGGCAAAGGAAGACTAATGGGAACCAGAGTCCTTTATGATGCTGTTGGCTATGAGTAACAAATTTCCTGACTAAAAGTGGCTTAAGAAAAATGTAATTATTTGTTTCATTAAAAAAATAATATCTGATGATATAAATTTTAGAGTTGGTTCACCAGTTCAATGATGTCAGGACACAAAACTTCTTCAAGAGTCTCCTAATTTTCTTGCATGGTGAAAAAAGATTTCTGCATTTCCAAACATCACATAATTACACAAGTAAGCTCAAAGCCAAGAGAGCTTTCTCTTTTTGTCCTATTTTGCTAATACGGTCATTTTTCCTGGAAGACTTTCCCTTATATCTTATTGGCTAGATCTAGGTCACATGGCCACCACTAATCCAATCATTGGCAAAGGGAAATGGAATCATCATGATTGTTTTAAATTAATTATTCATCTCATAGGTCAGGTGACTCCTTCCTTTATAAAGAGGCTGCCTAGATGATAACAGCAAAAGTGAGGCAAGAAAAACAGAAAAAAGTCTCAACAAGAATGGCCATCATCAAAAAATCTAGAAACAATAAATGCTGGAGAGGGTGTGGAGAAAAGGGAACACTCTTGCACTGCTGGTGGGAATGTGAAGTGGTACAGCCACTATGGAGAACAGTATGGAGGTTCCTTAAAAAACTACAAATAGAACTACCATATGACCCAGCAATCCCACTACTGGGCATATACCCTGAGAAAACCATAATTCAAAAAGAGTCATGTACAAAAATGTTCATTGCAGCTCTATTTACAATAGCCAGGAGCTGGAAACAACCTAAGTGCTCATCATCGGATGAATGGATAAAGAAGATGTGGCACATATATACAATGGAATATTACTCAGCCATAAAAAGAAATGAAATTGAGTTATTTGTAGTGAGGTGGATGGACCTAGAGTCTGTCATACAGAGTGAAGTAAGTCAGAAAGAGAAAGACAAATACCATATGCTAACACATATATATGGAATCTAAGAAAAAAAAATGTCATGAAGAACCTAGGGGTAAGACAGGAATAAAGACACAGACCTACTAGAGAATGGACTTGAGGATATGGGGAGGGGGAAGGGTAAGCTGTGACAAAGTGAAAGAGCGGCATGGACATATATACAGTACCAAACGTAAGGTAGATAGCTAGTGGGAAGCAGCCACATAGCACAGGGAGATCAACTTGGTGCTTCGTGACCACCTAGAGGAGTGGGATAGGGAGGGTGGGAGGGAGGGAAATGCAAGAGGGAAGAGATATGGGAACATATGTATATGTATAACTGATTCACTTGGTTATAAAGCAGAAAGTAACACACCTTTATAAAGCAATTATACTCCAATAAAGATGTAAAAAAAAAAAAAAAAAAGGCAACCACCATGTTCCCTTACTTCCAAGTAAGTCCTCAGGATCACAGTCTCACTGTACCCTTCTAGTACTTGACAACACCTCCCAATTCTCCTTCTCTTCCTACAGTTCTGATGTTGTTTAGGCTCAACTCTAACTTTTATCATAATTGAAAAGTCAACAAAATCCATTCTAGTCCTGTCTTTGTCACTCATGACCTTAGGAATCACGTAGTTTCTCCCTGCCTCTCTCTGTCTGGGTTTGCTTGTTGCTAATTGAGACATGGTGTTACTGAATGCAAGTCCATGTGCCTGACACTCAGTGAGGCCAAACAATACCAAAACTTTGGAGTTCAGTGCAGAGAAAGGTTTATTGCAGGGCCATGCAAGGAGAGAGGTGACTCATGCCTTAAATATCCCAAACTCCCTGAAATCTTTCAGCAAAGCCCCTTTATAGGAAAGGTGAGGGAGGGGCTTGGTTAGTTTTTGCAAACTTCTTGGTGTCAGATCCTTCGTTCTTGAGGTCAGGTCATGGTCAGGTCAGGATGTTCCTGTAAACCTCCACCCAAACAAAATGCTATTCTCTGTTCTGACAAGAAAGAGCAAGGCCCCAAGGTTCAACTTTTGCCCTCCGAGGTCCAGGCCCTGGCTAAGAGAAGGGGGTCCTTGGGTGGGCCAGTTACCCTGCCCCGGAGCATTTGTCCAGCACCCAGTCTGGGTCCTCCCACCAGTGCCCAGGCCTGGATGAGGAGGCAGATCTCAGGGTCCCCAGACCCTGCCCAGCTGTCATCACTGAATGAGCAAGGTGCCCAGGACCCAGCCGGCCCTTAGGCTTTTCATTTAAACTGGAGAGAATCATTTGTATAGGATCAGTAGGAGTACATGTTGTAGCCAACACCAATCAGGTTAATTCTCAGCTCACAACAACTGCCCTTCTTTGAGAATAGTCCCAACCACAGAGATGGACCTGCAGTAATGATGTGCAATGTCCTTGCAACTTAACCCTGACCTCTGGCCATCTCCTAGGGGTAGACAACTGAGATAAGCTGTACCAGTTTTTGAAAGTTGAACGGAGAGACTGAAGCTGGCTGAAACTGTTACTTTAATGGCAGTGTCCATATACTTCAGTTGCCGAGGCCTCCGTGGACTGTGACCATGGAGACTGCCACCGCCATTAGGTCACGGAGATGGGGACGGGGGGAGAGGTTTGCTGCCGCTTCAAGGCCTGGGCCTGGCCAGTGGGAGGCCCTGGCAAGGGCTCTGGAGCTTTGCAGGACACAGCCCTCAACCTGTCCTTGGGCCCCTAAGCTCACCTCCCGGCCCTAAGCCTGGAGGGCCTGGAGGTCCCCGGGGAGAAGGCTGCAATCCACCTGTCATCGCACTCTCTGCCGCCAGGACCACTGCCCACCTGACTGTTGGTGGAGCCAGGCATCTAACCTCAGCGTTAATGCTGCACGCCTACCCCACACCTATTATAATGATTTGACTTCAAAATATCATTGGCACTTTTGTCATTGTCATTGTGATACACAGACAAAGTTGGAAAATACCAAGTTGAAACTGCTTTTTAAATAAGAACAGAGATTTAGTTAAAAAACTAATATTTCAAAAAAGTCAGTGTCAGTGATAATGTGAAAATAGTGCCAATATAAGAGTCAGAAAGCCTGATTCTAAGCTCACTTCCTATTGACTTACAGTGTGAACTTCATTCAGGAAGTCTCATAAGCTCTCTGGGCCTGTTTTCTTCATCTAGTAGATGAAGGTATTAGGCTAGAATGCTAACATTACAACTAACTCACAGAATATCTGTGAGCAGTCTGTGATGTTGATGACATTCTAGAGTTTAAGATCTATAAATAACAGTAACTAATATTTGTTTAAGCGTTTCAGCTTACTAAATGCTTTTATAAATGAAGGGAGAGGCAGAATTGTTGACTGTGTTTGCCAGTACCTTCGGAGTTCGAACTTAACACATCTGCTTTGATATTTCCCCGTATTCTACTGAATATTAATATACTAATGTTGTGTGCCCCAGTTTCATAAAGTACAAGCTAGCCTAAATGGGTTAAGGTTATTTTCATTTAATGAGCCAATCCCCTGATGCCAGTTAGTTGCCAGCTTATACAGGTGGAGATCGTGGTGTATACTCGAAGAGCAAGAGAGACTCCTGTCTTCAAAAACACTTACATAGGGCTTCCCTGGTGGCGCAGTGGTTGAGAATCTGCGTGCTAATGCAGGGGACACAGGCTCGAGCCCTGGTCTGGGAGGATCCCACATGCCATGGAGCAACTAGCCCCGTGAGCCACAACTACTGAGCCTGCGCGTCTGGAGCCTGTGCTCCGCAACAAGGGAGGCCGCGAAAGTGAGAGGCCCGCGCACCATGATGAAGAGTGGCCCCAGCTTGTCACAACTAGAGAAAGCCCTCGCACAGAAACGAAGACACAACACAACAAAAATTAATTAATTAATTAATTAATTAATTCCTACTCCCAATATCTAAAAAAATAAAAATTAAAAAAAAAAACCACTTACATAGTTACTATCATTCCCTCACATTTCCTTCAAGCCTGTCAAATTCACAGTGGTCAAATGTAAGCCTCTAATTTAATGACAATGTCACCTTATTATTTTCATATTGGAGGAAAGCTAGACTTAGAACAGTCTAAATAATTGACTTATATTGGTATATTTTGAATTTTAAAAAGCCTAAGCAAGTTCAAAATGTTCTCAATTACATGTTCCTAAGGTTTTCTGAGTATATACACCTCCTTTTCTGCAGAGCATGTAATACTTTTAAGCTATTAATTTACCAGACTCCCAAAATAATGCAAGAAAGATATTTCCTTCTTAAAGCAGTCCTTAAGATGATCAAACATCTTAATCTCCCTGGTAAAATGGCAACTGATCTCTTACTTTCACATGAAACATATTAAGTTTAAAGAAGCAAGGTGTGTCATTGCAGTATTTTCTCATCAGAAATCTACTTTAAAAATAAGGATAAAGACAGCTTTAAACATCATTTGGTATTTACTGTAGACACCTGAGGCTCTGTAATTTTCCACAATAAGCCCAGAAATATATATGCTGCATTACTGGAATATGCAACAGAGTTTTACGAGTCCAGGGATTCACGTGTCTGTGAGACTTTGGAAATATTCATTAAACAGTATAAACAATATAGCTTATGTAATCTTCAACTGATAAACAATTTAAAATACTAAAATGTGTACAATATTTTATCACTAAATTCAGACACATTTTAAAGTCTCTGCATTCAACATTTGCCACAAATACATCTGATTAATATATGCATCAGTAGAATTTGTGCTTCAGAAATGTTTCTCAAACCTAATTTTCCTAAAACTTCTTCCCATCATTAGGGTTATTTAGAACAAGGATTATACATTTACCACTATTTGGATTCTATTTACTCACAGAAATCATTCTTTTTAGCCATTTCCCAGTGCACTAAGGGTAAACCTGTTTTGTGAGAATGTTCTGAATGCTTTGGAGCAGGGGTCAGACATGCCTAAGTCAAGTCAAGCATCGTGGCCTGAGGCTGGAGGTCAGATTATAGAATTTTCTGTAGTTGGACTGGTTACTAGTGTTATTGTTGGAAGGTGTAAACAAATTATCTTGGAACTCAGTCTTGAGTCTTATTTTGGAGCCCTTTTCACATTATTGCTAATAGACAGTTATTCTCTCTCCACCTGGAATTGTGTATGTCTTGACACCTCTGAAAAGTGAGTGAGTATATCACCTCAGGAAAACAATAGCTTCTTGTCTGACTACAGTAGAATCAGAATCCTCTTATTGTGTTTTATCATCAAAGGACTTGATGAACTAAAAGGAAATCTAAATTGAAACATGGAAAAAGAGATTGTAATGAATGTGGTAGGCCCATTCTTTTCTTGACCCACAGAACATGACACCACACATTCAGAACTTGTGGGGAGAGCGAGATTAAATAACTTACCATACTACTTCTCTAATTAGAATGTTCCAAAAAGGAACATGGAAAGGAAGATGTTCTGTGACACACAATCTGTGGAAATGATGTTACCAGAGCCTGCCTCAGTCCAGGGAAGAAGGGACCATCACTTTTCCACTTATCCCAAATATCACCAGTGATCTGAGTACTTCAAGGAGGATTTAATCAGTTCTCCACTCAAGAATGTGATGGTTAGTACACCGAGCAATGTAGAGCATCTGGGGTTTATAAGGAGAGGGGCAGGTACTACTAAAGGGGAGAATCAGAGTGTGTGTCTGTTCCACCAGCTACACTCTGCACAAACTCTGTCACTTATTAATAATAGAAAGGTAACAGACGGTCCCTACATTCTCAGAAGATGTTTTACAAGTTTTGTTTGTTTTTTAGTCACCATTCTTTCTCCCCTTACTCTTCAAGTCCTTTCTCTTGAAACATCTCTGCTTTTGGTCTCCTGGAGGAAAATGCAAATGTCAGTGTTTGTTCTTTCAAATGTCTCACAAATTTCACAGACCCGTTGCTTGTTCTTGGTGCTTTTCCTCTAGCCAACACATTTTGGAACTGCCTAAAAGTGTAGAGTCTGTTCTTCTGATGACTGGCTCATCCTGAATCAACTGAAATGAGCTGGTCTTCAAGCTTGCTGGGGAGAATGGGAAGGAGAACACAGGGGTGGGGAGATGACAAGGGGGTTACCTGTTGGCTTTAGTTTGTTCTTGCATAATTTGTTCTCCACATATATTCTCGATATTAGAGTCATCTCTCCACCAAAAGGATTGGTTTATTCCAAAGATCTGTATGTGACCACTGTAAATAATTTTCATACTTCATTTATCCAAACAGTTAATTCTGTGCATACTAGTATACCCTCCTAATGATCCAATGAGAACATTTGCACACTCCCTGATCAACACTACATCCTGTCCTTCTTCACCCCTCTCACTAATTCCTGTTGATTTTATTTAACATATATCTCTCACCTCTATTTTTATCTGTTCTAAAACTGTATCTTCTCCAGGACTATAGAAGTTCCTCATAACTTGTTACCCAGAGTTAGTCAAGCCATGAGGTTAAGTGCACCTGACTTGCAAGTCTGCCCAAGACTTTTGACCCATACTGTAAGAAGTTAGGGTCTAATTACAAAGTTAGAGGGAAGAGTCCACACAAAATCGCCCTGACACTAACTGCAAGTTTGGAGGGTGTATTAGTCAGGGTTTTCCAGAGAAGCAGAACCAATGGTACGTATATGTACAGAGAGAGAGAGAGAGAGAGAGAGAGAGAGAGAGAGAGAGAGAGAGATTTTAAGGAACTGACTCATGCAATTGCAGAGCTTTGTCCAGTCCAAAATTTGTAGGTAGGCTAGCAGGCTGGAGGGCTAGAGAAAAGTTGCAGGTGGAGGTCCAAAGGCATTCTTTTGGCAGAATTCCTTCATGCTCAGGGGAGGTCAGTCTTTGTTCTATTAAGATCTTCAACTGATTGGATAAAGTCCACCCACATAATAGAGGTTAATCTTTTTTACTCAAAATCCACTGATTTAAATGTTCATTTCATCTAAAAAACACCTTCACCGAAACATATAGAATAATGTTTAACTAAATATCTGGGCACCCTAGCCCATCCACATTGAAACATTAAGTTAACCATCAGAGAGGGTTTCCCAAAACCATCCTTAGGTTTGACAATTTGCTAGAAAAATTCACAGAGCTAATGAAAACCTATCATACTCATGGTTATGTTTATTACAGGGAAAGGATACAGAAATTCAGCCAAAAGAAGAGACATGGAAGAATCTCAGAGTCTCCTCAGGATGTGTTACCCTCTCAGTTTTCATGTGTGACAATCTGCACAGAGTACTGACAACCCAGGAAGCTCACCCAAACTTCAGTGTCCAAAGTTTTTATTGGGAATTCATTATGTAGACATGACAGATTGATCAATTGCCCATGTGTTTGAACTCAATCTCACTCCTCTCTGGAGGTCAAGCCAATATTATGTGGGCCAAGGAACCCATCACAGGTCATGCCATTAGCATAAACTATCAGGTATCATACCTGGGGCCTGCTGTAAGTAACAAAGACACTCCTATCACTCAGGAAATTCCCAGGATTTAGAGGTTACCTGACAGGAGCCAGGAACAAAAGCCAGACCTTTCTTTGGGTGGGGCTAAATTCCTCACTATACACTTATTCATCTTCATCCACACTTGACTCCTTCTCATCAGTCTGCTCTTTATATATCCCACAGCTACAATGATGTGCCCTTCACAATTTCCTATTGGTCTCACAACAAAATATTAACAAAACAGGAACAAAAGTCGTGTTCCTAACTATTTCCCCAGCCTCATTTTGAGTCATACACCACTCCAGTTTCTCCACTGCAGTCATGCAATCCTTCTTTAATCCCTTTATCATAAGACCTTTGCAAGGGCTGATTCTTCAGCATAAACTGCTTCTTCCCTCTCCTCTTTGCTGTTAACTAGTACTGACACCTCTCATTTCTTAGCCATTACTAAAGCTGTAGTTTTGATTATATAATTAAAATTTTCTTTCCCACAAGACCTTCACCTGCATCCAGCAGGAATCTTGTTGATTTTTGCTCTTCGGTATAGCCCAGCATTTAACACAGTTTATTATATAATAAATGTGAATTGATAAATGTTTACTTTAACCAAGGTCATTATGCTCAAACTGATTCACCCCAATCCTAGGAGTGTGACTTGGTGAATAAACTCATTCTCCCCATCACATGATCAGCACATATTTGTGGAGCAGTTAAGTGCAAAGCTTTGTGTAACTGGAATCCACGGTATACAAAACAGTGCCAATGGGGGAAGATATTTAGAACCATCATATTATGTAGCTGGAAGTAACAAAGAAGTGGGCTCCATTACCAATGGGATTGATATCAATCTTTCCCTATTTCAGGGGAATTGTAACTATAAACAGCCTGACAAGTTCATTCAAATACCTAGAAATGAACTAATATTATTACCTTTAACTCTGGTTTGAGTTTGTTTTCTGTTCAGGGTCACAGAAGTAGTGAGGCACAAATTGACAACAAACTACCAACAGGAATCCTCATGAGATGTGGGTAATGAGTCGTGTTGATCACAACATTCTCTCATTATTTGTTCACATACACCCTGGTGTGTCATCTCAGAACACACATTCAGAGATGGAGAAGCCAGAGCCTGCTTGTGCATTTGCTTCTTTCTTTCCAACACAGATGTTTGGTGGCACTCAGGAGACAGGGCATTGCGCTAATACTCTGCCACGTTTATGTTTGTGTTTATCTTCAAATATATCTAACTGGTTTGAAGCCATGAGTTTTTTTAGCCATAATTACAATTACAGCTCTGGGTGACACTGTGGATGCCTTACTATGTTTCTAAAAAGATAGGAAAGTTTGCTTCTGGGAATTAGTGAGTGAATGTAATGATTCTAGAGTCAACAATATGTATCATAAAGAACCCAAATCAATATTTTTATGGTGGAAGTTGATATGTTTGTTGCTGCTTTCTTTTCTAAGTTAAAAAAATCAGAATTGGAATAAACAGCTAACATTTGCACAAAAGCTGGAAATTCTAAATACATAGGTTATCTCTAAAGATAACAGAAAATATAGAATTTGAGAAACTATACAGTGAATTCTTCACTTATAGAAGATAGCTTCGATTGTCCAGACATTCAAACACCCTGAAATACAACTTCTACTTGAGCTCCCTACTTATTTTTTTTAATTATATAAGTTTCAGGTGTAAAACATTATAATTTGACATCTGTGTACACTAAAAAATGATCACCACTATAAGTCTAGTTACCATTCATCACCATAGAGTAGACTCCCTCCACACATTTCACCTACCGCCAACTCACTTTCCCTCTGGTAACCACTAATCTGTTCTCTGTACCTATGAGTTTGTTTTTCTTTTATTAGATTCCACATATGAGTGAAATAATATGATATTTGTCTTTGTCTGACTTATTTCACTTAACATAATACCTTTGAGGTTTATCCATATTGTCACAAACAGCAGGATTTCATTCTGTTTAATGTCTGAGTAGTATTCCATTGTATATATATACCATATTTTCTTTACCCATTCATCCATCAGTGGACCCTTAGGTTGTTTCCATATCTTAGCTATTGTAAATAATGTTGCAATGAACATAGCAGTGCATATATATTTTCAAATTAGTGCTTTCATGTTCTTCATATAAATACCCAGAAATGGAATAGCTGGGTCATATTTTAGTTCTATTCATTTTTTGAGGATCCTCCATACTGTTTTCTGTAGTGGCTGTGAAAAAGTTGAGGAAACTGTTGGACTTTACCCTTTTGTTTCTGTCCTGCAGGAAAAGAGGGGAATTGTAATAGGGGCAGGGCAGGTGCGAGGCCATTAGCACAAGACCCTAGATATCCCACTCCACTAGCAGTCAACTGGGCAATGGTCCTGGCAGCAGAGAGTGCAGTGAGAGGTGGATCACAGCCTTCTCCCCTCGGCCCTCTGGGCCCTCCAGGCCCTCCAGCCTGGGGCTGGTAGGTGAGCTGGGGGGTCCGGAGACAGGCTGAGGGCTGTGTCCTGAAGAACTCCAGAGCCCTCTCCATGGCCGCCCACTGGCCAGGCCCAGGCCTTGAAGCAGCAGCAAACCTCTCCCCCATCCCCCCCTCCACAACCTAATGGCCGTGGTGGCAGTTTTCATGGGTCACAGTCTGCAGGACCTGCCCCCATTTTGCACAGCCTGAGGAGCCTGAGGGCCAGCTGGGTCCTGGACACCCGGCTCCCTGAGTGATGATGGCTGGGCAGGGTCATCCCAGCTGCCAGCTGATATCTGCTTCCTCAGCCGGGCCTGGGCACTGGTGGGAGGACCCAGACTGGGTGCTGGACAAATGCTCCCAGGCAGGGTAACCAGCCCATGCAGGGACCCCCTCCTCTTAGCCAGGGCCCGGACGTCAGAGGGTAAAAGTTGAGCCTCGGGACCTTGTCCTTTCTTGTCAGAACAGAGAATAACATTTGTTTTTGTGGAGGTTTACAGCAACATCATGACTGACTATGACCTGACCTCAAGAATAAAGTATCTGACACTTAGAAGTTTGCAGAAACTAACCATGCCCCTCCCTCACCTTTCCTATAAAAGGACCTTGCTGAAAGCTTTTGGGAAGTTCAGGGTTTTTAAGGCAAGAGCCACCTGTCTCCATCCATGGCCCTGTAATAAAACTTTCTCTGCTCCAAACTTTGACGTTTTGGTATTGTTTGGCCTCACTGTGCATCGGGCACATGGACTTGCATTCGGTAACAATCTCATTTTGGTTTTGTTTTGCATTTCCCTAATAATTAGTGATGTTGAACGTTTTACTCATGTCCCTGTTGGCTATCTGCTTGTCTTTTTTGGGAAAATGTCTATTCAGATCCTCTGCCCATTTTTAAATCAAACTCCCTACTTTGAGGTTCTGAGTTCCTTATATATATATTTTTTTTAATTTATTGATTTATTTTTGGCTGCATTGGGTCTTCATTGCTGCACACAGGCTTTTTCTAGTTGCAGCGAGTGGGGGCTACTCTTCGTTGCAGTGCATGGGCTTCTCATTGTGGTGGCTTCTCTTGTTGCGGAACATGGGCTCTAGGCACAAGGGCTTCAGTAGTTGTGGCTCAAAGGCTCTAGAGCACAGGCTCAGTAGTTGTGGCACATGGACTTAGTTGCTTCACGGCATGTGGGATCTTCCCAGATCAGGGATCGAACCAGTGTCCCTTGCACTGGCAGGCAGATTCTTAACCACTGCACCACCAGGGAAGTCCCTGAGTGCCTTATATTTGAAACCTCTCCCAAGGAGGAAAGAACATAGAAAGAAAATGGATATTGACAAAAATAGTAAAATTTAGGTATGCAAAAATATTGGGGGGTAAACTGGGTTTAAGTAGGTATATTTTCAGAATGGCTGAAATTTTTGCCTTTAATACTAAATGGCACTAATCTCTGTCACATGCCTATTATGTGCCAGGCACTGACCAGGTGCTTAAGAATTTCCTCTTATCTCCTTATTTTGTGGAAGAAAGAACTAAGCATCAAAAATGTTAAGTTGTCCAAATATCCAAAGCTATGAATAAATGAAAATGCAAAATAACAAAAAGATTCATTCCAGGATTTTTAAATAGAAATCTGCCTTAATTATAACCTAGGAAACTGCCCTGCCCCTGTGTAATAGAAATGTATAACCTCAGTGTCCAGCACTGCACCTGCTATATTGTATGTACACAATATTTATTGCATCATTGAAGAATTAAAAGGAAGAAAAAGAAAGAATAAGAGAAAAATATGGAAGAAAGGTTTACGCTTTTGTTGATAACATAGAATCATCATTAAAATCCTTAAAATCAGAATCCCCGTTAATGCTTTTCCCTCCAATTGTCTGTATCTAACTGATATTGTCTTGGAAAATTTTAACCAAATTTCATAGAACTATATCCACATGAAAAACAAGAGTATTTACAGGTAAATTGCATGTCATTCAGTATGAACTTTTGTGACATTACTTAGACAACTCACTGCTGCCTTTTTTTCTTTTTACTTCCTGACTTTGAATTATATTAGAGGAACTGAATCCCGATGGCTGAGTTTTTTTCTGTGGTTTTCCAGGTTTTTATTTTTCTCCAATTTATATATTAATATCAAAGGTCATTGGCTATCCTATATTTCCCTTCTAAAAAATGAAGTCATCCAAAGGAGAAAAAGTGTAATATTTGTAGTTGAATGGGAACATAATTTCATTGTTTATTATTTACATTTTTTCTTATGGAGAGAACTGTGTTCAGTCGTAGAAATGGATCTCTACGTTTCTCTGTCTCTGTTTTTCTCTCTCTCTCTCTACTTTTTTTTTTTTTTCATAAAGTCAGGTCAAGTTTGTAATCTAAAGTTAGAGACACAACAATTTCTGAACAGAAAAAAAAAAAGGCTTCCTCTGGAACTTTATGTCTTTATGTGTCATGGTACACTTGCTCACTCCTTTCTCTCTCCCAGTAAATTTTTCTTGCACTCAACCTGTTCAGAAGGCCTTTGCCAGCTGATTCATGTGTCAGCTTGCACTAAGTTGTAGATTAATTATACCATTTATAATTTAAATTATTTCATGGATGCCTTAACCTTTGCCCAAAGAAGTGGTTAATGTGACATCCCCAAGAAGATTGGAGTCTAAGAGGAAAAGTCAGAGAATAGAACAAGGGATTAGAAAGGAGATAAGTTAGATGAACCCAGCACTATTAGAAGTGTTATCACTATCTTTCCACCTAAGAAAAGTTGTCCCAGAGAATGATATCTGTCAAAACTTCTGAGGCTGGGCACTTGGTTTTCTGATAACCCTAGTCATTGTGCTTTCCCACTAAAGTTTTTAAATCCTCTTTTTTTTTTTTTTCATTTCTGGAGCCTGTTATGAATCATTTTACAGATCAAAGCAGAAAGGGAAAACTATCAGCAGTTTGTCAAGTATATTAGAAAGTATAGAAATTCTCAAGATATGCATCAGTCTAAAGAGTCTAGGAAATTACTTTTCAAAAGTAACCACTTAAAAGTGAACATTTACCTTCCTAAATCACCAAGAACCAACGTCATTGAATCAGTTGAAGCAGCGCTTCATTTCTTTCCTGTTGATCAGAATTTCATTAAGCTGTTCTTTAATGCTCCATGACTTTGTTTGATCCAGATTTACATTGCTCAACCATATCCCTTAAGCTTAATTAAGTTTGTTTTTTCATGCTTTGAACAATTTTCTCTGTTCTGCAGTAGGTAAAAATCAAGGGACACTCCTTCATCTGTGAAGCTGCCAGTCCGTCATAACTTGAATTTGATTTTGGGGGAGGTTGTGACATTCCCTAGGTGAGCATGTCAAGTTTGTTGACAGAGAGCTCTGTACTTAATTGAATATGATGCCTGTATGGGAAGTGATAAAGTATGTCAGTAATGTATAAGTTTTCTCTCCCACTGGGTGTGCAATAGAGGGTAAAGATATTCCATCGTGTACTGACCAAACTCCATGTGCCTTGTCTTATTACTTCAGTATTTTTTCTCTTAAAGACCTCAGAGCAATACAATTATTCATCCAAGGGATGATTATGCATTAAAAAAAATCTTGAAGCGTGAAATATCGGATAGGGATAGTCATAAATGTTTTGCCACGTGAGTAATAATTTTAATTTGGTCTCTAAATTTGCAGTGCAGTTTTACCCATCTGTAATATGGGAGTAATGATCATCCTTCCTGTCATTAACTACTTCTCAACAGTGTTGTAAAGATTAATTTATGTTCTTAAATGGCTTTTCAAGTAAAAAGTGCAGTGTAAATATTCGTTTCTAAAGCATAGCCTTTCTTGCCCAGAACTAGCTTTTCTTCTAACGTCTAAAATGCTGCATGAGAAGAAAGAAAATTGTGCTTGGACAATAGCAAAGACAAACTATTTAGTTAGTTGTGAAAGAGAGCTTACACCTTGAATTTACACAATGTCACATGTCAATTTTATCTCAGTTAGAAAAAGAAGGAAAATACAGTTCTCAATACTTTATCAAAAATAAAAGGTTAGCTACAAGTTAACAAATACATTATCTAAATCATTACTTTGTCATTTATAGGTTTCTGATAGAAAAAGAAAATTTACTGGTTTTCAACCTAACAAATTACATTGTATTGCACTGATAAGTCATACAAATTAGCCTAAAACCGTTTCTTCTGATAATGTATGCAAAAATATTCTAAGGAAACACTTTGTAGGCTGGATTTCTCAAGGTTTCATTTGGCTCAAATATACATTTAAATGATTGGTCACTAGGGCCTCTGGCTATTTTATATCTGGCAAAATTATAAAGTACAGATTCTCATAAATATGAATAAAAAAAGGAGAAGTAATTTCTCTGTGTGCTGGAGCCTCTGATCAAGCATTAACATTGTTATACATCTAAGCAACAGATGAGGTGCTAAGAACCTATAACATGCAACAGCCTAATCCTTTGCTCCTTCCATGAGTGAAGGAATGTCACTTACATTTTCTCTCCCTTTGTCAGTTTTGCTTCTCTGAAAATGTCTTCTCGGCCCACTCACTCCTTTTCAGTCTTTTTTCTAGATCCTGCTCCAGCTGAATATAGTTTAAACCCTTTATCTTGGCATTTAAAGCACATTGTCCACAATACTCTACAGCTGACTCACCACCTCCACTTACGTGACCCACAGGCATCTGAAACTCAATACCAAAAATAGTGAATGTAAGCGCATTCTCCCACCTCCTATATCTGTTCCTGCTCTACCCTAGTGAATGACAACACTCTCCAATTAGTTGTCATACCCATATCTTATTGAGAACATATCAAGATGTCCTTGAGACTTCTTAATCATTAATTTCTCGAATAGATTTTTATTGAGTGTACACTATATATGCCAAGCAGTATGTGAGGCATTGAGCAGAATACAAACAGGCCCTGATCTCAGGTAGCTTACGGTCTAATAGGAGAGATACATGAAATAAGGATAATGGCTAGTCCCAAGGACATCGGTGGGATTCAGTGACAGAATTTAAGACTGTGTCACCTGGGAATTGATGACCTGGGGAAGTGATGATGGAGCTTAAATCTAAAGACTGAGAAAAGAGTATGAAAGGTAAGAGTGTTCAGTGGGCAGGGCATGTCAAAACAGAGAAAAGATCAAGTGCCCTCTTCCCCACTTCTAATCAGGCCCCAAATCATGAAACTCCAGGCTAATTCTCTCTCCTAAATATCAGATTTCACCATTCTCAATTTCCACTAACACTTCTCACTTGCTTCTATTATTTTATCAACACCCTAATATACACGTTATGGACTGAATGTCTGTGCCCCCCAAAATTCATATGTTGGAGCCCTACCTACCTGCAGTGCAATAGTATTAGGAGTTGGAGCCTTTGGGAGTTAATTAGATGAGATCATGAGGGTGAAGCCCTCATGAATGGAATCACTGTCTGTATAAGAGTTACAGGAGAGTTTGCTTCCTCTCTCTACTCTGATCCATGGGAGGATACAACAAGAAGTCAACAATCTGCAACCTGGAAGAGGGCTATCACCAAAATTCAACCAAGGGCTTCCCTGGTGGTGCGGTGGCTGAGACTCCGCCTGCTGATGCAGGGGACACGGGTTCGTGCCCCGGTCCGGGAGGATCCCGCATGTCGCGGAGCGGCTGGGCCCGTGAGCCATGGCCGCTGAGGCTGGCTGCGCATCCGGAGCCTGTGCTCCGCAACGGGAGAGGCCACAATGAGAGGCCACAGTGAGAGGCCCGCATACCGCAAAAAAAAAAAAAAAAAAAAAAAAAAAATCAACCAAACCGGCACCCTGATCTCAGACTTCCAGACTCCAGAACTGTGAGAAATAATATTCTGAGCCACCTGGTCTATGGTACTTTGTTTAGCAGCCCAGACTCATTAAGACAGCAGGCTACCAACATTTAGGTATTATCAAAATCTCTCTTACCTCTTACAAAACACCTCTAGAATCTCTTCTCAAAACCCAGTCAACTCCTTGTAGACTTAACTTTCTCTTTTCACATTTCCTCTGCAAATTTTCTTGTCTTCTGCCTTAAATTCTCCTTTCTTTATAGTGGAAATCTTGATAGCCTCTCGAGCTTCCAAAATCTCCAGGTGTTCTTGCTTGGAAATCTTGATAGCCTCTCGAGCTTCCAAAATCTCCAGGTGTTCTTGCTTTGTTTTGTTTGTTGGTTGGTTTCGTTTTGTTTTGTTTTATTGTCAGGGATGTACAAAATTCCTTGTGGGGATAATGGAGAAGGAAAAGGAAGGATAACTGTAAAATATCTTTTACTTATTTTCTTTCCCCTTTAAAGTGGAGAGGATATAATTATATATTTCCTAGTTTTATTTCTTACTGTGGCTCAAATTTAGTTTCCTATCTTTTCCTACATATCATGAATTGGAAAAATATTCTAATTTAGAATAAGCTTACCAGTTTTATTTTATGACAAACGGTGAAAAGATGTTTTATTACAACAAAATATTTTAACCTTCACTTGAATATATTATTGGTATGGCAGACTTGAGGAGAGAATCCAGACCTCACAAATGAATTACTCTGAGAAAGCAGACAGGTTTTGCATTGTAACCATGTAATTCTATTCTACCCCAACCTACATTCCCCATTTACTATGTTAATATTCTGATTCCTTTTTTTTTGAAAGTCATTTTGTATTTTTGATAGGTCAGTGAAGATTCATGACACGTTAGAAGCAACCTTTATTTCTCCCTAGTGCTTACAAGTATTCCAAATTCACAGGAATCAGCAGCATCCTGAAATTTAGCTAGAAATATGAAAAACTAAATAATCAGAATGTATAGATTTTATAGCCCATATCATCTGCATACTGTCATTTAATTTTCCAGTAATCCAGTGGGATATTTTAGTATTTATATTTAACAAGATAAAATTAAAATTCAGGGAAAATGATAAATTTATTATATAACACACATTATCAGGGGAAGAATTAGGATGGGAATTGATATCTGCTCTGATGTTGAGTTGCCTTAGGTTTACTCAACATTCGCTTTGCAACTCATACAGTTTAGCAACGAACCAGTTAATTTTCTTCACTCTTCCAAGTATCCTACTTACTGACCATCACCTCCTATCTTTTTGAGTCAACACCTCTAGCAGTCCAATTCCAGCAGTTCCTCCACGAGCATCAGGATCTCTAATCCATTTAACTGTTCAGTAAACCTTCTTATTCCTACTTCCCTCCTGTTTTACCAAAAGCCTTACTTTCGGTTTCAAAGTTCTTAGGATTCACTGGCAAAATAACCACTCATTTAACTCATTTAAACAAGAGTTTAGAGAGAGTTTATTGAATTAACAAAGATTACAGTATACTAATTAAGAAAAAAATAGTATAACTAACTAAGAAAGAATAGTAAAGACAGGGGTTTATACATCACCGAATTGGGGAAGCACCTACATCCAGATCCAAGCAGTGCTGGGAAGTCCCTTGAACAGCAATCTGGAGTCCCAATTGCATCCACCCCACAGGTGAGACTTCAGTTTGCCACTCGAAGGAGCCCAGCTTTTAGCACCAGGCCGCAGGCTGATAACAATCAGCCAACGTGCAAGTTTGCAGCTCTGGTTGTTGTCATAAATGCCTTGGTCTTAACTCGTAAGTCTTGGAATGTTCTTGATCCCTGGGGGGCTGTCCAAACCCTCAAGGTGCCAGAGGTCCCATGACTTACTCTCTATATTATCTAGTGGTTTACAGTGTGTGCCAGCACCACCCCTGCTGGCATGGGTGTAGCTCAGCAGTTTGGCATGCAGCCAGCTTTAGCGTCATTGTCCGGTCAGAGACAGGCCTAGTGACCCCTCTGAAGCCTGAACAAGACTACGTTACTAGCTTCCCCAACACTCCATACCTAGTTAATTTCCATATTCATCATTATAACCAGTATGTCAGAGACTAGAAGTCTCTAGAAGTCCATCAAAACTTACTCTACCTTTCTGTAGTGATAAATGTGTAGCTGAATGATTTCCCCAGGCATATTTGAAGTAACTGTGGTTGTATGATTAGTTCTGTCCAATAGAATGTGAGTGGATGTGATGTGTGCTACTACCAGAATGATTTTTAAAAATTGGTCTTCCTTTTCTAGATTTTCTAGAAAAATCTTTGAGTTAAGGCCTTAGGGAATAGCAAAGTCACACAAGGGAATGATGGGTCCCTGAATCACCGAATGGGAGAAAGATGCCCACCAACCTGATATGTGGGTGAGAAATAAATTTATTTTGTGTTGAACCATTACATTAAGAATCTATTTTTACAGCAATTTAGACTATCCTAACTAATACATGCCTGAATTCCTTGCCCATCTCTCCCTGAGACATACTGATTTGGCTGGTTCAGGCTACCTCTCCACTTACTTATTACTGGAACTGAGAAATTGAGCAGAACTCAAGGGAAAAAAAAATTAATGAAAGAAAAAGCATGTTACCTGGGTATCTCTTTACATTTGTGAAATCAAACACCAAATGAGTTCTCAGTTTCAGTGCTAGCCCAAAATGTTACTACATTTTTCTTGTCAGTACATTCTCCTACTTATTAAGACGACTATCTCATACTCTTTCTATTCTCAGCTTCCAAGACCTCTTCCCTTTTTCTAACTTTCACCTGATGATCTTTTAAGTTATTTCACTGAGAAAATGAAGTCATCAACAAAGAGCTGCCACATACTCCCACCACCAAATCCGTCAGCTTACTTGCATCTGTGCCCAGATTTTCTCCCTGCCTTCCTTTCTTATTGAAACTTTTATTCTCCTACCTAAGCAAACTCCCCAACTCAGCCAGACCCCTCTCTGACTCAAGGTCACTCATGGATTATACTATTCCCCTTCAACCTGACCTATTAGTAAGTATATGTTAAATAAGTATATATATATATATATATATATATATATATATATATATATATAAAGTATACATATAATATATAAAATATTACTTCTTTATATATATAATTAATATACTTTAAATAAGTATATATAAGTATTATCTTATATATACTTATTTACTATATATTATACATAATTATTTAATATATACTAATTATATATATAAATATATAATTATATCAATTATTGTATGATGTTTTGTTTTGTTTTTTTTTTTAAACATCTTTATTGGAGTATAATTGCTCTACAATGGTGTGTTAGTTTCTGCTTTATAACAAAGTGTATCAGCCAGACATGTACATATATCCCTATATCTCTTCCCTCTTGTGTCACCCTCCCACCCTCCCTATCCCACCCCTCTAGGTGCTCACAAAGCACTGAGCTGATCTCCCTGTGCTATGCAGCTGTTTCCCACTAACTATCTATTTTACATTTGGTAGTGTATATATGTCTGTGCCACTCTCTCACTTCATCTCAGTTTCCCCTTCCCCTTCCCCATGTCCTCAAGTCCATTCTCTATGTCTGCATCTTTATTCCTGTCCTGCCCCTAGGTTCTTCAGAACCTTTTTTTTTTTAGATTCCATATATATGTGTTAGCATACGGTATTTGTTTTTCTCTTTCTGACTTACTTCACTCTGTATGACAGACCCTAGGTCCACCTACCTCACTACAAATAACTCAATTTCGTTTATTTTTTGGCTGCGTTGGGTCTTAGTTGCTGCACTTGGGTTTTCTCTAGTTGTGGCGAGCAGGCTTCTCATTACAGTGGCTTCTCTTGTTGCTGAGCATGGGCCCTAGGCATGCAGGTTTCAGTAGTTGTGGCTCATGGGCTCAGTAATTGTGGTGCATGGGCTTAGTTGCTCCGCAGCATGTGAGATCTTCCCGGACCAGGGATCGAACCCATGTCCCCTGAACTGGCAGGCGGATTCTTCTTTTTTTTTTTCTCTCTTTCTTTTTAATAAATGGTGCATGAGCTTCAGTAGTTGTGGCTCATGGGCTCAGTCTTTAACATAAAAACTCAAGATTTTCCTTGTGTGGAATGACATGAAAGTAATTTTTTTTGTGTTTCTTTGGTTGAGTATCATAGCTGTTTTTTGATGTTTATGAAAATTAGCACTAGGATAGTTTAGATACATTTAGATAATTTTCTTAATGGTTTTCCCATAGCCTTCCAACTAAGCAGTGAAACACCCTTTAATAAAGGTACAGGAGGGACTTCCCTGGTGGCACAGTGGTTAAGAATCCGCCTGCCGGGACTTCCCTGGTGATGCAGTGGTTGGGAATTTGCCTGCCGATGCAGGGGACACAGGTTCGATCCCTGGTCCAGGAAGATCCCACGTGCCGTGGAGCAACTAAGCCCATGTATGATTGTTTTTAATGTAATAACATATACTCATTAAATATATTTATGAATTATTTCACATCTTAAAAATGAACCAAGGATAAACCTTCTTCTCTTTCACCTAGTTCTTTAATCCTCTATTCTTTTTTATACTAAAACTCTTCCTATTCTATTCTTTCCATTCTTTCTTGAACCTACACTAATTAAGATTTTTAACTCCAACTTCTAGAATTGTTGTTTCCAGGGTTAGTGATGACATCCCCAATGGCTAAATCCAATAGTCAATTTTTTACCCCCTTCTCCCTTAATCTAGCATCAATATTTAATCATTCCAATATTTTTTAAATGCTTTTTTTGCCGTCTGAGTCTAATCTTCCATCATGTTTTCTTTATCTCACTGGCTGCTGCTTCTTATTTTCCTTTCCTGTACCCTCATCACTATTCTTATTTTAAATATTAGTTTAGGAATTAGTCTTTAGACATCTTCTCTATCAACACTAGATTCTTAGGTGATCTGATTTAGTCCTATGACTAAATCACCAATTCGATACTTAGAAATACTCAAATTTATGTCTCCAAATAAGATCTGTCTCCAGCACTTTTGCTTCCTGTTCAACATTTTCTCTTTAATATATAATATGAATATAATTTTTGTTACATTATAATGATATAAATCTCATTATAAATCTCAAGTTTAGCATATATGCACAATACAATTCAATCTTTGCTACAATCTACCCCTCCTTCAGGCTTCCCCTTCTCAGTATATGGCAACTTTTTGTATCATGTTGTCAAATTCTTCTCTTTTTGTCACATTCAATCTCCATGATACCAGAAAATTTTGTTAGCTTTACCTTAAGATAAATTCAAAACAGAATACTTCTCACCACCACCACTGCTACCACCCAAGACAGCATCATCTTTCCCTCGGTGTGTTGCCTTGTTTATACCAGAAATAATACTGTCAAAACATAAATCAGATCATGTTCTTTCCCTGCTTACAACTCTCTAGGGCTTCCCAACTCATAGTAAAAGCTTAATTTCTTAAAAGCTCTGTGTGATCAAGCCCTCATTACCACTATGACTTTGTTGCCTACCTCACTCCTCCTCAACAATTTAACTCTAGCCTTTGGTGTTATTGCCATTCCTCAAACATACTTAGGCACATTGCCATGCCTGGAACTTTACACTCCCTGCGTTTTCCTCCTAGAATGCCTTTCCCAGGATATTTATGTGGCTTGCTCCCCAATTTCCTACAAGTGTTGATAAAGCACCAGCTCTCAAAGATACTTCCCGTGACCATTCTATAAAAAGAATCCTCTTCACTTGCTTTCAATTTGTCCTTCTCTGCTTTTCTTTAAATAACACTATTGCCACATAACATTCATTTCTTTCATTTTTATTCTTCCCACGCTACTTTATAAGACTCATGTCAGCAAGGACTCTGAAAACTCTCTTCATTCTTGTAATTTTCAATCCTTCAAACAATGTCTTACACAGAGGAGATTCGAAATAAATATCTATCTATCGACTGAGTTAACAATCCTCCAAACACTTTATGACCACATTAGAAATAGTATTAATAAACATGAGTGGAGAGTACTGAATTTATCAATGGAGCTTTGTCAAAATTCATCCAAATTGTTATCTTTCTCCAATTACACTTGAATATTATATCAGATCCTTTGAGTGGAGGAAATTCTCACAAAAGTCTCTTGATTATTCTCATTTAAAAACCTCTACCCCAGATTTTTGACACTCTTGGGCTTCCACTAGCTCCAAATGGCATAATTGTCTTCATGGAGCTTCACAGCCACCCAAGAACTATTTTTGACGATTAGTAAGACAGGATGAGTTATGAGATCATAGTTAGTGTGACAGTTCAGAGTAAATGCTTGATGCATTATAACTCATCTGGGAACATGTAGCTAAATGATGGATAGACTCCAAAGGCCTAAGAAACTACTTCACAGTGAACTACTGAAAACAGAAAGGTCACAACCAACCCTCAGCATCCCTGAAGCTCCAATGTAAACCAAGAAGTAAGGTTTGCAAAGGTGGATCTATGTAAGCATACTTACAACAGCAGTTATAATTCTACATAAGATACTCAGGTGAACAATAAGTATAATTTCATTTTTATCTTTGAATTTAACTTCAATATGAAGCCCCCTTTAACCACTTGGCAGAAATTAATCTCATTCTTTTATTTTTTATTTTTATTTTTTTGATGTTCTGTATCCTCTTCCTTGAAACTGGTTCTGAAATCTGGAGTCTTTGTATAGTGGCAAGGTATGGGATGGAGATGGAATTCAAGTTATCAATTGAATTTATTACATTTATTCAATGTAATCTGCCACTGAGGGCATTCACTAAGAGTTAGATCTTCCTGTATGGCCACCTCTCAGTTTTCTATCAATTGCAGCTTTTTAGGCCTTGCAGTTCTTTAATAAATCTGGTAACCAGGTAACATTTTTCTGCTTTAGTAAAAATTTTAGAGGGTTGTGTACAGTTCATTTACACACTCACTTCCCTGCTGTTCTTAAACAAATGGAGTTTATTTGCCAAGTACAGAACATTTTACACTGTGGTTTACTGAGATGCACTGTGTTTCACAACATTCTTGCCACTCTAGTGTGCAGACTTGTTTTGCTGTTTCTATACTTTTCTGGGAAGTCCTTGAAGCTGTCTAAAATCCTGTCTCCTTAAGTATATTACAAAATCATATATTCTTTGGGACCCTACTCTCTGCTCTTACATCCAAAAATCCTTCAGGATTTACAAAATTCTCCTTGTTTCACCTACAACTCTTTCCTAACTCCTAGACCAGAAACTTTTACAAATCTCAGGGACTCAAATTCTTGTTTGAAAGTCATCATTTTTACCAGGTTTCCCCCGATATATGTTGTATTTGTCTGGAAACCTTTCTATTTCTCCCCATTCTTTCCACTTTCACCCTTTTCTAAAAAGTTCCATGCTTTTCTTCCTTGAAACAGTAAGTACTATCATAAAATTGTCAAAGAGAGCAGATTAGAGAAGGTGGCAAATGGTAAAAGAAAATACAAGGAACAAAAGCAAGGAATAGAAATAATGATTTTAAAACTTACAGTAGTCAAAACCATAGAGACAGAAAGTAGAATGGTGGTGGCCAGGGGCTGAGGGGAAAGGGAAATGAGAAGTTAATGTTTAATGGGTACAGCATTTTAGTTTTACAAGATGAAAAATGTTGTGGAGATAGATGGTGGTGATGGTTGCACAACATTATGGATGTATTTAATATCACTGAACTGTACACTTAAAATGGTTAAGATGTGTGTGTTTTGGGGTATTTAAATTTGAATAAAAATGTTAGCAAGAGGTGGATCTGAAAAAGGCAAGGATGTCAAAAACACATTAGCAGGAACAAATGGAACTTAAAACTGTATAATGTTGGGCTTCCCTGGTGGTGCAGTGGTTGGGGGTCTGCCTGCCGATGCAGGGGACACGGGTTCGTGCCCTGGTCCGGGAGGATCCCACATGCCACGGAGCGTCTGGGCCCATGAGCCATGGCCACTGGGCCTGCGCGTCCGGAGCCTGTGCTCTGCAACAGGAGAGGCCACAACGGTGAGAGGCCCGCATACAGAAAAAAAAAAAAAAAAAAAAAAAAAAAAAAACTGTATAATGTAAAATATTTCACTGTGATCCCCAGGTTAACACTCACTGTCCCTTCTATGTAGTCTTGGAGCTTTGTCACTTTACTCCCAGGTTCCCTCCCTTCCATAAAACCATGCCTCTGATTTTTAGTCACGCTTAGTCTGCCAATGGCATTGAAAATTAAGGAGTTATCCTTCCTTAGAGGTTGGCACAACTTGGGACAGTGTCCAAAAGTAAAGGTAAGAAGTTGTAACCATGGACATGCCAGAGGTTGGGAAGGTGAGGGAAGCTTGAGGATCTGAGGCTGGCCTCTTTCTCTTTCCCCATGGATTACATTATAGTCCTTAAGCCTGCTTGTTAAGTTAGGTATGGGGACACACTAAGACAGACGTGCAATAAGAACAATGTTAAGATGGTAAATTTTATATGTATTTTATCATAATAAAACAATGGGAAAATGCATTATTTTGTCACATAGAGGAGTATGCAGCATTTGCCGGTGATACATGGTTTCTTGATACCCCAGACTCTCCCTAAATATTAGCTCCTCATATAATCAGTGCCCTCCTTGCCACCCCACCCCATCCACACACCTAGTTAGGAATCTTCATGGTACTGAATTCTTTAAAAAAATGCTGAATTCTTTAAAAAAAAAGTCATACTAATGTGAAAATGGATATCAATAGCCTACTTTTCCTCAGCAAAGAAATAAACAATTTATATAAAAAGAGGATCATATAGGAAGGATAAAATATTATGCAAGAGTGGTAGACAGGTCTTACGTGGCTGCAGGTTATAGTATGCAGGCCTAAACATGAGACCGAATCAGCTATGTGAACACAAAGTGAACGAGCTTATATTAGCCAGTATGAGTAACACCAGCTACTATGACCCAAAATTCTCAAATCTTAATGACGACACAATGAAAGTCATTTCTTATGTAATCAAAATAAAATGTGGGTGTTTCTGATTGGGCAGTTTTCTTGGTGGCTTGTTTCCCAACAGTCACTCAACTTCAGGGATCTGGGATGCTCTCACCTTGGATGCCACCCACCATCCTCAAAATGCAGGCTACAATGTCACTGCATAACACAAGGATATTTATTGTCATTAATCTGCAAGTGGCAATCTTTCTTGCACCCTAATGCCATTGGATCCAATTCCTTATGTGGCTCACCTAGATTAAGGGGCTGAAACATGTAGTCTTCTTGTGTTGAAATTCTTTGGTGAAAGCATAGATTTATCACTACCTCATGACTTTTATGACCAACTGTTTGTAGGACAGAAAGGGGAGGGTAGAGACTTTAATAAAAATAAGCTTTCCTAATAGCAACTGTAACATCAAACTAAAAGCTAGTTTGCCAATGAATGAAGCATTAAAATGTCTGGTGGTCAGGCATTTGCCTTGCCTGCCTTTCCCATCCTTCTCTGATAATAACAATGTCTTAGAATATGAGAGTATAATGGACAGCAGTATGTCTATAACTATTAAATGTCAAAAGAATATAAATCAGATAAAAATGAAAAATTCTGAACAGTAGTCTAGGTTTAAATTCTAAGCCCTCAACAAATTTAACAGGAAGGCCATATATTCAGTTACTCATTAAACCTATTTTCATATGAGAGGATCTCCATGTTTTATGAACTCTCCCACCATACCACCACCACACACCCACACCCACACATACACACACGCAGAAAAAAAAGACACTAGAAGAAAGAATTTGAGCTTTGTGGAAATAGAAAAGGCAGAAAAAACTTTGAAAAGGAAACAGAGAAGAAATAGGAGTTCTGGCTGATCTCTAATATTAGTGAATATCAGGAAAATGTTTAAGCAAAAAAGAAGAGGTGTGGGATTTTTCAGTGAACTCTTTGAAATGGAAAAAAATAGCAATGAATTTAAAAAAAAAACACAAGAGGTGGGTGATTGTTCTGATTTTCACACTATGATTTAAATTTAGCTTTTAAAATTTTCTGCTCTAACAGTTTAGACATTTAAAAAAATAAAGAACTTTTACAAAGTTAGATATTTCCTGTTGCATTTAAGGCACTCTATGTTCAGAAAATGTCATAATGTCATTAAGTCGCCTTCACAGACACAGGATTTTATCCTCTTACTGTAGGCTCTTAATGCAGTGAGTGCTTCAGGGAGTACAAGGTAAAGCCTGGGGACCTGACAAAAAGTTTTCAAATCCTTACAGTTGGGCTTGAATTTTAATATTGTGTCATTAAGAAAATGACTCTCAATTAGTGTGGTATTTACTCTCTCATTTTGTTTTTACAAGGCCCATCTTTCAAAAATTCCCATCTGTAAAATATATTATTTCAGTTATAAAAGTGTTTGAAAATTAATACCTGAAAAATAGCATGTTATCATATTGCTTTCAATGTATGACATAACTAAATGTGTTGCTAGGCAACTAGCTATGGCTTTTGGAAAACTGCATACTTTATAATAGATTACTTTAGAGTCACTTTTTCAAAACAAATAGAATAGAGGTATCTAAAAGCATCTTCTGAAATTCTTTGTAGAAAATGTTTTTTTTTAAAGTCAACATCTCCAAAAGTGAAGAGGAGATGCTCTTGTCATATAGGTATCAAGTTTTCATTTTGCAGAGAGATAGATAAAGACAGAGGGAGAAAGGGGAGGGGGCGGCTTAAATCTATTTATAAGCATTTAAACTGCTAATGGAAATGTTAATTATGAATTATTCATTATATTCAATTTTTATTCAAATATTTCTTTGGTTTAAAAAACAATATAATCATTTGGAAAAACTGAACTAAAAGAAAGAATAATTTTAAATAAATATAAAATAAATTTCTAGAGCCCTGGTTCTCTCTACTGATTTCTCAACTGGAGAATGTTCCATGAGCACTTGAGAAGAATGTGTATTCTGTTGTTTTTGGAATGTCCTATAAATAACAATTAAGTCCATCTTGTTTAATGTATCATTTAAAGCTTGTGTCTCCTTATTTATTTTCATTTTGGATGATCTGTCCATTGGTGAAAGTGGGGTGTTTAAGTCCCCTACTATGACTGTGTTACTGTCGATTTCCCCTTTTATCGCTGTTAGTATTTGCCTTATATAATGAGGTGTTCCTATGTTGGGTGCATAAATATTGACAATTGTTATATCTTCTTCTTGGATTGATCCCTTGATCATTGTGTAGTGTCTTTCTCTGTCTCTTGTAATAGTCTTTGTTTTAAAGTCTATTTTGTCTGATGTGAGAATTGCTACTCCAGCTTTCTTTTGATTTCCATTTGCATGGAATATCTTTTTCCATCCCCTCACTTTCAGTCTGTATGTGTCCCTAGGTCTGACGTGGGTCTCTTGTAGATAACATATATACAGGTCTTGTTTTTGTATCCATTCAGCCAGTCTATGTCTTTTGGTGGGAGCATTTAATCCATTTACATTTAAGGTAATTATCGATATGTATGTTCCTATTATCATTTTCTTAATTGTTTTGGGTTTATTATTGTAGGTCTTTTTCTTCTCTTGTGTTTCCCACGTAAAGTTCCTTTAGCATTTGTTGTAAAGCTGGTTTGGTGCTGCTGAATTCTCTTAGCTTTTGCTTGTCTGTAAAACTTTCTGAATGTGATTCTTGCTGGGTAGAGTAATCTTGGTTGTAGGTTTTTCTCCTTCATCACTTTAAATATGTCCTGCCACTCCCTTCTGGCTTAGAGAGTTTCTGCTGAAAGTTCAGCTGTTAACCTTATGGGGATTCCCTTATGTGTTATTTGTTGTTTTTCCCTTGCTGCTTTTAATATTTGTTCTTTGTATTTAATTTCTGGTAGTTTGATTAATATGTGTCTTGGCGTGTTTCTCCTTGGATTTATCTTGTATGCAACTCTCTGTGCTTGTTGGACTTGATTAACTATTTCCTTTCCCATAATAGGGAAGTTTTCAACTATAATCTCTTCAAATATTTTCTCAGTCCCTTTCTTTTTCTCTTCTTCTTCTGGGACCCCTATAATTTGAATGTTGGTGCATTTAATGTTGTCCCAGAGGTCTCTGAGACTGTCCTCAGTTCTTTTCATTCTTTTTTCTTTATTCTGCTCTGCAGTAGTTATTTCCACTATTTTATCTTCCAGGTCACTTATCCGTTCTTTTGCCTCAGTTATTCTGCTATTGATCCCTTCTAGAGAATTGTTCATTTCATTTATTATGTTGTTCATCACTGTTTGTTTGCTCTTTAGTTCTTCTAGGTCATTGTTAAACATTTCTTGTATTTTCTCCATTCTATTTCCAAGATATTGAATCTTTACTATCCTTATTCTGAATTCTTTTTCAGATAGACTGCCTATTTCCTCTTCATTTTTTAGGTCTGGTGGCTTTTTGCCTTGCTCCTTCATCTGCTGTGCGTTTCTCTGTCTTCTCATTTTGTTTAACTTACTGTGTTTGGGATCTCCTTTTTGCAGGCTGCAGGTTCGTAGTTTTCATTGTTTTTGGTGTCTGTCCCCAGTGGCTAAGGTTGATTCAGTGGGTTGTGTACCTTTCCTGGTGGAGGGGACTGTTGCCTGTGTTCTGGTGGATGAGGCTGGATCTTGTCTTTATGGTGAGCAGGTCCATGTCTGGTGGTGTGTTTTGGGGGGTCTGTGGCCTTATTATGATTTTAGGCAGCCTCTGTGCTAATGGATGGTGCTGTGCTCCTGTCTTGCTAGTTGTTTGGCATGGGGCATCCTGCACTGTAGCTTTCTGGTTGTTGAGTGGAGCTGGGTTTTGGCATTGAGATGGAGATCTCTGGGAGATTTTTGCTGTTTGATATTATGTGGAGCTGGGAGGTCTCTTGTGGACCAGTGTCCTGAACTTGGCTCTACCACCTCAGTAGCACAGCCCTGATGCCTGGCTGGAGCACCAAGAGCCTGTCATCCACATGGCTCAGAATAAAAGGGAGAAATGAAAGAAAGAAAGAAAGAAAGAAAGAAAGAAAGAAAGAAAGAAAGAAAGAAAGAAAGAAAGAAAGAAAGAAAGAAAGAAAAAAGAAAGAAAGAAAGGAAGGAAGGAAAGAAAGAAGCTATACAGACAAAATCACACACAGAAGCATACATTTACACACTCACAAAAAGAGAAAAAGGGAAAAGTATATATATGTATCGTTGCTCCCAAAGTCCACCTCCTCAATTTGGGATGATTCGATGTCTATTCAGGTATTCCACAGATGCAGGATACATCAAATTGATTGAGAAGATCTAATCTGCTGCTCCTGAGGCTCCTGAGGCTGCTGGGAGACATTTCTCTTTCTCTTGGTTGCACAGCTCCCAGGGTTCAGCTTTGGATTTGGCCCCGCCTCTGTGTGTAGGTAGCCTGAGGGTGGCTGTTCTTCACTCAGACAGGAAGGGGTTAAAGGAGCAGCTGATTCGGGGGCTCTGGCTCACTCAGGCCGGGGGAAGGGAGGGGTACGGATGCGGGACGAGCCTGCAGAGAGGCCATTGTGACATTGCACCAGCCTGAGGTGTGCCTGTGCGTTCTCCCGGGGAAGTTGTCCCTGCATCCCGGGACCCTGGCAGTGGCGGGCTGCACAGGCTCCCGGGAGGGGAGGTGTGGAGAGTGACCTGTGCTCGCACACAGGCTTCTTGGTGGCTGCAGCTGCAGCCTTAGACTCTCATGCCCGTCTCTGGGGTCCGCGCTAATAGCTGTGGCTCGCGCCCGTTTCTGGAGCTCCTTTAAGCGGCGCTCTTAATCCCCTCTCCTCCCGCACCAGGAAACAAAGAGACAAGAAAAAGTCTCTTGCCTCTTCAGCAGCTCCAGACCTTTTCCCGGACTCCCTCCTGGCTAGCTGTGGTGCACTAGCCCCTTCAGGCTGTGTTCACGCCGCCAACCCCAGTCCTCTCCCTGCTATCTGACCGAAGCCCAAGCCTCAGCTCCGAGTCCCCGCCCACGCCGACGGGTGAGCAGACAAGCCTCTCAGGCTGGTGAGTGCTGGTCGGCACTGATCCTCTGTGCGGGAATCTCTCTGCTTTGCCCTCTGCACCCCTGTTGCTGCGCTCTCCTCCGTGGCTCCAAAGCTTCCCCCCTCCACCACCCTCCGTCTCCACCAGTGAAGGGCCTTCCTAGTGTGTGGAAACCTTTCCTCCTTCACAGCTCCCTGCCACTGGTGCAGGTCCCGTCCCTATTCTTTTGTCTTTGTTTGTTCTTTTTTCTTTTGCCCTACCCAGGTACGTGGGGGAGTTCCTTGCCTTTTGGGAGGTCTGAGGTCTTCTGCCAGCGTTCAGTAGGTATTCTGTAGGAGTTGTTCCACATGTAGATGTATTTCTGATGTATTTGTGTGGAGGAAGGTGATCTCCACGTCTTACTCTTCCGCCATCTTGAAGCTCCTCCCCTGAGGTGAGCTTCTTAATGGCTTTGATTCCCAGTTCTCACATTCTGTTTCTGAAGATCAGGGATGAGTCTTGGTGATACATATGCTTAATAACTTGTCCAGATTATTCAGATTGCATTTAGCCTTGGAAAAATGTGCTTCATTGCTTTGAAAAGTTGGTATCAAGTGATTACTTATAAATTACTGACTTCTACTATTAACTGAAAATTGCCCACCTTTTACTGCTTCTTTCCTGTTGGTTTTATTGAAATCACTTAATTTTGTTACAAATTAATAATCATGTTTTTGCTTCAAAATTCTCAGTGTTTTATCATATTAACAGAAGTTGTTTCTATGTTACTTTTTCCTGGTTTCATGGCTTGTCACACTTTCTTTTTTTATACCATGCACTTCCCTTCTAGAAAAATTTATTTTGATGCATGTTACCATTAGCTGGATATATCTTCAAGTAATTTTTTCAGGGTGACTGCTTAAGTGATATAATTTTCATGTCCTTGCATGTCAGAGAATCTCTTTCTCTTCTCCTTCCAAATAAATGATGGCTTCTCAGGGTATAGAATTCTTCGGCCTTAATATTCTTTTCTTTCAAAGCTACTGATGTTTTAGTATTAATTTCTGCCCCTCAGTGATCAGGAGAAAAAAAATCTAATACCAACCTCATTATATCTTTTGAAAGCAACCCATCTTTTCTGTTGGATATGCAGGGTGTCTATTTTCACTACGTTTTCTTGGTACTCTCTGACCTCTTTTGATCTGATGTCTCAAGTCTTTCCTCAGATCAGGAAACTTTTTTAAATGTTTATTTGATGATCATCTGTCCACCTCCTTTTTCTGTTCTCTTTTATTCTAATTTCAAACAGCAGTATAGTGGTTCTTCTAATCCTTACCCAATATATTTCAAATCTTAGTATCCAAATAGATACTTTTTCCTGAAAAATCCAATCAAATAATTACCTCTTTTTAAAAATTTTATCATAATTATTTTTACATGAGTAAATTCTTTTCTGATCTTAGATTTCCTCTTTTTAAATTCCAATACTCTAGATTTTATTGTAATTAAAAATTTGATCTTTTATTTGGTTCCTCCTATTCTGTTTTGTGAATTTACTCCATAGCTCCCGAGTTTCAATAGATTTACACCCAGCTTTTGTGTTACTCAGTCTTTCTAAGGTCACATTATGTATATATATTGTATTCAAGTTAATTTCTATCCCCTGTTTTTGGATAATGAATTTAACAGATGTGCTGCCCCTTTTATAATTTACAAATTTGTCCTCAATAAAAGTCAAGTGCATACATACGTGGCTTTTGTCCATGCCAAATCTAAGTGAAGAACTACTGGAAACTGCCACTCCATTTTCATAAAGGAAGCAGGTAAACTACTCTTTTATATGCTCATATTGATCATTTTGATAAACTTTCCAATAAATATATAATAACATTTAGTAAGAATCTTTGAGAAACTTCTTTGAATTTTTTTTGAATTTTTGATAGTAAAAGACCAAGGCACTATGGGTAAAATTTGATAGACTGAGATAAACAGCTAGCTACTATAGAATTTGCTATGCTCAGTTACCTGGCACCTAATTCAAATACTTAAAAAAAAATCAATATACTATAAGTCCCAACTCTCCTAAATAATGATCTTTAGACTTTGTATAAAGGATGTTGCTTACATATAATTTGTTTGTTTGCCTTTGTAATTGAATAATGATTACTCTTCAAGTAATATTTTCCTCTAAATATTTACTGCCATTAAATTCCTTTTTAAACCAAAGGTCACATTTAGAAGAGCCAAGTAGATCCCTGATTGGAAATCTCCAGGAGTGGTCAACAGTGAGTAGTATATGACTTGCTACCTATAACCAAGTTTTCTAATATTAATTATGCATGCCAGAAACCCAGTGTGTGTATTAGTCAGGGTTTCCAGAGAAACACAACCAACAGGACATGTACTTATATTAAAAGGTTTTATAAAAATTGGCTCACATGAATTTAGAGTCTGACAAGACCCAAATCTATAATGTGGGCTGGCAACCTGTATACCCAGAAGGACTGATGTTGCAAATAAAGATTGAAGGCAGGCTGCTGGAGAATTGCGCCTTGTTCCAGTAGGTCAGTCTTTTTTCTATTTAGGCTTTCCTTCAGCTGACTGGATGAGGCCCACACTCATCATGGAGGGCAATCTGCTTTACTCAAGATTCACCCATTTAAATGTTAATCACATCTAAAACATAATCCAAGTTCGCACATAAAATGAACCCTCACAGAGTCATAAAGAAAAAAAATCATTAAATGGAGTCCAGAGATCTTAATCAATTTATTTAACCAATTTGAGTTGCCATATACTTCATATACTGCCATATACTTATTACATCCTCATAACCATTAAGTGGTTATGAGGATGAAATAACACGACACAGTGAAGCACAGAATGCAAGCCAGAAATGGGTAAATAACCAGAGTCAGAAATTTTTCCTGTGTTACAAAAAGGAACAAAAGATACCAGTTGATCTCTGGAGGATATGGCAGAAGAATCAGGAAGGGGAACATAATATTCATTGATTCTCTAGAGTTTCCAATTTACTTTCTCACCTAATTAGTTTTAAATTACTGAGCTGGGCAATTTCTAAATGAGGCAGTTAGTATACCAGTTAAGAATAGTGGTGTTTATGCAGGCAGACCTGGATTGGTGTTCAAGCCCCAGCACTTACTTGCAAAGACAGAAAGAAGTCTTACTTATCCTTTTATATAGTCAAGCAGATATAACCCATTACATACATGTTTCAAGATAAACAATAATTGGTCCTCAGGTAAGAGGCTTGTGCAGCCACCTAACTAACCCTCCTGAACCTCAATTTCCTCATCTGTAAAAGTAATGAGTGCTTGTCCTTCATAGAGTGCCATAAAGATTTATGAGATAACGCATGGAAGCACTTGACAAAATGCCTAGTATATAGGAAGATAAACAACAATATAGGAAGATAAACAAGCAATATCTTTTATTATAACATATTAGTAGTTAGGCCCCCCTTGTTATACTAGCTTAAGAAATAATATAATTAATTATTAGCAAAAATATATTGAGAATACATATACATTAAAATACTAGATAAATATGGAAAATTATCAGACAGTTACTCTGATATTTTACTCTATAAAGACTTACTTTCCAAAGGAGTTATTTCATATCAATTCTAAAATGTGATAAAAATCATATATGGGATTACCACTGCTATTATGTTTCAGTACCTCATGGGAAATTTTACTTAAATCTGTGCAACCTCTCGATGATTAAGTTCTATTGAATTTAAAGAAAGTTTTTCATCAACTTTGTTTCTGAGGTTTACTAATAAAGAGAAATAGAACCTAAATCCCAAAATAGAACATTCTCAAGGATAAGATTCCAAAAGGTCATAGAATCAAATTAACATTGTGCTTAGTTTCATTTCCCATCAAAAATGAAATTTTGCATATAACATTTTAAATTCTCAATATGTGGTGTTAATATACATGTGTGTTTGGAGGAAGGCAAGATTAATTCTACATTAGGTTAATACATTACTGGAAGTTAAATCTGATCACATTAAATTACCAAAGTAACAAAAGAGAGACAGAAATTTAAGCATGCAAAACTGAGTCTAAATCTACAATTAAAGGGGGAAATGATTAACATATGTGTCATAAGTAACATTCATAAACCTTTTCAAAAGGTTTGACTGTGCAGAGAACAAACAGTGAAAATAGACCTCTTATCTCTAGAAAACACATTTGTTAGGCTTAGAAACAAAATATAAATTATGTATACGATTGCTGCAATGAAAAAATACAATTGTTGCTTGAAAAATTCATTAAATTGTAAATAAACTGTAGTTAACCCGTATGTTGATTATTTATCTCAAGAATTTGGGAGGGATTTGAATGCCTACATGGTGCATAGAATTAAGGTAGGCAGTGTTTTGACATTTTATCTGAAGTGAAGGTGGAAATCACAGAAAGAGAGAGAGAGAGAGAGAGAGAGAGAGAGAGAGAGAGAGAATAGAACTACATAAAAGCAGACCCCAAAGCCAGGACTACACAAAAAAGAATCAAGTAGAAATTGGAGTAATGATTTCCATGTATTTTAATCTAATAAATCAGGCCACAAAGTGCCAAATAATCTGATGTGTGGGCTTTAGAGAGTAAACCTTAAAAACCTGTCAATTTGAAAGCTAATTTTAAGAGACTTGAAATTGCATCAAAAATGAAAAGAAGAGGGGCTTCCCTGGTAGTGCAGTGGTTAAGAATCTGCCTGCCAAGGCAGGGGACAAGGGTTTGAGCCCTGGTCCGGGAAAATCCCACATGCTGCAGAGCAACTAAGCACATGCACCCATAACTACTGAGCCTGTACTCTAGAGCCCACAAGCCACAACTAGTGAGCCTGCATGCCACAACCACTGAAGCCCGCATGACTAGAGTCCATGCTCCACAACAAGAGAAGCCACTGCAATGAGAAGCCCGTGCACAGCAACGAAGACACAATGCAGCCAAAAATAAATAAATAAATCTTAAAAATAAGTAGATAAATAAAAATGTTTTGAAAAAAGAAAAGAAGAGGTGACAATCATCTGAAATCTTGGGTGTTGATTCCAGTTCATGGCAGCCTCCTAGCTGTGTGAAGTAATTGAAGGGGACTGTAAGTTTTTTCTTTCTTCACTTTCTCTTTAACATATAACAACCTGGTTGCCTTTTTTTTTCCAGTAGCTAAAATCAGTATACTATACTGATGAACTACTAATGCTCTGAAAAAAATAACCTTATCACACTCTGTTAATATCCTTTTCCTCTAAAATGGAAGGAGATTCAATGGCTTTAAAGTGCCAGAGTCCTTTGTGATGCAAGCACTATAGAGAAAGTAGATATCTGTATCAGAGAGTCTAGAGGCTGTAAGGACAGAGAAAAATTAAAAATAAGAGGCTTAATTCTCCTCTTGAAAATAAGGAAAGGGATCCCTCTTCTTTGTTTTTCTTAAAAGTATTTACCTTAGAAAACTTGTATGTACTTTCTCCTCTCTTTGAAATGTACATAAGTCTCTCTGAAGACTAGATAGGCCTTTTGTCAGCTTTTGACCTAGGTCTCTCTGGAGGCCCTGGGACCTATCTCTTTGAATGTAACAATTAGATATAGCACCTCTACATTCCAGTTTCTATGTGAGTGTAGGAGCCTAACTTCTGTGTGTTCCTTGCTCCAAGTTGCAATACTACCTCCTGCCATAAGATATGAGAGTTTGTTTTTTTCTCTAAGTAAAGGCAATTAGCAAACACAGATGATCAATCTCAATTACCAGCTACATTTAAGATGTGTTACAAATGGTATTGTGTAGTCCTCTTACCTGAGGACCAATTATTGTTTATCTTGAAACATGTATGTAATGGGTTATATCTGCTTGACTATATAAAAGGGTGAGACTTCTTTCTGTCTTTGCAATCTTTGAGTGGATTTCCTGTGATGTGTGTCACATTTTGGTTTAATGCTTATTCAATAATAAAATTGTGTGGAGAGGTTTTCTGGGTTGGGAGCAGGTTTTGTTTCTAATTATATTTCCCCAAAAAGATCATTTCATGATTTTGAGTAGGAGATAGAGCAAGATATCTAACTGTCCTACATAGATATTTTTGAGAAAAATAAACAACTTTTTATTAATATACACTTAAAGATATTAAGAAGCATTTTTGCTGGCACAAATATCTAATTAATCCAGGACAGAGAATTGTCCATTTTCTCCACCAAGATAGAATATCAACCATCTCTTTTGATGTTTCATTGAAATATTTTCTTTTGGTCCCCTGCTTTAATTTAGAACATTTCTAATTTATTCTTTTTTTTTTCTTTTTTTTTGGCCGTGCCTGGCGGTTTGCAGGATCTTACTTCCCCAACGAGGGATTGAACCTGTGCCCTCAGCAATGAAAGCACAGAGTCCTATCCACTGGATCACCAGGGAATTCCTTCTAATTTATTCTTAAGGAAAATCAAATTCCTGCTCTTTTGTATTCATTAAAAATTATTTTAATTCTATAAAATATAAACAAAAGTTGTTGACCAGCTTCATAATGAATTCATAATTGCAACAATAAATATGTCCATAACTATAGAGTCAAAATCAACAGTTTGTTGTTAAATTGGAGTCAGGTTTTGATCCTTGGGAAGAAACATGGCCAAACCAAGGTAAGAAACCAAAAAAGTAAGACTCCTAGAAGGGGGGAGAAATAGGCAGCAAGAGAGAAAACTTAAAAAGAAGAAATAGTTATCTTCCCTATAGTACTGAAATTTGAACCATAGAGGATAACTAATATTACCTCCTTATTAATTCCTCATTGGCTAAAGTCTGGAATTGGGACCATTGATCAAGAATTGACTATAGAGACTCATGAACTTAGAATAAAGAGACACCAGGAAAGAGTAAGAAAGAATTACAGTATATTAATGTTCCATTAGGAAACAAGTTCTTTGAGACATTATTTCTGTTGGAAAATATCCACTCAATTTTAACTGTAAACTGGTGTCATTTGGAAGCTGACATTCAGATTTTCTTTATAAAGGTGAATTATGTTTCATTTTGACAGTTATAACATTAATTTTTTTCAATGAATGTTTTTCAACTATTGATCAGGTTTCAGTGGAAGTGAAGTCTGGTTCATATATATATGCCCATATTTTTATAGATATTATACTTTCTGTTTTGTATTTTCAGTAGTTTGTGGCAATTTATTTTGCAACCTTTGAAGACATAACAGATTTTGTCCTTTTAAAACTTTTCAATTTCCTATTTTGTCACATCAAATACGTTGGAAATTTTTAATAAAAGATGAGTTTTCCATTTTAAGTCTTCTGTTTCACTGCAAAGAGATAATGCATACTTTAGAGCAGAGTATCAACTAGCACAATATTTTGGCTATCCTGACAAGATATCAAGATCGAAGATTTCACAGTGGGGAAAAACACACAATAATCCAGTATTAAGAGATCATGTTTCTTCTCCTGATGTATCCAGTTGGGGGCAAGATGTTTGACTCTTTTAGGTTTATTCCCTCCTTGATGAAAAGAATGTATATCAATCCTTGCCTGGTCTGGCCACTGGGTTGTGGTAAAATGCATATGAGTTATTAATAAATGTATTTTTTAAAAAACTAACACAAAGTTATTGTAATTTTAAAAAATCCACTCACCCTAATGCTGAATAATCCAAGAGAAGCTACAGAGAAGACTAGCTCTCAGCAAAATGTGTAGTTAGAATTTTTTTTGAATATTATTTTATTCTTTTTAGTATAGCAAGTCCTTATCAGTTATCTATTTTATATATATTAGGGTATATATGTCAATCCCAATCTCCCAATTCATCCCACAGCCACCCTTCCTCCCCCACTTCCTCCTTTGGTGTCAATACGTTTGTCCTCTACATCTGTTTATCTATTGCAGCCTTGCAGTCTGGTTCATCTGTACCATTTTTCTAGATTCCACATATATGCATTAATATACGATATTTGTTTTTCTCTTTCTGACTTACTTCACTGTGTAGGACAGTCTCTAGGTCCATTCACGTCTCTACAAATGACCCAATTTTGTTCCTTTTTATGGCTGAGGAATATGCATTGCATATCTGTACCACATCTTCTTTATCCATTCGTCTGTGGATAGGAATTTAGGTTGCTTCCATGACCTGGCTACTGTAAATAGTGCTGCAATGAACATTGGGTTGCACGTGTCTTTATGAATTATGGTTTTCTCTGAGTTAATGCCCAGTAGTGGGATTGCTGGGTCATGGTAATTCTATTTCTAGTTTTTTAAGGAACCTCCATACTGTTCTCCATAGTGGTTGTATCAATTTACATTCCCACCAACAGTGCAAGAGGGTTCCCTTTTCTCCACACCCTCTGCAGCATTTCTTGTTTGTAGATCTTCTGTTGATGGCCATTCTCACCAGTGGGAGGTAATACCTCATTGTAGTTTTGATTTGTATTTCTCTAATAATTAGTGATGTTGAGCATCTTTTCATGTGCCTCTTTGCCATCTGTATGTCTTCTTTGGAGAAATTTCTATTTAGGTCTTCTGCCCATTTTTTGATTGGGTTGTTTGTTTTTTTTAATATTGTGTTGCATGAGCTGTTTATATATTTTGAAGATTAATCCTTTGTCATTGATTCATTTGCAAATATTTTCTCCCATACTGAGGGATGTCTTTTCGTCTTGTTTAGTGTTTCCTTTGCTGTGCAAAAGCTTTTAAGTTTCATTAGGTCCCATTTGTTTATTTTTGTTTTTATTTCCATTACTCTAGGAGGTGGGTCAAAAAAGGTCTTGCTGTGATTTATGTCAGAGGGTGTTTTTCCTATGTTTTCTTCTAAGGGTTTTACAGTGTTCAGTCTTACATTTAGATCTTTAATCCATTTTGAGTTTATTTTTGTGTATGGTGTTAGGGAGTGTTCTAATTTCATTCTTTTACATGTAGCAGTCCAGTTTTCCCAGTACCACTTATTGAAGACATTGTCTTTTCTCCATTGTATATCCTTGCCTCTTTTGTCATAGATTAGTTGACCATATGTGCGTAGGTTAAACTCTGGGTTTTCTATACTGTTCCATTGATCTATATTTCTGTTTGTGCCATTACCATGTTTTCTTGATTACTGTAGCTTTGTAGTATAGTTTGAAGTCAGGGAGTCTGAGTCCTCCAGCTCCGTTTTTTCCCTCAACATTGCTTTGTCTATTCAGGGTCTTTTGTGTCTCCATACAAATTTTAAGATTTTTTGTTCTAGTTCTGTAAAAAATGCCATTGGAAGTTTGATAGAGATTACATTGAATCTGTAGATTGCTTTGGGTAGTATAGTCATTTTCACAATATTGACTCTTCCAATCCAAGAACATGGTATATCTCTCCATGTGTTTGTGTCATCTTTGATTTCTTTCATCAGTGTCTTATACTTTTCTGAGTACAGGGCTTTTACCTACTTAGGTAGGTTTATTACTAAGTATTTTATTCTTTCTGCTGCAGTGGTAAATAGTAGTGTTTCCTTAATTTCTCTTTCATATCTTTCATTGTTAGTGTATAGGAATTCAAGAGATTTCTGTGTATTAATTTTGTATCCTGCAACTTTACTGAATTCATTGATTAGCTCTAGTAGTTTTCTGGTGGCATCTTTAGGATTATCTACATATAGTATCATGTCATCTGCAAACAGTGACAGTTTTACTTCTTCTTTCCCAATTTGTATTCCTTTTATTTCTTTTTATTCTCTGATTGCCATGTCTAGGACTTCCAAACTATGTTGAATAATAGTGGTGAGAGTGGACATCCTTGTCTTGTTCCTGATTTTAGAGAACATGCTTTCAGTTTTTCACCAGTGAGTATGATGTATGCTGTGAGTTTGTCATATATGGCCTTTATTATGTTGAGGTAGGTCCCCTCTGTGCCCACTTTCTGGAGAGTTTTTATCATAAATCGGTGTTGAATTTTGTCAAAAGCTTTTTCTACATCTATTGAGATGTTCATATGGTTTTTATTCTTTAATTTGTTAATATGGTGTATCACATTGATTCTTTTGCATATACTGAAGAATCCTTACATCCCTGGGATAAATCTCACTCAATCACGGTGTATGATCCTTTAAATGTGTGTTGTTGGATTTTGTTTGCTAGTATTTTGTTGAGGATTTTTGCATCTATATTCATCAGTGATATTGGTCGCCTTTTTCTTTTTTTGTAGTATCTTTCTCTGGTTTTTGGTATCAGGGTAATGGTGGTTTTGTAGAATGAGTTTGGGAGTGTTCCTTCCTCTGCAATTTTTTAGAAGAGTTTGAGAAGGATAGGTGTTAGCTCTTCACTAAATGTTTGATAGAATTCACCTGTGAAGCCATTAGGTCATGGACTTTTGTTAGTTGGAAGATTTTTAATCACAGTTTCAATTTCATTACTTGTCATTGGTCTGTTCATATTTTCTATTTCTTCCTGGTTCAGTCTTGGAAAGTTATACCTTTGTAAGAATTTGTCCATTTCTTCCAGGTTGTCCATTTTATTGGCATAGAGTTGCTTATAGTAGTCTCTTATGATGCTTTGTATTTCTGTGGTGTCCATTGTAACTTCTCCTTTTTCATTTCTAATTTTATTGATTTGAGTCCTCTCCCTCTTTTTCTTGATGAGTCTGGCTAAAGGTTTATTAGTTTTGTTTATCTTTTCAGAGAACCAGCTTTCAGTTTTATTGATCTTTGCTATTGTTTTCTTTGTTTCTATTTCATTTATTTCTGCTCTGATCTTTACGATTTCTTTCCTTCTACTAACGTTGGGTTTTGTTTGTTCTTCCTTTTCTAGTTCCTTTAAGTGTAAGGTTAGATTGTTTATTTGAGAGTTTTCTTGTTTCTTTTTTTTTAACAACTTTATTGGAGTATAATTGCTTTACAAGGGTGTGTTAGTTTCTGCTTTATAACAAAGTGAATCAGTTATACATATGTTCCCATATCTCTTCCCTCTTGCATCTCCCTCCCACCCACTCTCGCTATCCCACCCCTTTAGGTGGTCACAAACCACCGAGCTGATCTCCCTGTGCTATGTGGCTGCTTCCCACTAGCTATCTATTTTACTTTATGTTGGTAGTGTATATATGTCCATGCCACTCTCTCACTTTGTCACAGTTTACCCTTCTCCCTCCCCATATCCTCATGTCCATTCTCTAGTAGATCTGTGTGTCTTTTTTCTTGTTTCTTGAGGTAGGATTGTATTGCTCTAAATTTCCCTCTTAGAACTGCTTTTGTTGCATCCCACAGATTTTGGATCATCGTGTTTTCATTGACATTTGTCTCTAAGTGTTTTTGATTTCTTCAGTGATCTCTTGGTTATTTAGTAACATACTGTTTAGCCTCCATGTGTTTGTGTTTTTTACGTTTTTTCCCCTGTAATTTATTTCTAATCTCATAGCATTGTGGTCAGAAATATGCTTGATATGAATTCAATTTTCTTAAATTTACCGAGGCTTGATTTGTGACCCAAGTTGTGACCTATCCTGGAGAATGTTTCATGTGCACTTAAGAAGAAAGTGTAATCTGCTGTTTTCCGATGGAATGTCCTATACATATCAATTAAATCTATCTGGTCTATTGTGTCATTTAAAGCTTGTGTTTCCTTATTAATTTTCTGTCTAGATGATCTGTCCATTGGTGTAAGTGAGGTGTCCTCCACTATTATTGCTGTCGAGTTCCTCTTTTATAGTTGTTAGCATTTGCCTTATATATTGAGGTGCTCCTATGTTGGGTACAGATATATTTACAATTGTTATATCTTCTTCTTGGATTGATACCTTGATCATTATGTAGTGTCCTTCCTTGTCTCTTATAACATTCTTTATTTTTAAGTCTATTTTATCTGATATGAGTATTGCTACTCCAGCTTTCTTTTGATTTCCATTTGCATGGAATATCTTTTTCCATCCCCTCAGTTTCAGTTGGTATGTGTCCCTAGGTCTGAAGTGGGTCTCTTGTAGACAGCATATATGTGTCTTGTTTTTATATCCATTCAGCGAACCTGAGTCTTTTGGTTGGGGCATTTAATCCATTCACATTTAAGGTAATTATCAATATGTATGTTCCTATGACCATTTTCTTAATTGTTTTGGGTTTGTTTTGTAGGTCCTTTTCTTCTCTTGTTTTTCTCACTTAGAGAAGTTCCTTTGCCATTTGTTGTAGAGCTGGTTTGGTGGTGCTGAATTCTCTTAGCTTTTCTTGTCTGTAAAGCGTTTGATTTCTCCATGGAATCTGAATGAGATCCTTGCTGGGTAGAGTAATCTTGGTTTTAGATTCTTCCCTTTTATCACTTTAAATATATCATGCCACTCCCTTTTGGCTTGTAGCACTTCTGCTGAGAAATCAGCTGTTAACCTTATGGAAGTTCCCTTGTATATTATTTGCCATTTTTCCCTTGTTGCTTTTAATAATTTTTATTTGTCTTTAATTTTTTGTCATTTTGATTACTATGTGTCTTGGCATGTTTCTCCTTGGGTTTATCCTGTATAGGACTTGCTGTGCTTCCTGGACTTGGATGGTTATTTCCTTTCTCATGTTAGGGAAGGTTTTGACTATAATCTCTTCAAATAATTTCTTGGGTCCTTTCTCTCTCTCTTCTCCTTCTGGAACCCCTGCAACGCAAAAGTTGGTGCATTTAATGTTGCCCCAGAAGTCTCTTAGGCTGTCTTCATTACTTTTTATTCTTCTTTCTTTATTCTGTTCTGCAGCAGTGAATTCCACCATTCTGTCTTCCAGGTCACTTATCTGTTTTTCTGCCTCAGTTATTCTGCTATGGATTCTTTCCAGTGTATTTTTAATTTCAGTTATTGTATTGTTCTTCTCTGTTTGTTCTTTAATTCTTCTAGGTCTTTGTTAAACATTTCTTGCATCTCCTCTATCTTTGCCTCCATTCTTTTTCCGAGGTCCTGGATCATCATCATTATCATTATTCTGAAATCTTTTTCTGGAAGGTTACCTATCTTCACTTCATTTAGTTGTTTTTCTGGGGTTTTATTTTGTTCCTTCATCTGGTACATAGCCCTCTGCCTTTTCATTTTGTTTATCTTTCTGTGAATGTGGTTTTCATTCCACAGGCTGCAGGATTGTAGTTCTTCTTGCTTCTTCTGTCTGCTCTCTGGTGGATGTTGCTGTCTAAGAGGCTTGTGCATGCTTCCTGATAGGAGGGACTGGTGGTGGGTAGAGCTGGTTGTTGCTCTGGTTGGCAGAGCTCAGTAAAACTTTAATCCACTTATCTGCTTATGGATGGGGTTGAGTTCCCTCCCTGTTGGTTGTTTGCCTGAGGCAACCCAGCACTGGAGGCTACAGGCTCTTTGGTGTGACTAATGGTAGACTCGAGGGCTCATGCCAAAGAGTACTTCCCAGAACTTCTGCTGCAGGTGTTCTTGTCCCCACGGTGAGCCACAGCCACCTGCCACCTCTGCAGGAGACCCTCCAACACTAGCAGGTAGATGTGGTTCAGTCTCCCCTGGGTTCACTGATCCTTCCCCTGGGTCCCCATGCCCACACTACTTTGTGTGTGCCCTCCAAGTGTGGAGTCTCTCTTTCTCCCAGTCCTGTCAAAGTCCTGCAATCAAATCCCACTAGCCTTCAAAGTCTGATTCCCTGGATATTCTCCCTCCCATTGCCAGACCCCCAGGTTGGGAAGCCTGACATGGGACTCAGAACCTTCACTTCAGTGGGTGGACTTCGGTGGTAAAATTGTTCTCCAGTTCCCCAGCAGTTACGGGATTTGATTTTATTGTGATTGTGTCCCTCCTACCGTCTCATTGCAGCTTCTCCTTTGTCTTTGGATGTGGAGTATCTTTTTTGGTGATTCCAGTGTCTTCTTGTCAATGGTTCTTCAGCAGTTGGTTTTGATTCCAGTGCTCTCACAAGAGGGAGTGAGAGAATGTCCTTCTACTCTGCCATCTTGAACCAATCCCAGAATTATACTTCTTCTTGACTCTAAGGGACCCATGGTCATGGCCCAGTGTACCACCAAAGCCTCAGTGCTGGAGCTGTAGTCTAAGTAGACCAAATTTGTCATTGTTTTCTGCCCGTTCATTGCATATCTGAATTCACCTTGAAGTCTTTCTTACCTCTGGAAAAAGACTCAATCAGCACTAGCAAATTCCTCCTTTTGTACTCATGGTAGATATCAGTAAATGACCCTAGAACTCATTCTCTCTGAGCTCAGTGTCAAAGTTCTTCAAAACAAAGCACAGTGTACAGCCACAGCCAACAATCAGAGATTTACACACAAGAGAAAGGCTATTCACCACTTTTGAGCCAGAGTTTCAGTTATTTCTATTCTCTCAGTTATGTTGTATACATTTTAAGAGCAGTCTTGTGGAAACAGTGCCTTTGCTGCAGAGATCACTTTCTTAATGAAAACTGGAACTTGAACTGGTTAAAATAGATTGTTTACAGCTAGTGTAAAGAATGGGAAGCAAAGTAAGACAAGGAACATGTAGCATCTGTACATCACAATGGTCTCTTGTTCTGGTCATATGTAGAGGGACCTTATAGGCATAATTTGTCAGTAAAAGGGAGCCACAGAGATGAACAAAAAAATGAGATTGACAGGTTCTGATTATGTCTCTTACTTTAAGAGCAGATGGGAGGGGGAATGAGGATGGATGCCCAAGGTGCATAAGCTGATAAATGCAAAGGAACACATTTTATAGAAGTGAGATTTAATCTTTGAGTCAATGACTGAGAAAGAAGGAAGAAGATTATACTGAGGCATGAGGAATACTTGGGAACATTGTGTTAATATCTTGAGAAATGTTCTCCCTTTTTAGACTGTGTGAGCACTTTATATAGAAATATCTGAGAGAGTCCTATAGCCCAGTAAGAGGGAAGGCAAGGGAAGGAGGTGTTCCATTTACCTACTGCGGCACAGCGACCTATTCCAAAATGTGCTGTCTGAAACAAGACCATTTATTATCTCGCATTGCTTTGTAAATCAGGAGTTGGGTAGGGCTTGGCTGGGTGATTCTACAGTTTTGTTTGGCATCCACTAGGACACTCAGTTTCTTGGGTGAGGCTGTTAATATTGCTGGGATGGCTGGAAGGTTGAGCTCACCAGACCTCTCTCTCTCCATGTTATCTTAGAGTTTCCACACATGGTCTTTCCAAATAGGTGGTTGGACAAATTCCATGATAGCTTTCAGTGTCTTAAGGCCTATGCCCCCAAAATAAGCTGGCGTTATTTCCACTTAATCCTAAAGGTCAAAGCCTCACACAGCCTATGCAAATTCAAAAAGAAGAAATAATAGATTCCATCCTTTGCTAGGAGAAATCTCAAAGAATTTGTGGTTATCTTTAACTGTCTTTAACTGTAGGGAGGAGTTCTAATAGTATCTTATCTCATCATTGGGAAATCACAGGCTTCAGAAAAATTACTGTTTTATTGTTGCTTTTGTTCTTTTTAAGAAGTCAGTAGGAAGAATTCCTAATTTAATAATCAGCTTTAAATGGGCAATTTAACTGTTCTTTTTTCCCTTGTTTCAGTCAATCTCTTTCCCACTCACCTTTATTATCCCATAACTTCCCAAACCATGGCCATCTGTTTTAAATGTACCAGTGACCCAGTACTTTGCTGACTTTTTGGAAAAGATCCATTTTACATAAGAAAGGTTCGGCAAAAGAATTCTCTAGACTAGGAGCAATAAGATATGGTTTCTACTTTTAGGTTTATTATAAGTGAGAATCAATCTTTTAACCTCTCTGATTCTTGTTTGGATAATAAGCTCTCCCTTTTCTAAAACTCAGAATTGTAGCTAATTAACAAGGTAATGTATATTAAGGTCTTTTGACTTTTATGTATGAAGGAGTATTATGACTGGATTCATTAAAATTCCAATTTCAAACATTGTAAATTAACACATGCAACTTCAAAAGATATGTTAAAATGTCCAAGTGGAAAAGTATATGAGAAAATGTTAACTATGATGTACTCTTGATGCTTTTGTCTTATTGCTTCCAGTTCAAAAAAAATTTTTTTTGATTCATGATGTTCCTTAGATTGTCTTATCCTTCTGGTTTCCCAGGATTATCTCACCTTTTCCAAGGTTATGCCAAGAGACTTGATTTTATTTTACTTATTCTCTCTTACAAAAAAAAAAAAATGCGTGTGGGTATAGCAACTTCATTTTTGGTTTAATAATTCTTAATTATTTTCTTGCATCAGAGACCATAATTAGTGATCTTTCCTAGTCCTCTTTATGCACATGAAAGAATTTTATGTAACAAGAACATTTCCTTTAATTAAATATGACTGAGAAGAAAATGTCAGAAACTGATGGTCCAAGGCATGGTATCACTTTCAGTGCATTGTGAATACATTTAGTAAAAATTATTATTTGGAAATGTTTTCTAAAATCCTCCTTAAATGTTAGAGAACTACTTTTATATAATGTAATTATTTTCCTTCTTAGACAGATTAGGGTCTCTTTCTGTTCTAAGCAGAAAATACCAAATTCTATAGCCAAAATTTCTCAATTTCTTAGTACTTCAGAGCTCCAAAAGATTACCTATATCTCTAGTATTATTCCTCTCTGTTACCTAAATCCAAAGGTGGAGAAATATTATCATCATCGTTTAACAGGACATGTAGTAATTGGTTGGCTATGGGACAGTAGAATATGTCTAGAACACTCTTCCCTAGATATCAGCATAGCAAACCCACTAACCCATTTTAAGTTTAACCCAATTTCACTCAATAAGACCACCCAGATCACTCTTTTTAAAATTGCAACATACCATACATATGCACACATTCTTGGTCCTTCTTACTCTGCTCTATTTTTTCTTCTTTTCCATAGTACCTAGCAATTTATAACACCCTATATACTTTGCTTCCTTATTAGAGTTTACTGTGTTTTGCCTGTTCTTTCTATAATGAAGTGCAATGAATGCAAAAGTTTTGTTTTGTTCACTGTTACACCTTCAGGTACCTAGAACAGTGCCTGGCACTGAGTAGGTGCTCAATAAATATTATTGAATTATTGAAGAAATACTAACTAAGCTTAATAATCATCAGTAGATTATGCACTACAAAAATATAAATATCAAATAGGCAAATTATCACAAAGGTCATTACGAATCTGTCAAATAAACATTTGTTAAGTGGAGCACGGATGCTGGGTGCAAGCCATGGTTCCACAACAGACCACAAAAGAAATTATAAGAGAGAAGTGTATTATTCACTAGTCCTGGAAAAAGTAAATTGCACACCTTGAGAGACCACATAGGGAAGTCAAGGCAGAGTGCAGACAGAAAGAGAGGTAGAACCTGGGGCATATGCATTTATTAGGGCCCATGGGTGCAGTGTTTTGGGGATCCTGGGCTATCGCCAGATTGGTCAATTCAAACTAAAAGTTCAGGGTTTTGGTAAGCCTCATGGGAGTCTTGTCTAAGGGACATATAAGGTATACAGGTACTGGGAGACAAGGGAGGCTGTTGATCACAAGGGCTGTTGGGAAACTCATATCAGGGACTTATATTTGCTTATGTCTCTGTGGGTTGTTAACCAGGGTATTTACTCGCATGAAGGGCTAGTATCAGTTTCAGGTTCACTCAGGCTGCTTGGCGAAACCAAATGGATCCAAAGGGAGCAATACCATAGAATAGCTTAGTTAAGTTCCTCAAGGATATTTTCTGTTTTTGTTTGTTTTACTCTTTAATGATTATTTTCAAGGCTTCTTGAAGAAACTGTTCATTGCAGGTTTGGCAAAGACAATGTACAAGACGACTTGGGATATCTTTTATCTGAAAGCAAGGAATCAATAAAATACAAACTGGATTATATCTAAATGATATGCAATCCAGTTTCCTGTGGCTTCCATGATTCTAGGATGGAATAATTTGAGGATTCAAGAAAAATACTGTCTTTGACTTCTAGTCTTCACTCTGACTTGGAAAGAACTTGGAAATCATCACTTCAATTCTTACAAGAAAAAGCTACACAAACTGAAAATCAATGACTTTTCTTGAACCTCTCAGAGAACTGAGGTTTCAGAACAAACTACAACCCTAAAATCTGTAGAGACAGACGAATTGGACAGTCACAGCTACGCTCTTCTTACCTATACAAAAGCTTCTGGAACATGAACTGATAGGAAGACTTAAATGGTAATTTTGACAAATTGTTGGAAGCTGAATGTGGACTAGTGTGAGAGTTAAAAGTTCTTGGGAGCCACAGTCTTAGGAAGGACTCCACACTTTTATGGACATTAACTTTGGGAAACCCAACAGGTTCTTAGGGTGAAGAACTAAGAAATGTCCCCTTCCTGGTTCTGGAAGGGGAGGAGGAGGGAATCATTGTGAAATATGTGTAGAGCCTTCTCCATAACAAGGACTGACTTTTTAGGGAAAAAGGCTTTACCAGAATTTCATCCTAGTAGAGGAAGGGCATTCCCCCCACTCCAGTCTCTTTTAGCCTTCCTTTCTCATATCAGCAGGGAAAATCTCAATAAATAGAGATCAAGTCCCTAAGGAAATTGAGAATAAGAGTTGATCCAGGGGAAACAGTAAAGAAGAGGAGAGAAAATAAGCTACTGGAGAAACACTTATAAAGATCACAACCCAGAGACACATATCTACAAAAAGACATGTCTATAATCATAACACTACAGAATTCCTCCCCTTAACATCTCACTCATGCACCAACAGAGTCCCAGTATAATTGCAGTGGGTTATAGCTAGAAGAGCTGCAAGACACAAACCATCTCTCAGGAGGAGTATGTAGGGAAGCCCAACATTAGGAGGAACAGCCTATAATATGACACTAGAGGATTTGAAACCTCTGGCACCTATAGTGACAGAAAACTTTAAACCTAACCTAATTCTTAGCTAAGTTAACATAAATCCTCACACTAAAGGCCAATGTATCAATATCTCAATTCCTATTACATGATATAACATGTCCAACTTTCAACAAAAATTATAAGGCACAACAAAAGGCAAGTAAAAATATAGTTTCAATAGACAAAGCAAGCATTAGAACCAGACTCAGATATGACACAGATGTTGGAACTATGAGACAGGGAATTTAATATAACTATGATTGATATGTTATGGGTTAATGGAAAAAGTAGACAACATGCAAGAACAGAAAGGTAATCTAATTATAGAGATAGCAAATCTAAAAAGAACCATAAGGAAATGCTAGAAATTTTTAAAATTGTGACAAAAATAGAGTGTTTTGATAGGTTCATCAGTAGACTGGACATGTCCAAGGAAAGATTCAGTGAGCTTAAAGATACATCAATATAAACTTCCCAAACAGAAATGCAAAAAGGAAAAAAAAAAAAAAAGAAAAAGAAACAAAAAACCCTGGAACATCAAGAACTTTGGGGCAATTTCATAAGGTGTAACATACTCATAACTGGAATCTCAGAAGAGAATAAAAAGAGAGAGAATACAGAAGAAATGTTTTAAGTGGTAATGGTTAAGAACTTTTCAAAATTAATGACAGGCACCAAATCATGGATCCAAGAAGCTCAGGAAACACCAAGCAAGGTAAATACCAACAAAACACACCTAAGTATATCCTATTCAATCTGTAGACAAAGACAAAGAGAAAAATATTGAAAAAAGCCAGGTAGAGGGTAACATCTTATCTATAGAGGAAATTATGCAAGCAAGAAGAAAGTTGAATGAAATACTTAAAGTGCTGAAGGAAAACACACACACACACACACACACACACACACACCTAGAATTCTGTATCTAGCAAAATTATCTTCAAAGGTGAAGGAGAAATAAAAATTTGTTCTGACAAAAACTGAGGGAATTTATTACCATCAAACTTACCCTGCAAGAAATGTTAAAATACTGAATTGAAAAAAAAAAACACGTTAAACATTTAAAATCCATGAATTCAACATGCTACCTTCCTCTAAACACACACACACACACACACACACACACACCACATGGGTCTCCATTGAAAGTTACCAAGATATAAACTTATTTTGAAAGTTCAGTAATAAAGTGAATGAATCAATCATTTTTACTGCCTTCCCTGAATAAATTGTATTTCAAGATAAGAAAATAGTTGATGTGTGAAGATTCTTCTTTAAAGAAGTATTCCAATTAATACATGCAAAGGGCTGATAGAATTGTAAAATTATCATCTCATACCACCTAATGAAATAATGGAGCTTGACAATCATAATCTACTAAAAACACCAAAAGAAATTTGACAAAGAATTCATGAAAGAGGATCACTTTGGCATTATCTCAACCCACTAATGAGCTTAAGCATCACTAAAAATGAGACAACCATAAATCATGTAATTCCTGATATGATGTTCTATAAAACATTCTTACCCTTCCCACAAATTGAATCTAAATCTAATTAAACCTTTAGATCTAACTACCAGAATGCAGGATACATGGGTTATAGTAGGATAAGAAAAATGACATCACTGGAAGCAATAAGCCAAATTTAAGACAAGTTACAAGGAAAAACAACCTGATTTCTCCAACAAATCAATGACAGGGAAAAACAGGAATTAAAAAAAGCAATATGTGGACCTTATTTGGATCCTGATTTTAGCAAATGAACTCTAAAGGATATCTTTAAGACAATTAGATTCAAGTGGATGGTTATTAATGAAATTTAAAAATTAGTTTTAACTTTGGGTAATACTGCAATGTGGTCTTTTTTTCAAAGGTTCTTATCAGTTAGATGCACATGCTGATGAACTTATGGGAGAAATGACATGTGAGGTTTTCTTTAAAATGCTTTAGCTTAAAAAAAGAAAGAAAATGCAGGGAGGGGGCTGGTCAATGAAACTTGTATGTCAAACTCACACAAAGAAAAGGTTTCATGTTCCATTAGTGCCTTTCTTGAAGAAAAGTTTTCCTTTTTTTTTGTTTTGGTGACTCGGCATGTGGGATCTTAATTCCCTGACCAGGGATGGAACACCCTCAGCCTGCACTGGAAGTGTGGAGTGTAAACCACTGGACCACCAGGGAAGTGCCAAAAAATTCTCACTTAATGATAGATCACTGACTGAAGGATGTGATACCTCCTCTGAGTGTCACACAAAGTGCTAAGAACCACCTGAAATATAACTGAGGAAAATGTCTCAGGGGCCTCTAACACTCAGGGGAAGACAAGAGAAGGTATATGACAATTGATTCAAAGAGATAATTGTAATCAGAAATTGTAAAAGAATGTTCTTTTTGATTTAAAATGTTATTTTAAAAATAACATCACTTTAACATTCACCAGGAGAAACACATTTTAATGAATCAGAGTAAATAAATAAATAAACAAATAAAATTCTGAAGGTGACTATGAGTTTCTCTGTTCAGGAAATGAAGAAACTCAAGACACATCCAGTTCCTTGGATTCTGGGTCTTCCCAAAGTGTTCAGAGAATGAAGCTGGAAAGTCCTGTGATAACTTTAAGCACAAGTCTTGAAGATGTGGCCCCAAGGAAAGAGAAATGAGGAAAGTTAAAAAACAACTGCCCTGATAAAAGTCCTAGAACTCATATTGTACAAGGCCAGGTGAAAATTTTTTAAAAAAACTGTCTTTTTGTATGTTTTCTACTTTATAGTGAGTAAAGTAGACACCCTAATACAACCAGAATATGAGGTTATAAAGTAAAAAACTAGATATAGATATATATGTAGATGTAGATATAGATATAGATATTGCTAATCCCTTATGTAAAAAATATGGCTTTCTAAAATAAATGACATAATTACTGGGTAATTTATTTTTTTATGTTGCTTTTTCCTTTGGTGTTAACTGCTAGCTAAAACTGTGCCCAATACAGACATTCCTGTTAGATTATTTTTAATTGAGAAAAGTCTCAACATGTTTATAGGTTTAAGAGTGGGTAGAATAATCAGTCTATTTCTCAGTGCCTACTTGTGTAGCTTAAAATGCTCACTCAACAAAAGTTTAAAGAACTGCTGCAATAAAATTTAAGTAACATTTTAATTGGGCCTCTAAAGGAAAGGCAAAAAAAAAGAAAAGAATTGTTAATGTTTTCCTCTGGTGTTCCTCACACGCTCACCCTGATCCTCCCTTATTAAGAGCAGATAATCCTAAAGTTTCATCCTGATGAAATCTCCTTGCAATGCTTAGGGTTAGGAGGAAAATGGAATCACAGAAGAGAAAATTTCATCTCAGGGATTTGAAACGGAACAGAAAGACTTTTCTTCTTACACCCATAATATTTTTATTCCAGACTAAAAACATTAGATGTTATTTATTTAATAATTCATATTCTGCTTCATTCCACAAACTGTTTGAGGCAGTACATTAGATATATCCTCTTTAAAAAAGTTCTGTGAAAAAAAGTCCATTTTTGAAGAGCAGAGAGTTTAAAGATAGAGGGAACTTTCACAAGGTCAAAAACAAAATCAGAGATGAGCAGAGTAATACTCGGCAATTTTCAATGTTTTTATTCTTTGTTTCTATTTCTGAATTTTGTATTGGAATGGCCAAAAGTGATTCATTGTTTCTTTCTCCCTCTTTGAAAATATTTTGTGAGCTAGAATTTGAGCCCTAAGTGATTTCTTACAAAGGTTGAGTGTTTAATATTTTAAAGGGCCTGAAGCAATATATATTAATTGAAAAAGTTATAAATCATGTTCTTCAAATGTCATTTTTAGATGGAAAAAAATTGAATGATAGTTTGAGGATCTTATTAAATGAAAACTAAGATTACATCCTCAGTTTTAAAAAAAGAGAACAATTTACAGTATAAGTAAGTACTCATAAAGTACTTTAAATACTATTTGTTTCATATAAATAGGTACATACACAAATGTACCTTCATTTATACCTCCTTTCTTTCATTTTTTCCTTTCCTTCTATTAGGCATTTATCTTTGTCAACACATTTTAAATGAGTTGAACAGCATTGCACAGAAATGAACATAATGGAAACAGCAGTATAGGCAATATGCATACAGTCCATTCCAAATCATCTACTCACTGGAGCCCTGTTTGCTGTTCCCACCCAGCCATTCAAACCCAAGTCCCTTTTTACCAACCTCCTCAAATGCTCACAGGCAGACAAATCTTCAGTTCATGCTTTCTGTTCTGGTTTTCCATCTTCCCCATTTTTGGCCTCTTTAAATCTCCCTTAGTTTTTAGTTCCTCAGCTCTGTATTTTATTAAATGGTTTTGTTACATTTTAACCAGGACATCATGTTTGTTATATCTAATACAGTACGTCAACAAATTCTGTATTTTGAAGCATTTCTGGTTTCCTTAGGTGAGCAATGTTTTCATAACTCCTTAATGACACCCGATGAAGAAAAGCTTAGATGTAATTCTTCCCACATGAATGTTATTGACTACTGTCAATCTACAGACGATAAATCTATAGTCTCTATATTATAGCTTATATAGTTATGTATCTATAAAAATAAAGATTGACCTGAAATCCGGGTTAATCTCAAATAATACCTCAAGAAATGGTTGCCATTCATAGTAGAAAAATTAAAGGGGGACAACAAACATTAGATAATAGGTTAATCTCTCTTTTCTACACTCTTAAAGTATAGGTAAGATGGTGTTCCTATACCCTAGAAATTAAATATGGCAATTGCCAAGAGCAAAAAAGTAAGAGACACCGGCATGGACCTGGCTCTTTCTAGAGGTTCCATGTGTAAAAAGGTGTAGACAATAAGTTTGGGAGTGCAAACTTCTTGCTTGTAAGTTTAATTGTTTATTTTCTTATTATTTCAGTATTTAATATCTTCATATTATTATGTGCTATTTAGTTAAACTTGTTTGGAACGACCAACATCTTTTGGCTTTGTTGAAAGCCATGAGAAAAAAAAAAAAAAAAAGAACCTGTTGTTTAAGGTGAAGCAATTCTAGAAAACTCCAAAAAGAGACTGATGCCCTCTGGTCGGTTGTCCTGATCCAGAGAGTCCCTTCAAGTAGTTATCTGTGAAACTCTGGATATAATGTCACTTAAAGGAAGTGGAATTTCCTTACACCCCTTCCCCATCACATTTCTCATAGGAATTTCCCCAAAGTTTTCCCTCTTTCCTTAAGGGTTCTCATCCCCCACCCAATCATCAACACCTGACTGAAAACATTTTGGGAATATTATTTGAACACACTTTTTTTTTTTACCATGCAATTTTAATTTTTTTCTGCATCCTCATCATCATTTCCCTTTGACCCAGCTACTGAGAAAGAAGTTGCCATGCCCAGTTCTTCCAACTATACTATCAGCCACAACTGTTCTATTAATTATGTCATGCTACTATCAAGGTTAAAATGCAGTTTGCACCTCATTGTAACAGGCAATCTGTGTGTATAAGTGTTGGGCGACATAAGATATTAAGTGGCAAGACCTTATTTTCTTTAGCCCATAGATCACTATAAGGTTTCACTACTCACAGACCAGGTATAAAAAATTGTATGTGACAGTCACATGAGACTAAATAGACACAAAGAGGGCTACCATTAAGTGTCACTAGAACTTGGAAACTTGGAAATAAGGTAAAGTTACTAAAGTGGAAACAGTTAGCCACTGAGAAACACTGTCTACAGACAATATCTTAAAAACTAGAATGTCTCTAAGACCCAATACAGGAGGATAGGATCTGGAAATCTAGTCTACATCTACCTCATGATATATAAAAGTCAAACTCTAACATATCCTTTGGTATCCAAGAAATAAATTATTAACATTAGAAGGATGGTCTGTCTGAAGTCAAAGGCAAAGAAAATTTCAAAACAGAACCAAAAAAAGACAACTGTCAATGTATTTCCAACTCTGCCTATGTGGAAAGTACTCTCCTGATCCCGCTTCTAGGGTCAGCAAGAACATCCCACATGGAGCCTGAAGAGTCATTCACCTATGATCTGCTCCTTTGCTCTAATTCAGATTCACCTACCAACTTTCAGAGTATAACTTGATTTCTGGCATAGATTTTCCATTAGGTGGATTTGGATTCTGCACTGAAGAGCTAGTGTATGTACTGAGACTTCTTGCCAGCTATTTTTCACAAGAAATGACTCCATCAGCGTTTGGTTTAGGCATCAATCTTTCATAAGTTCATTTTAATGGGTCATCTCTAGTTTCTGACTCACCCTGAGTGTAAATGGCTCTGGATCTCTGTGCCAAAAGTTGAGAGGTAGTAACTGCCAAGATATGGCTACGTCAAAAGGGCCTGCCTGGGAGGCTCACAAATCTCCATCTGTGACACCTTATTTCTCTCTAAATTTCCCAGGCAGAGTCACACTTATATACATGAATATTCACATTGCAACTATGATTCTTCATAGTTAAGTATAGAGAATATAATAAATGATATAAATTAACATCTATTTTGAAAAAAGCCACAACTCTAACTTATAACTTGAGGAATTGAATACATAACAAAAATAGGAGGGAGAAAACAGAGGAGGAAATCTTCAATGGAACGACATTTCTGAGGAAATAAGTGGAGGCATAACCTGAGCATATGTCAACAATTTCAAACATAAAAAATATATAAAAGTCAAATGTGTTAGGCTACTTGACAATTCTATGCTTAAATGAAGTTTCCTGCTACACAGAAATATTATCACTTCTATTATGCTCACTCTTTCATAGAATTCATCAGCAGTGTTTTGACAGCAGGAGGTAACAGATATTAGGTGAATATTTCTCTGAAATGAAATATAAGAATGTGTCTAGACATTATTTTTTCAGAGTAGCTCCTAATTTCTTGTGCGATCAAGTTGCCCTTGGCAACTCTAGGAGAATTAGCTTATCTCCCAGAGTTCAGCATAAAGAATCTAGTCAAGTCTTCGAATGAAATGTGTATTGTCTTGCTAAAAGAGCAGATATCCACATGCTGTTCTAATGCATCAGATCCAGTTGCCAAAGCTAATACACAAAGGTGACAGAAAAGGTAGCTGAATATTCTTTTCTAAGTTTAAGTATGTTAAGGATGTGAATTATTACATGAGACTAATTTCTTCTTTTCACATAACCATTTCACATTCCTTTCAGAGTAAGTGTGACAACTGATGGTGACAAGAGGACAGGGTACCCCAGGAGCGGAGGAGTGTTGAAATCAGCAAAATAAATTTCATTCACAGTAAATTCACTGTCACTATGATTTTCACTGGCTATAAAGCTGAAGACTTCTGATGTCAATTGTCCCACTAAGCCGCGAGTAAACCACTGTGCTCAGTGTTCTTCAGCAAGAAGAAAATTTGTGAGACTCAGAAATCAAATGGGAAATTTCCAAAGAAAGGTAAATTGTAAACTACTGAAACTCTAAAAAAGATATTCAACATTAATTTTAAAAAGACTTCATTAGAAAGGATGTGGAAGAAATGAATGGAAGGCTTCATAAACTCAACTGAAAAACAGCCAGAACATGCAGAAGAAAATAATGGTTTGAGAGAGTGTGACTCACAATATTTGGTCCTTATTGTAATTTTCTTCTAATAATATTTAATTCCATTTAAGCTCATAATAGACAGAAGAAAAGTTTTCCTTGAGATTCTAAAACTGGAATCAGAAAGGTAAAATTTGACTCCCAAATACACCAGCTTAATATCTTTGCATTTTCCTTAAAATTTTTTGTTTAATTTTAGCATCATCATTTGTAAATACATGTGTGCTATAAGAAGTATATATTTTTACACTTTATGCAGCTTTTCTATAAGTGAGGTATACTTGAGTTCCAGTTCTATAGATAAGGTAATAAATTCTTAGTCAAGAGAATGTTGTTCCAAAGCCTGAATGCACATCAGAATCACCTGGGTAACTTTTGAAAAATACAGCTTCTTAGGTCTCACCCCAGACTTATTGAATAACAATTATCTACAGTGAATGGCCTAGAATTTGTATTTTTCAAATGTTCCTATGGTAAATCTGAAGTAGTTAACCCTGGTCTTCAGACTAGTGTTTGAGACCCAGTGTTTAAGTCATACTTACAAAAAGAACAAAAACTATTGTTTACTGAGCATCCACTATAAGGTACCAACTAGATGCTTCCAAATGTTATCATAATGCATCTTCTTAATACAAGCACACTGTAGTGGGTTGAATAATGTCCCCAGAACCTCTGAATGTAACCATTTTAGGAAATAGAGTCTTTGCAGTTGTAATTAAATTAAAATGAGGCCATACTCACTTAGGGTGGGCCCTAAATCCAATCACTGGATTTGTAAAAGAAGGGAAGAAAACACATAGAGAGACAGACAAATACCTTGTGAAGATGGAGGCAGAGATTAGAGTAATGCAGCTACAAACCAGGGACAGTTAAGAATTGCTCAGAGCCTCCAGGAGCTAAAAGAGGCAAGCAAAGGTTTTTACAGAGCATATTCAGAGGGAACATTGCCCTGACAAAACTTTGATTTCAGACTTCTAACCTTGAGATCTATGAGAGAATAAATTTCTCTTGTTTTCAGCCAACCCAATTTGTAGTAATTTTTTATGACAGCACTAGGAAACTAATACAGACACAGAGGCTCAAAGAGAGAGTTTGAGCAGTCTACTGTGTCACTCAGGTAGAAAATGACCAAGCAGAGTTCCATACCCAATCCACTATTTCCAAAGCTCATGGACATCTGGGGCAACACTGGCAGAAATTTCCATACACCAAGACTGCAGCAGCATTTGGTCAAAGCAGGGTTCCAGATGATCTCAGCAGAATTACCTGTAAGCCTTGCTGAAAATGCATTTTCCTCGACTCCATCTGGAGTTACTGACTGAATTAAAAATCTTTGCAGGTTGAGTTGAAGAACCTACTTTTAACAAAGAATTCAGAAAATTGTCATTCATCTTAAAGCTCCATACCATTGACAGAGAGTTAAAGATCTCTAACACGACATCCATGTGCATTTTCATTTAAACATATTCTGAATGCATGAAACAAATGGATGGTGAGACTGACATCATTGTAGAAATTAACTTGGTGAAGTCAACATGTTCTTTATTTCAATCCATTTTTATGTAAATCTGGGATACTAAAGATGACTCACATAACTTACATTCATGTTATTCTCCCATGTGTGAAACACTTTCACATTCACTATACCAGTTGATTCTCACCCAAACCTTGAGGAAGAATGAGTAGGAATTACTATTTTTCCTATTTTATAGGAGAGGAGGCTGAGACTAGACACTTAGAGAAAATCACAATCACTCTCCTGTGGTTCATTGTTAGAGCATGATATTTTTTTCTGTCCTGACATTTCCAAAAAATTATGATGAAGAGAACATGTGTGGGAGAAGTGTGATCTCACTCCTTTTGCAGGAGAGCAAAGAGAAGCCTAACATTAAAATGATCTATTATTTTTAAAAGCACTGAAAAGGCAAGAGAAAATAAGTGTGTGAGAAGCCAGAGAAGAGTTCTGTGTTGAAGAGAACCCAGAGAGCCCTGGGAACATAGATACTCAGGCTATCAGATGTGAACATTTTTCATCAGAGCATATTCTGGGTAATTCATTCATTTCTAAACCCTCATATTATTTTAAGACATCGATTAGTTTGGAGACTCCAAACCACTATTAACAACATTAACAGGATTGAGAATGATCATTGAACTAGATATTCCCCACATAGATAATGAAAAAAGTGACTATTTTCTCTGAAGTATTTGCCTATACTCTAAACATGTTTCTTCTCTTACTAAAGTACCACTTCTGTTTACTGACTTAGCAGATGCAGTTCAAGATATTTCCATTTTGTTCAAGATGCTTCTTTAGTGGCATGTCTGTTTATGGGTATGTGTATGACTTGTCTTTTTCTTAAGTGCTTCGTAAAAATTGTGTGTGTTTGTATGTTTGTGTGTGCATGTGTATATTTAGTTTTCCCATTGCTTTCAGAAAGTGAAAACTAGAAGGAAATATTCAAAGAAAAAAATGCCGCCAGAAACACCTTAACTGAAAAGAAAAATGGGGTTAGTGGAGGAGAAAAAATAACGGTAGATGATGAAACGCAGGAAAGAACAAATAGCTTGCCAAGAATCTGTTTTAATTTGAATTGAAAATATATTGGGGTTATTTATTCTTTATGATCCAATGATGACAGTTTTTAAATCAAAGGTAATTTAGAAGTGAGGAATGATAAATATTGAATCTTGTTCATCATAAAATTAATAATGACAAAGATTTTTGGAAAAGGTGATTACAAATTACTTAGGAATCAATACTGAAGGCAAGTTATGATCCAAAACAGTTATAGATTATGGAATTTTTCCCCTTGAGAGACTACAATCAACTTATAACTGGTCTAACAGCACTGTAACTGCCACCGACCATTTCCCAAGCTCCATCCTTCATCTAGAAGTCAGAATGAACCAAGTCACATTACACCCAATTTTTTTTAAATTTTACTTTAAAAAGGTGAACTATTCTTTACTTGCTCTACAAGTTCTTAATAATCTCGCTATATCTGCAACCTCATCTGCCTCTGCTCCACCCTTGTTTATAATCACTCAATTCATATTTAAAATTTGTGTTTCCTTAAACTCTGCATGCTTATTTTTATTCCCTAGTGTTTTCATTTTCTGCTCCTTTTTTTTAGACCACTCATGTCACTGAACTCCACAGTCTTTCCCCTTTTTATCACTGATGTCTCAATTCAAGTATCTTTCCTTAGAAAATCCTTCCTTAGAAAGATCTTCACCAGCTCTAGATAAAGCAAGTCCCTTTATATTGCTCTCTTCCATAATAGACTATTCTATCTTCTACATAGTTATCAATATCTGATATTACCTAATTTATTGTTTACATGTTAGCTTTTTTGTCTTCCTCTGCTAAACCTAAGTTCCTTTAGAACAAGGGCCCTGTCTTCTTCATAGCTACTTCCCAGTATGTAGTACAGTGCTTGGCACATAATAGGTTCTCAACACCTGTTGACTGAGTGATTCTAGAAAAAAAATCACCATATTTAACAGCATGGAACTAACACAGATATATGAACACAAGTACTGTTCATCTTCTTATTGGTATTGCAGTAAATGTATAAATCTGTCTAGGGAAAACAATGCCATTTCTAGTGTTTACTTCTATTCTTCCCATCTAGGAATTAGAATTGTTTCCAAATTTATTCAAGTGTTCTTAGTTTTTTCTATCAATCTTTGTTGGGCTTTTAAGTGCAGAAGTCTGGTACATTTTATGTTGTCTAGTGACTTTACTGTTGAAAATGGAGATTGGTTTTTAACTGCACTATCAATGCAGCTAATAGGAAGGTTATTGTTTATCTAGCTAATAGGAATGTTATTGTTTATCTAGCAATCACCTTGAATTCTATTTCTTCTCATAAAGGAGAAAAAGAATAGAGCTTACCTTATACATAGTACTGATTAGTTCTTTTGGTCTTGTTTGTTTGTTTTGAGAATCAAATGAAATGATATAGGAAAGTTGTTTTATAAGCCAAGTGTTATACGAATGATAGTTTTCCATCTGTGAGTGGTGACATTTTTGTCTTCTTAACATTATTTTGACAGTGTACATTTCCTATATTATGGTAATTAATAATAGTGGTAGAGAAGAAAAAAAGTTTCCCGATTACAGACCTGTGTTTATTCAGGTCTCTCGGCCTGGAAATCTTTTTCCTTCTATCAAACCTCAGTGGCTCCTCTGTGAAGCTTTCCCTGGTTGGGTCTACTTTTCATTGGACATGTACATGCTACTCTTCACATTGCCTCTACTACACTTAGATGTATATGAGATATTGTTTGCTTCCATGCCAGCTTATAATTATATAGCCAACACTTGCATATTACCTACTCTTTGTCATACATATCTACACATTTTACATGATTTATATTAATTCATTTAACCTTCACAAAAACCCGATGAGGTAGATGCTCTCTATTTGTCATTTTGCAAGTGAGGAGACTGAAGCAGAGTGAATGATAACTTGCTCAATGTCACATGTCTAGAAACTAGAAGAGGCAGAATATGTTTGTGTTTGTGTTTTTACCTTCCCATCTCCTTGATATAACCCAATAGAGTAATGAAACTCCATGAACACAAATCTCAGGCCGTATTACCAGAAACCTAATACCGAGAATGGTGGCAGTAATGGTAATCCAGTCTATAACGGTCATTCATTCATTAATTCTTTAAAGAAATGTTTATGAGAACACACCAAGTGTTAGAGATTGCCCTTGGTACCCATGATTCGAAGATGAGTTAGAATGAATCATCAACTTCATTAATTTGACCAGGAGGGAAAAGGATAGGGAGAGATACATGGGGTGAAGGAGAATCAGATCACATCTAAAAAATATATTTTTGCCATATTCGAGGACCATATTTTTTTTAAAAGAAATCAACACATTGGTAAATAACAAATGGAGAACAACCGCAATAGAAGAGAATTAAGAACCAACACATCAAAGAAATGGTCAAAACAACAGGAACCAGTTAGCCTGGAGAAGAGGGAAGTCTGAAGTGTTCTCACATGAAAAGTGGCCACAAATATCTGGATAGCTTTCAAAGGTGGAACTAGTTCCATTGGGAGAAAGACATAGGGTGAAAAATCAGTCTCAGCACAAAGCAAACTTTTTAATAGAGCTACTCCAAAATGTAGTAAGCTACTTCATGCATAGTAATTCCCCGTCACTGAAGGCTTAAACCTGAGAATGGGCCATTTACTACTCAGAGAAGTAGTAGAAAGTCTTCCTACATTAGATTAGAAAGCTGGACTCCACTAGACAGCTTGTTACTCATCTGAATCAGATTTGATTCTGAATCCAAATCTTCTATGCTGTAAGGAGGATGGAAAACAGGAGATACTGTCAGAAACTGTGGAGGATCTGGAATTTACTACTTCATGGATGCTAGCAGAAAAAAAAAGTGGGACTCCTGGATCAGAGAAAAAGCCTTTATTACTCATAGTAAAAGCAGTAGTCAGAGCTTCACGTTTGTTTGTATCAACTGCTCCATTTTCCCCAAGTCCTATGGGGGCAATGCCAAGGACCCATGATGGATGGTTGATTACAGAGGAGGAACATGGAGCTTGGGGGAAATCATCACTTTTATAGTAAATAAAAGCAAGTGTAATCTTTTCTAGAGGAAGACATTACTGCATCACTCAAGGTTGCTCCCTGCAAACACAACACTGAGAGACGGCCCAGGTAGCCAAGGTTTTGCATTCTTGGAATACCCAGAGAGAATGTGTAGGGTCACTCAGGCCCATGGTAAATTGCCTCTCTCAACATGGGCTGCAAAACCATCGAAAATCTGGATTTCTTGGGCATGCCAAGGTCTCTGATTACCAAAGAAAGCAGATAAGGAGGAAGATATTTCAATGACAAAATTCCTATTTAAAATATTCCCCAAATAGTGACATATAGATAAAATAACAACAGTTTCTACACCTATTGAATCCAGATGGAAGTTACATATGTCATCAACCTACTTGTTTGTATGCCAAAAGAACTAACCTATTTGGTAGAGGCTTATTTATAAGGTTTCTAATGGCAAGAAGCACCCATTTTTCAAGTTCAGAATTGCCCAAATCAGCTTTTTCCTATGCAGGAATTTTCATTAGATTGTAAAAAAAAGAAAAAACAGACTCTTACTGCTTTCAAGAAGATGAAAATGTGAGGGTAAACCATGAGTAGATAAATCAACAGTGCCACCTAGTGGAATCATACATTTATCTGGCAAAATTATATTTTCTACAACCCACTTTTTCCTTGTGTTTTTGCCAGCAAAGTTGAGCTCTTTAAAAGCCTAGTTTGAAAAATATATTTTAAAAAATTAACCTATCCTTTTTTTAACTTCTTGAAATTTACTTTTATGCATAAATTGTGTGCAGTGTACAATGGGAACAGTTTCTAAAACAGATCAATTTTAAGAGTTGTTGGTTGTAAGGATAAAATTAAGAAGTGCACAGTTCCCAGAAAATTTTATGAAGGAAATGAAAGTTAGTGAAAGTAGAATTTAGAGTCAAAATTATTTAAGTAATATTTTTTAATCCAGGTCACCCTAAAACTGACAAATCATAGTGCCACTGTAAATTACTATAATTATGAGTCACAAATAAATTTTCAGGGTCTTTCTGACTTTTTAAAGTTATACAAGTTGCTTTAGAATAGAAGCTGCAAATAAGAAAAAGCATTGGAAAAATAACACTTTTACAAGCTGAAAGAATTGCACATAATTTCATCTTTTTCCCATTAAAGAAAAGGGGAAATATGTAACATTCCAGTCAATAGGCATCTTGTGGAAGACTTCTGCAGACATCACAGGACTAAAGACCACATTTAGAAATAGATTTTCCAGTAGTTTCCAAAGTCTTGTCAGCATCTAGGTCAAATTCCTTAAGGGAAATGGGAAGAGAGAAACAGAAGAATCAGAAAAATTAAAATGAATGTAAAACTCTTTCCGGTGATTCTGAAATTCCATTCTTTTTTCCTTTGAGTGAGGAAATATAACATAGTGATTAAAATCATGAACTTTGAATTTGTATTTGTAGGTGGAATCTTATGAAATGGTGTTTTTTTTTTTCATAAATCAAAAGAGGTGAAACATCCAGTTTCACCTGGCTCAACCCCATACATTAATATCCTAACCCGAAGTATACCTATACAACTTTCACTGGGCAAGTTGCTTCACCTCAGTAAGCCTCAGTCTCCTCATCTTTTCAATGGGGATAGTAATACCTATCACAATGGATGGTTATGAGAAATAAATGGAGGAATTATCAGATAGTTAGTGCTTAGCTATCATCCAACTGATAGTGAGCATGAAAAGAATGATTTCCATAATTAGAAGCTATTTTATAAAATGTGTTTTGGGGTAATATGGAAGAAGAGAACTTATTAGTTAATTGTCAACTATTAAAGTATCTGAATGACAAAGCCACTCTCTCTACTTGCCTCATTATCAGCCACTTTCTGTTTCTTAAAGTTTCTTTCTAGCACTTCTTTGTATACACATCTTCATCATTTAAATAACAGCCCTTTTAACATTTATTTTTCCAGCTAATTAGATGAGACACCATCAATTTCTTTCACAAGAGCCCCCAAAGAATGAGCTGTCATTGGTAGCTGCTTCTGTTGATCTAAGTCTTCTTGGACTCAGACCTGGACGGGATAACAGATTATGCTTCTTCCAGGTTTCTACACCACTATGTGCTTTGCCCCTGTCGTCATAGCTTAGAATCTACTCTGTTTGGGAGCCTCAGATAAAGTAATGGGAATATAACTGGGAGGTAATTCGGCTCACTCACTTCTAAAAAGATGTGATAATATTTACCTTACCAAGCCCCGGGAAAATCATGTGCGGTAGCATGTGTGAAATGCCCAGCCAAAAAGCTGATATAGAGCAGATGTTGATACATGACAGTTCAGAGTATCTCAGACTGCAAGTAATGAAGTCAATATTATTGCTCATGATCAGGTCATCAGAATGGAATGAAATGGATCAGAGTATGTAATACAAAATAAGGACAATTTTTTTTTCATGAAACTTATTTCAGATATACATATACACATGCAAATGTGTTCTTGGATCATGATATAAAATGCATTTGCTACCATGAGTCACAATTTAAAAATTTGAAAGCTCCTTTCTCCTTAATGTATTTCTAACTAATATAACCCATATTAAGAGACTGACTAAGCCCAGACTCATTCTATTTGAGAACTTTACAGAATGGTTCTTATCGTTTTCAATTATTATTTCATATGTTACTTTCATTTCTCCCAAAATTCTTTACAACTGTCTTTATTACACAGAATTTTTCTCCCACATATCTATAGTATAGATATCTATAGTCCCTATAGTCTTGTTTACATATCTATAGTCCCTCTAATTTTTCAAGGGCAAGCCTAAGAAATCTTAGGATTTCTTTCCCCTTTTTCAAGGTTAACAAACAGACTGACGAATTTTTTGTGTGTTAATAAGAAAAATATTAGTTGAAGGTCTATAATTCGCCTGAAGTGATGTGATGTTGTTTAGATGATTTTAGTAGAATTTTCAAACATTCCTTCATATCTAAAAATTCCAAAAACATAGGGAGAAGAAATTGAGCCTGGACTTGAGAAATATGGATTCCTGACATGACTTTGCCATTCCTAAGAATATAACTTTGTGAAAGTCATTTAACCTTTCTTAGCCTAAGCTGCCCCCTCTTTAATGAGGTAGGAAGACTGCATGATTTCTTAAGTCTCTCTCACATTTAATGTTTCTGATTTTGTTGATAATCCTACATGGCAGAAGATTAAATATGAGTGACAGTAAGGAAGAGACAGATTTAGGATCGAGGCTCAGAGATTATATAGTCATTGTTTTAACTCCCCCAAGATATATTATGATATAATGTAGATGATAAATTTGGAGAAAAGAGTTAAAAGCATTTCAGACTGTTCTGCTTTGGTGAATCAGGGAGTAATTCCAAATGCCAGTTTTAATCAAGTAGGAAACCAGGGAGAAGAAATGACAACTAAGTCTTACTTGATTTCGAGGTTTTGGATGCACTAAATGGCTGAAGTGAATCATTTATGTAATTATTAGTGGTTACAATTTATACAGTAAAGCACTAGAGTCATTGTCCTTTACTTATTTTCACAGATTTTTTTTTCTCCAAGTTGATAGGCAGCACATAAAGAAATAGTTTTCCAGAAAATAAAATAATTAATATATTTTTATGTTCAGACTGCCCAGAAAATGGTAAGTACTTAATATATGTTTGGTGAATCTAACTATTAGTTTATAGACATTGGGCACTTTTTATATATTTTTCTGTTTTATCCTCAAACAACCCCACAGAGTATGAAACACCATGATTCCCATTTGTAAAGATAAGGAATTGAGGTTCACACATAAATAGCTTGAAATTGTGTGTCTCCTACAGAATTGAAAATATTATGAGGTATATGTGGGACAAATGAAAACATACTGATGATGAATAAATGTCAGACAAATTGAGTATGAGTTCCAAAATCAGAAATGAATTGGGGCTTAGGACACATCCTAAGATTACAAACTTCTGTTGAAATTTGACAAATAGTTAAGTTTTTTGTGTTTCTTGTTTTGTTTTAGATTTGTTCATTTACATAGGTATAGGATATCTGTAGTATTAATGAGGTAAGAGTTATATCATCTATCTTTTAAACATAGAAGATCCTTATTAAGTGGTTAGCATATAAATTAAATATAAAATAACTATCAGGAATTAGAGAAAATACCTGGGTTTCATACACCCTCTCTAAGAGTATGAACAGTAATACTCACATTTTTAGTACATTCATTGAAATAATTATCCTTTCCAGGTTTTTTAAATAAAAACTGCCTCAGAGATTAAAATAGTACTAGCTAGTGTTGGTCTCCTGAGTGATGTGACAGACCAAGCATACACCTGCCCTGTGTGTCTAACGCTGAGATATTCATGGGCTCATTAGTTTGCTGCAAGAGAAGGTAACTCTAAACCGCCATAGACTAGCCACAGGTGGTACAGCCATTTGGAAGGCAAACAAAGCAACTCATTTCATTTAAAATTACCTCCGACATTGCCCTGACCATTTGAAATTACATAATTGAAAACATACTACTACTGACCACATTATCGAGTTTATTTTTTGGGTGAATTGTCTTTATATTGCTTTGGCCACCTCAGTAAATAAAGAGCGACTTCAGTTCATTGTCATCGTCAATGGATTTTACATTTAACCTTCCAGTTTAGGATCTCTACAAACCATGACTTTGCAAAGCATCAATAGTATATTGATTTCAAATTGAGATGTCATATAAAATACTAGTACTCACAACCAGATGAGGGTTGCAATTATTTCTATGCTATTTCACACCAAATGAGCGATTGACAAGAAGAATCCATGAAGAACTAATATTCTACAAAATTCTTTCTCTAAATCACACAGTTAAACGAAAACTCTATTTCAAACTTAAAATACTTTAATATAAAGTAAGTCTCTTTGCTATGATCAATGGGGTCATGGAATTATTCATGTCAGAAGGAATATTTAGTCTTGATTTATAAATGTTTAGGGAAATGGGAATTATATCAGGAAATGGGAATTAATTACATCATTTCACATGCTTTTAAGAAGTTACCCTGACTTTTGAATATTTAGATGCTGGTTCTGGCAATAATATAGGCTTTACATTTACCGAAATGGAAATAAGTCTCCTGGAAGAGAGGCAAAGGATTACTAGACCAGGAACCAGGCAGGATGGTCTTTGAAACAGAGGGGAAAATAGAGGAAATAGAAAGATATATTTCAGCAGTATGAACTAGTTCAGTTCAATTTCACAGGCATACTATGTGTCAGCAACTGTGCTAGATACTAGAGATTAATAACAAGAATAAAAGAAAAACAGAAAAACTAGGACAGCAAAAGCAAACAGCACAATCAGCAGTGTGAGGTGTCACTTCATCTTGGAGACAAGACACAGCAAAAGTGTTGGCCAAATTTGTGATTACTTTCTAATATATAATTGCTGGAGTTGAATTCCATCCCCCACAAAATTTCAAGTCCTATACACCAGTACCTCAGAATGAGACCTTATTTGGAAATAGGGTCATTGTGCAGATATAATTAGTTAAATTAGGATGAGGTCATACCGGAGTAGGGTGGGCCACTAATCTTACATGACCGTAGAGTTTATAAGAAGGGGAAATTTGGACACAGACAGGTGCACAGGGAGAAGGCAGTGTGAATATGAAGGCAGAGATCAGGGAGATGCAGCAGAAGCCAAGGAAAGCCAAAGAGCATCAGTTAAAAACCAGGAGCTAAAGAGGTAAGAAACAGATTCTCCTTTACAGCCCTCAGAAGGAACCAACCCTGCGGACAGCTTAACCTTTAACTCCTAGCCTCCATAACCGTGAGAAAGTAAGTATCTTTTTTTGAAACCATGCCATTTGTGGTACTTTGTTACAGGCAGCCTAAGGAGATAATACAATCATCAAAATATATATTAATTTTTAAGTATTAGACTTTTTTTCATGAATCTTTATGTCAGGTTGCCTTTGTTAATTTCAAAGAATTCAAGTAAGAGAGAGATGGAGAAACTGTGGTAGGAATGGGCTGCAGTACCAAAAACCAAGGAACACAGATTGAAGCTCGAATGTCAGTGATTCTGATTCAAAGTCACTCAGGCTCATTTATTAATTATTCACACTCTTTTCATTTTCTCTTTTTCTGTGTCCTCCCTGCCCTTTCCACTGACTCACACTTTTCACCTCAGTAGCACTTGAGGTTTCCATTACAGGACCAACCTACAGAAGATAAAGCAAGTCTACACTACGGTAAATTCTTTTCCTGATTTAACAGTCCAAAATGAAAAATGCGGCTTCATAAGAAACCAAAATGAGCATTTGATGTCGCATTTTGAAATGTGCCCAAGTTTTGTCACTATCATCACTAACTTGATGGTCATAATTACCTCCCCCAGATGGCAGGAAGGTGCACAGAGCTGATATAAACATCACTTAATATTCTCAGGCAGTGAAACTTTTTAAGCATATTAGCCTTGCAGAATATAATAGATCAAAAGAAGAAAATTGCCTCAGAATTGTAGGATTAGATAGAAAGCGTCTTTCAGGAGCAATTGCTCTATTTTCAGTTTGTAGGGTGATAGATATGCATTTCTTTTTTGCAGTGCATGTGTATGGCAGAATTTCTGACAAATGAGTGAATTCAAGACATCAGGTGATCACAATGATGACCCTTCAATAAAAAATATCACTCCGGGCTTCCCTGGTGGTGCAGTGGTTGAGAGTCCACCTGCCGATGCAGGGGACACAGGTTCGTGCCCTGGTCTGGGAAGATCCCACATGCCGCGGGGTGGCTAGGCCCATGAGCTATGGCCGCTGAGCCTGCACAGCTGGAGCCTGTGCTCTGCAACGGGAGAGGCCACAACAGTGCGAGGCCCGGGTACTGCAAAAAAAAAAAAAAAAAAAAAAAAGAAGGAAGAACAGAACTGAGGAGTAGAATTTTTATAAATTAATAAATTAAATTTAATTTATTAACTTAATAAATTTAATTTTATTATAATTTAATTTTATTATAAATTACTATAATTTATAATAGTATAAATTACTATATTATTAATTTACTATAAATTAAATTTTTATAAATTTATAGTGATTTTATAAATAAAATTACTATAAGGCAAGTTTCAGCTCAGTAACAATTAGAAACACTCTGAAGAGGGGTCAAAACACCCTTCATAGATGTATCCAAAGAGCAACTGGTTGGCCACCATGTGGTCAGGCATTTGATAAAGTTAATTTCCAACTTGAGTGAAAGTTTACCAGGTGACTTCCAAGATCCTTTGCAACTTAAGATTCTGTGATTTCCTCTTGATGGTAATATAATCTTCTGTCTCAAAAAATGTTTTGCACAGGAAATTACATCTAAAGCCCAGTGTAGCCTCTTTAGAAACAGTTGTTATTTCAAAGGATATTATGTTGATGTTCAAAAACCTACTAATAATGTTCAAAATGCCCCCAATTAATCTAGAATTTATCCTTTTAAAACCAGAAGCAGGGCATATCTCAATAGCATGTCTTTTTCATCTAACTCTTCTGCTTGTTAATATGAATCTCCAACTTGCAGAAAATCTGGGTACAGAGCCCTGAAACTATGGACTTGGATTATGTTAAAACTATATAGTAATCATATATCATCACAATAAAGCTCTGATAATATGGATATTTTGGATATTTTCTAATTAAATGATTTTTGCATATAACCTGATGGATTCTCAGAAGTAGTTTTAATATAGGTCTGCCCCCTTTCTGAAAAAGTGTTTATAATTCCACCCTTTTACAGGTATTTGATATGCAATTCCAGTGAGAAAATATAGCACCATCAAAAAGCACCTGAACTTGTGTCAGGCAAAATAAATAAATATAAGCATTTCTTATTTGTAGCTCAACGGTTTACATTATTTACAACAAAAATCCTCAACTGTTTGTGCCTTACATACACACACACACACACACACAATACACACCACCATGTAATATACTGAGTGATTAAACTTGAGTTTTTACTGAATATCAAACAGAAATCGAGTTAAATGATAGCATAAAGTTAATGAAGATTTGCCCCAAGAACTCAAAGTGTCTAGAGAATTGGTAGAAATAAAACTAACAAATTAATTGAAAATAAAAAGCAATGTGGACCTTAATGTTTTTATTTTAAAAGAAAAACATAGCCAGGTTGGTAGAAATAATGAAAGGAGGAAAGGGTATAAAATCCGTTAGAAATTTTCCCAAAGGAGGTAGCAAGATTTCTTTGAAAAATTAAACTTCCAGAGAGTATGGGATATTTTCTTTATTTTTAGTTCAAAATCTGTTATGAAGAAAGAGTTCCAGGGAAGAGAAGTATAAATGGCAGCACCAGACATCCAAAACGCTGCAGACTTCTAACACCTCCAGGGACTGCAGTTGTCTCCTTCGCCTACAGTTTTCAATCATTCCTGCAGCCCCAGCCATCAGCCATCTGAGGACACCCCATCAATATAACCGATAACAAGCCCAATCTGTGTACTGAAGGGAAGTTAATAGGGAAAATATTCAAAATACCATTTATCCCAGAAGACACACTGACATCCTGGAATTAAGAAATATGGTTTCTTCTCACATTCCATCCATTGTGAATAATTGTTGACTCCTTTGGAGTTTAGCTTTTTGATTGCAATTTGAATGATGAATTAACAGAAACTATGAGAAGGCATCTCGAGGTTGTGCAGGTGAATGAAGCACGATAACATGTTACTCAAATCAATCCAACCTGTTATTAATACTTTTATCCCTGTATGTTCTCTCTCAATAGATAATAATAGTATATAATGTTCATTATATATTATAACAACATATTACATTTAACATAATGTATATTAATATAAAATATATTAATCAAACTGAATATTAGTATTATATTGATGCCCTATTCTTCCTTTTAAGATTTTTTTGATGTGGACCATTTTTTTTTTTGTCTTTATTGAAGTTATTACAATATTGCTTCTGTTTTTTGTTTTGGCTTTTTGGCCACAAGGCATGTGGGATCTTAGTTCCCTGACCAGGGATCAAACTCGCACCCCCTGCATTGGAAGGCAAAGTCTTAACCACTGGACCACCAGGGAAGTCCCACTGATGCCTTATTCTGATATATTTATTATTCCATAGCTTTGAGAAACTGAAATTAAAACAGGGTACAGAAAAGTATTTTGAAAAGAAAGCAAAACAACCTTGTGTCTTTCTTAGATCACTACTTCACTATGAAAAACATTGATAGATTGGAACATAAAATATTATATTCATTTTGTGCTATTACTCATATAGTTTCTAATAAAATAATGCAGTGAGTCCAGCATGGTGAGCCACAGAGAAAAGAAGTTAAGAACATGGACTCTGGAGCCAGATTAACTAGATTTAAATCCTGGATTTAACTAGCATTGAGTTGTTTACTTCTAAGTAAGCTTTGGCAAGTTACTTACTTCAAGCGTCCATTCTGTAAAAATGGAATGTTAATGGTAGTTACAATGCGAGGATTATTATAAAATTACAATAAGTAAATACATGCAATGCACTTAAAAACACACCAAATATGTTATAATGGTAAAAAAAAAAAAAAAGTTTGCTTTTAAATTGTATGTCTGCACACATACTCAGACACAAACATGCTCTTTCCCAAACTTATGTACACAATTTTCAAATAAAAGTGCCATGGGGATTATTTAGAAACAAAGAGTTATTGTGAAAAGACCTTCTGGAAACAGAGGCTTGGGGTTCATTTCCCAGCATCAGCAGCAACCATTGTGCTGCAATTTGTGAGGTTTTTTTTTTGTTTGTTTTTTGTTTTGCAGTACGCAGGCCTCTCACTGTTGTGGCCTCTCCCGTTGCGGAACACAGGCTCCAGACGCGCAGGCCTAGCGGCCATGGCTCACGGGCCCAGCCGCTCCGCAGCATGTGGGATCTTCCCGGACCGGGGCACGAACCCGTGTCCCCTGCATCGGCAGGCGGACTCTCAACCACTGTGCCACCAGGGAAGCCCTGCAATTTGTGGTTTTTTGATACTCTCTTTTCCCAACATTTTTGCAGCTAATCTCTCTCTATTTCAGAAATAAAGTATTTATAAGCTTCATAGATTACAAGTAAATCACTTAGATATACTCTAGATTCTGTATTGTACTCTTTTTTTTTTTTTTTTTTTTTTTTTTTTCTTTTTTGCGGTACGCGGGCCTCTCACTGTTTGTGGCCTCTCCCGTTGCGGAGCACAGGCTCCGGACGCGCAGGCTCAGCGGCCATGGCTCATGGGTCCAGCCGCTCTGCAGCATGTGGGATCCTCCCGGACCGGGGCACGAACCCGTGTCCCCTGCATCGGCAGGCGGACTCTCAACCACTGCGCCACCAGGGAAGCCCTGTATTGTACTCTTAATCGGAGCAGTTTTAAAAATATGTCTATCTTAAATACTATAGGAGTAGGGTAATGCTTTAAGAATTTTTTATTTAACGCAATTGTAGAAGTTTCATTTTAAAAATCCACACAGGAAATAATGAAGGAAGAACATTGAAATGTTGGCATTTTAATCTGTAGATCGAACTGAATTGGAGTTTGAATTCTTAGAATATATCAGGGCTGCAGTCATTAGAAGTGTCTGTGTGCTGAAATATAAAAATAAGAGAACATTTGGAGATTTTTCCGTCCCACGTTTTGAATCTAGATTAAAGATGTTAATGTAATGGGGGAGAAAAATCCACCAGTGACTATTGTTAAATGTCAATATTTCCCAGTATTCTTCCCATTTCCATTGCTTCTCCTCCTACACACATGTATTTTCACGTATGTCTTCACACACAAGCGCACAAAGCTACTGGTGTTAGGGCACATATTATATTGAGAAAATATCAGATCTGTTGAATTTAAAGATACAGCCCAGGGGAAATTTAGGTTTTCTTCAGGAACACACTTCTCTTTCTGGCTTTCATTTTCTCAAAGATATTTAATATATTGAAGAGATATTTAAACATTTAATATGTTGAAACCATAATGAAGAGCATTTCCTACGAGAAAAGGGAGAGGAAAGGTGAGAAAAAAGAATGGCTGGAAAAAGCAGCAGGGCTGAGATGCGTAGAGATGAGGAAAAGATGGAGGTTTGTGTGTCCTATGACCAACAATGATCTGTGCCCTACACTCTGTATCCCCCCTCTAATAAGGAGGGACAGCAATGCATCTGATCCTGGGGTATATGGACTACTCACCTTTCCAAGACTTCTGTTCCCCTTGGGGAACAGAAGCAGCAGAAAGGTGGTCCTGCCAGAAGCAGCAGAATGGTGGTGCTGCCAATGCTCTCTGCAGAACAGGAAAGTATGATGCAAAAAATCTTGGCTCTCTGTGCACTGATGCCAAACAGAAATACGGAGACAGAGTTGTGGAGAAAAAGAAAGAATAGCTTTATTTTTTGCCAGGCAAAGAGGGAACACAGTAGGCTAGCGCCCCTGTGTCTCCCTTTGAGAGGGTAGTGAGAAGTGTTTTTTTTTCTTTTTCTTGCGGTACACGGCCCTCTCACTGCTGTGGCCTCTCCCATTGTGGAGCACAGGCTCCGGACGCGCAGGCTCAGCGGCCATGGCTCACGGGCCCAGCCGCTCCGCGGCATGTGGGACCTTCCCAGACCGGGGCACGAACCCGTGTCCCCTGCATCGGCAGGCGGACTCTCAACCACTGCGCCACCAGGGAAGCCCCATAAATTTTAAATTTTATGCTATTCTGAGTAGTGTGATGAAAGCTCACACTCTCCCAAATCCTTCCCAACCAGGATATGAACCATTCCTTTGTTCAGCATATCCCACCTTTACTTACTTAGTAGCTACCTCCATTATCAGATCAACTGTCACCCTATGACAGCACTTGTGTTCAAGTCACCCTTACTTTACTTAGTAACAGTCTCAAAGTGCAAGAGTAGTGATACTGGCAATTTGAATATGCCAAAGACAAGGCATAAAAAGCTTCCTTTAAGTGAAAAGGTAAGAGTTCAAAACTTAATAAGGAAAAAAAAATTGTATACTGAGTTTGCTAAGATCTACAGTAAGAACAAATCTTTTATCCATGAAATTGTGGAAGAGAAAGAAATTTGTGCTAGTTTTGCTGTCACACGTCAAACTGCAAAAGTTATGGCCACAGTCATGATAAGTGCTTAGTCAATATGGAAAAGGCATTAAATTTATACAATAAGATATTTTGGGAGAGAGGGAGAGACCACATTCACATAATTTTTGTCACAGTATATTGTTATAATTGTTCTACTGTATTGTTGTTAATCTCTTACTGTGCCTAACTTATAAATTAAACTTTATCATATATATATATATATATATATATATATATATATATATATATATATATAAATCATATATATGTGAAAAAACACATATATAGAGTTTGGTACTATCCCCAGTTTCAGGCATCCACTGGGGGTCTTGCAAGTATCCCCTGCAGATAAAAGGGAACTCTTGTTGACAAAGCAAGCTGCAGAGCCAGTTCAGATCACCCTCTACAGAGGTTGTGGTTTATCACAGAGCTTCGACTAATAGTGTATACGTAAATATAAAGCATTTAGCATTCCCACCAAATATATGAAGTAGTGCCTAAAAAGTGTCTGAGATATACTTTCCTAAGAAAAAATTGTAAAAAGCTTTGAAATTTAGTGGTTGTTCTACATAGTTTATTCATCCAGGTTATCATCATCTTTGCTTTTCTCTGAATAGGCTATTTTACTACTCTGAACAGATAGAAGTTAAGTTATTGTAAACTGATACTGATGTAAATAATTCCTATCCATATAAATGCAAATTATGTCCAGTGAAATGCAATTGATTATGGCCCTATAGATATTCACGAACTCTGCCAGTTTGTATCCATTTGTAAATTTGTTTCAGCTTTCATTTTCTGACTATTAATGTGGGGCTCTCTGAGTTATCTTTTGAACCACTGGTTTCCTCATTAACTAATAAGTCAAATAAATTCTTTGACATATGTTCATTTTATATCTGTAAGAGAGTCATGATTTTATCCCTTTTAAAAGAAAATTATCCTTCAACAAGTGAATAAAGGAAGCTTAAATCAGGGTATTTCTGTCTACTGATGTTACTTATATCTTAAGAGAGTGATTCAGAACCTGCATGGGCTTCATATGCTGTTATTGATGGTGCTTTTCAGCATTTGCTCCTTCAGAAACAGAATGATGAGCTGAAGCCATGGATTCCAGGAGAAGCATGCCCCAGCAAGAAGAAAAATGTGAAAAAAACACCACATGGTAAATATTTAGAAAGACAGTCCATGATTACTGGCAACATTTATCCTGACCAAAGTGACCAAGAAGTGTGTACACTCTGAAGGATGTGAGGCATTCTTTTCCAATCACTCTGCAAGGCTGTGCCCCATGTTCATAACTCATGGAGCCATTTAAGGTATCTCTGTTTGTTTTCAGAGCAATAACACTTTCTCAAATAAATTAAAAGTCTGGCTGATTAAACTAAATCCTTCTGTATCTTAAAAATAAACGCAATCTTAAAATGGAAAGAAATATGGGCTTTATATGTTTCTTGAGTTAATTGAAATGCACTAATTTGCCAGCTTGTTCGGCAATATGGTTCAAAATAGTTATAGATATGTGTCAATACAGAGATATATGCAACAGGAATTTTAAAATGGAAGTTCCAGAATATACATTAACAAGCAATTTCCAAAGTGGTCTAGATGTAACAAAGCACATGGATAAGAATGTATTAGAGGATTTTAAAACCCCATGTCACATGAAGAATATAATAAATAGAGTCAGGAGATCAGAGAGCAAAAGAAAGCAATGTTGGGGAAGATTCGTTGGAGAGAACTGTGCTGGGAGGCATACACTCCCAAGGAGGATGTACCAGTCGTACTATCTCCTAACTCCAAGTAAGCAAAGACAGGCTCTAGGTATCCCAATTAGAATGCTTAATATGCATCACCACTGGGAAATATAATGGACTTGTGTCTGCCACGTAGTTGGGAGATTATAGGCCAGATATGGGATTGCTGGCCACTTAGATGGCAAAGCAAAACAAGCAGATTTCTCAATTTGTGACTATTCACGCTCTGAAAATTTCTCCCCAAGTTTTGTGGAAAAAAGAATGCCATCACTCTTCCTGTGGGTGAGATGTGGGAGATTAGAGAATCAACATGAACTTATCTTGGGTTCTGTCCAAAAGTGTTACCTGGAAGGTAGAACAGGTCTCATAAGAGAGAAGTTAGAGCATAGGCATCTTCAAATAAAGATATATGTGATCCTGATAAACCTGCAAAAATTACCTGAGCTTAAGGGATAATAATGTTAGGGGCACAACACACAAAACCTAGGCAACTTTATAATCTTATTTTTTAAAATCCATCCATACACACACACACACACACACACACACAATTCCAAGAGCTGGGTAATTCTAACATACCAAAAAACATGTTAAATTCTGGACAGATAAATAGCATAGTAAATGAAGGGTTTTATCTTAAAAATTAAGGTAGCTCAATGTAAGGGTACATAAGGAAGGGTTGAGCCTGCTAAGTTATGGAGAAAGGGGCAAAATGAACACAGAACAGAGAGAATAATGCAATAAGCACTTTGTAGGCAGAGCATATGGCCAACGTAGGCCAAGGGGGAAAATGTGAGGTGATTGGTCATCACGTCCAGGAACGCACATTTCTGTAGCTTGCTGTGATTAATTTTTTAGTATACTTTGCACTCAACTGCAGGTACTGTTTGTCCAAACTATTAACATGCTAGAAAACAAAATTGCATATGACCCCTTGAGACTTCTGTGTTATACTGATATCATTCTCCTGTTTACCAGTCATGTATAACCTAATATATGTTACAGAACCATTCCTTTTAGCAAAACAGACCCTATCCACAGATGACTGTGGGAGGCATCAGCAACCAGCAGTAACAAAGAGTATTGGCCATTATCAATGCAACTACAGAGGAGGAATGTTCAGTAACAGTGGTGGGGTTGGTGTTTGGAGGGCAGTCCAAAGAACCCATAACAGCTCCCAAGAGAGTGTTTAAGCTTTCAGGCCTGGTGAGCTCAACACCAGCTCAAAAAAGGAACAGCAACATAAGAACCTCTCTGCTCTTTTCTATTTTTTCTTCCTACTCTTGCTTCATCCTGGGGGATGGGGAGAGTGCTATTTAGACTCTTTAGTTTATATAATGGAGAAAAAAAGAGTTAAATATTAAGGTGGAGAAAGAAGAAGCCATTCATGTATCCTTCACTGACTTTGAAGCCTCCTTGACTATATCCAGCAAGCTGGAGTAGAGGAGGATATTTTGACTATTACAGGGGTCTGGACATTTTAATTACTGACTGAATGGCTTTGTATGATGACCGAGTAAGCATAAAAATCATAGGATTGCCCAATCCAGAGACAAGGGATGATTTAGCCCTCTTAACTGATTTGAAGAGATAATGGATGACAAAAACAGAGGTTTTCTGTCACAGCCCATTAGCCCTGATGGATATATCTCAAAGATGATTGTTGATGCCAATCAACCTTTCACATTTTCTGGACAGTATTTTCATAATATACATAGTCTTAACAGACTCCTCATTCCTTAAATTTCTCTTTTAGAAAACTATCCTAGACTATCCTATCTCCTCCTTCAGAGATATGGGCAAAAATTATTTTGCAATATGCATTATTATGTTGTTTATTTTAGGAAAATGCTAAATGATTCAAATATTACAAATAGAAAAAGGTTGTTAAATTCCATATGATACATGTCTAAACGTATGAGTTAAAGCATTTTTTTTAAGACATGAAGACCTAATTCAAGAAAGGTAGTGACAGGGGAGTCCATTGACTCACATAAATCAGAAGTCCAAACACACTGGCTTTAAGCATTGATTGAATCAGAGAATCAGACGATATCATAAAAACTCTCACTGACTTTATACTATCTTTCAGCTATGCTATTTCCTGTGTGGACTTTATTCTCCGGCAAAAATGGCACCAGCAAACAGGCTTACATCAGTCTTACAGCCACTAATTCAATAAAACTATAGTACCTTTCTTTCAGTGTTTCCATCAAAAGCCCCAGAGAAATACTCATCCATCCCAGATGTCTTGGTTCATTTTCTTTCCCTTAAACTACTGTGGAATGCAGTGTTCTGATTGGCCATGGCTTGGTCATGTGCCCAGACTTATGATAATGGCTATGGACCACCTGGAAACGGATTCCTCATAAGACAGTCTCTACTACCCAAAGAAGGAGAGAGAGGAAGTTAAAAGATGCTGACAGATAAATATTCTAGCCACCCCAATGCACTACAGTGGTTATTAAAGTAATGTCTTCAAAGACATTTAACTGATATTGGGAAATTGGGATATATTTAAATTAATAACTAAGATACTGTAGCATACATGTCTATATATAACATACTTATTTGTATTAATAGGAAAATAGATGTATAAATATATATATAGAGAGATAAATGTATAGAGTATGAACCTGACTTTATAAAGAACTATATAGAGTCATACTATAAAGGTAGAATTCTCTAAAATATTAATAGCTGTTATATCTGGTGATCAAATTGTGAATAATTTATTTTTTGTTCCTTTTTTCTTTGTATTTAAGATAATGAACATACATATTATATTTCTGTTATAATCAAAGAAGTCCTTAAAATAAGAAAGCAATAAATAAATCAATGAAAATAATTTCTATGTCATGATGATTACCATCTCAGCAAAAATGGCATTTGCTCCAGTGAAATCTAGTAAGAGGGAAGGTTTGTTTATCAGGATCCCAGAATTCTTACAATAATCAAAGCTCCCCTCCCCTGCACTTTCATTATTCTGGTTCTCCCTATCTCATAAATTGAAGGAAGTCAAGGCTGAAAGGGGCCTTGGAGAGGAGCTAGTCCCAGACCTTTATTTTATAAATGAGGAAAGTCTAGCCCAGAGAAATGCTGGGACTTGCTGTCAGTCAACAGGAACTAAGTAACAGAGTAAGGACTAGGACCCACTCTACTTACTCTGAAACAGGTAACCCAGTCATCATATCTTTTGCTTATTCATTATTTCAACACGTATTGTCTAATATTTCAAGAAACTATGCTAATATATTGTGGAATATATGAGGACAAATCCTGTCTAGTAGAGAAATTGATACAAGTTCACAAATAAATCTCATACCAGGTAAAAGAAAATGCTAAGGGTATTAAGAGGAGGTTACTGTGGAGAAGAAGAGGAGAAATTAGAGAACAATAAAGTCACAGAGGAAAAAAGCTGTTGAAAAACTGTTTGAAAAACTAAACAAACTGAAAACATAGTAGACTCCATAAAGCATACATCTGAATGAAAAACAGACTGTATTCTTCTGGACATGAAGTATACACTATGTTCTTTAATGTGCATATATAATATATATTATAAACATGTATTATCCCTTTCCTAGCAAAACCTCAACTAGGGATCTCAGAGTCAATCTCCCAACCAGGATTTGTAGGACACCAACCATGCTTGATTATGTGGTGGGAGGTTATTTCCCTCTCTTGTAATTAGAGGCTATCTTTTAAGCCACTCTACCCCATCTCCATAGAAATTAAATCAATTAGGCTGAAAACACCACAAGGATGAATCTGGATCCCTTACAAATCACAGAATGTGACATATTCATGTCATATTGTGAAACTCAAAAGTAAGATTTTGGTAACAAGAATATATAGTTGAGCTACAAAAAGCAATACAGAAAGATAACTAGAAACACGCTTCCAAAATACATATGCAGCTAAAAATTAACCTTGAGTTGCCAAAAACATTTAACTCCATAATTTTGCTGCTTCTTGCTAAAGAATTCCTTGTAAAATGCTACCTCATAAAAAATATCTCACGGTTCATTAACGTAAGAATTGTTATTGAATGGAGAAACAGTAAAGAAATACTTTAGTAATCCTCATACTTAGAGAAAGTTTAATAGGCCAGATTTAGACCAGGATTCTATGTTCCTGAAATTCTATGATGGGTTCTCTTATATACTTTAATTCTGAGGTAGACTTATTTTAAGTCTAGAAATAAATTTATAATCTCTTTGTCTAAAAATTATTTATAATATTTAAATAGCTACTATTTCCAAGTAATAATTTTCATTTAATAGTATACTCACTCAAATTTTAAAACATTTGTTTCTAGGAATAGATATTCACTGTTTTAAAAGGGCTTCCACATTCACCCTCCTCCCCTCAAACTACATTTTTTACACTTATTTGACTTATATTCCCATTTGACACTCTGGCATTTACAGAAACATCTCTGTCACTGGTTCTGAAAATGTAATATTTTAAATGTGCAGTGTTTGTCCACAGTTGGCTAGTTTATCATTTTGTGCTTATATGATTTTCTTTTAGCTAATGATACATTTTCTTTCCACTTACTTTGGCAAATAAAAGAAAACCAATTCAGGCACATCATTCAATAAAACCTAATATGTACAGCAGTCTTTTTTGCAATTTGAATCAGTGATGATTAATAGCTGTCTTTTATTGGTTTTCTTTCTTTGGTTTTATAATTAATTGCTGGATTTTAACTATTAAAATCTTAATACTTCAAATTAAAGAAAAGAATGCTAAGTTCTTTGGGACCCTTAATAAATGACAGCAAAAAACAAAAAGAGAGAGAGAGAGAGAGAAAGAAAGGGGAGGAATAAGAAGAGGAGAGAGAGAAGAAAATTAGGGAAGAATGAGGAGCAGGAGAAAAAGAGGGGGAAGAGAAAGAATAAAAGAGAAGAAAACTAGTAATTATAGAACCAAAAAGACTATAAGGAATCAACTATAATAATTCACATCCATTGTGCTTTTCGGGGAAGCTGAAACTACACAAACTAGTTCAAAGACTAAGTTTACCAGATACTTCACAGCACTCCTACACACAAATTGCTTTTATAATAAATGTTACAATCACCTATATTGAAAAATAAATATATTTATTTGCATCACTTAAGCAAAAGAGTATAATCAAGTCTCCCAAGTATTATCTTCAGCAAGTATTCTGAGAGTAAATCAATTATGCTTGGTCATGATCAAGCCAAGACATTTTCTAAAACTGAAAAGCTGATTGGGTTATTAGGTTGCAATCTTAACGTTGATGATGAATGGCTGTGATTCTGAGCATGTTCCTTGATCTCATGGTGCCTCAGTATCCTCATCTGTAAAATGGCAATATTTAGTAGTCTGTACCTGATAGGACTGTAAGACATAAAAGATTTAGGCCTTTCATACAGCAAATGCTCATCTACTGCATACAGCCTTTTGTATGGCTTATTTTAAAACTTTGAGAAAGATGTCTTAGTTCGAGTTCCCCTGGAAGCAAACCCCCAAACTAGGATTATAGTGCAAGGAGTTTCATGGGCAGTCAATTCCAAGAAGCACAGGTAGGCTGTGGAGAATTGAGACAGGGAAGAAATGGAAGCCAGGCTAAATCTGTTAATGAGTGGGTTACCAATGTTGGTACCTGGGACTCAATCCATCTGGGGACTAAATAACACTAGAGCTCCTCAGAGCCGTCTCACCTAGGCCATGAGACAGTAGGGTATTTTTCCAACAACTGGTATCTGTTATTGCTCTGGAAGGTCTTAACTCTCCAGTATACTCAGCTTGCTTTGCACAGGGCCAGGCCTGTGGCAGGAGAAAACCCTAAGGCAGAGAGCTGCAGGACTTTGTAATAGGAAGACAAAGGTGTACACAAGATGGATGAGAGCCAAGAGGACATGGGCAGATCCCTGAAGGGGTCAGTTACACATATGCAACTTGTTCAGAATTCTGCTTTGGAGAGTATTCTTTCCAAAAATAGTTAATAAGCATTTACTCTTCTCAAATCATTAAACTATTAGGAATTAAAAGATGAATCAGGCATGGCTTTTTCAATGAACTAACAGCCTAGTTAAAGAGGTGTTAGGTAGACAGTAAGGCTTTAACTCTCAGACTTCTTTCTTTGCCTTCTTCCTCTCCATGATTCCCATTCTCCAAATATCAGAAGAAATAAATACTAAAACTTGGCCTCACTCTTAAAGAGTATTGTGAGGTCTTACCCTTACTTTCCAGAGAGGCTGGAAATTTTCCAGTATTCCCTTGAGGGCAGCCATGTAGCCTCATTTACTTCATTTCTCCAAGCCTCAATTTTCTTTATCTGTAAAATGGGTATAAGAACATTTAAGTTATAGGGTGCTTGTGAGCATTAATTATGCCTTTAATGTGCTTGGCATTCTGCCTAGCATATAAAAAGGACTCAACAAATGGCCATTTCTTAGCAAGCTGAATTTTCAAATACTTGCACCACATTGTCATGCAGCATTAGGAGTTAGAACAGGATAGCAAGAGTTCATGAGTAGAGTAGAGTAGAGGAAAGATTACTTATTGGAGAGACAGACCCGGTGTTTGCCTCCTACCTTCTCCACTCTTATAGAATCACTTTTCAAAGTGTTTCAACTTCTCTGATACCCATTTACCTTATTTGTAAAACCAGGATAACAATACCTGTTTAACCAACCACAGGAGGAAGGTATGAGACTAGCTTAAGATAGAAATCATTCTTGGGGCTTCCCTGGTGGCACAGTGGTTGAGAATCTGCCTGCTAATGCAAGGGACACGGATCCGAGCCCTGGTCTTGGAAGATCCCACATGCCACGGAGCAACTAGGCCTGTGAGCCACAACTACTGAGCCTGTGCATCTGGAGCCTGTGCTCCACAACAAGAGAGGCCATGATAGTGAGAGGCCCACGCACCGCGATGAAGAGTGGCCCCCGCTTGCCACAACTAGAGAAAGCCCTAGCACAGAAACGAAGACCTAACACAGCCAAAAATAAATAAATAAACAAATGTGGGGTTTAAAAAAAAAAAAGAAACGTGGGTGAAATCCATAAAAAAATAAGATAGAAATCAATGAGAACTATTTGAAAAGATACAATCTATACAAATAGGAAGGAAAAATGTTAGTATTAAATGATTTACAGAAAAAAAAAGTCTTTACATTAGCTGCCATGTTTCAATAGAGACAAATCTAGACAAAGGCAACATAATTTTACCAATATATTGTAAATGTCATCAGACCAAAGGTACATGCTGAGCTAGATAAGCCACTAAATATATCAATGAGTTTATACCAGCATAAAAATATAATTTCAGTATTGAATTTCTTCAGTTTCTCCAATGTTCTCTTATCTTAGAAATGACCTTAGATTCTGAACTGAATTCTCAAATAATTTGATAGGGTGGAAGAAATTTTTCAGAGTTTAAAATTAGTGGATCTCTTCCCTGGAGGCCATCAGCTAATGCTCACGATAACATTGGTCCTTGTGTTTGACATTTAATGACAGTAAACATCCCAGCATGGAATTCCCAGCTGCTGTTACTTGCGGTTTCATTCTTAATATTTCATCAAGATTACAACAGTTGCTCCAACAGGAGGGCTAGTCAAGGGGTCATATTTGGTGGGCAGCTATGGAGTACAGTAAGCCTTTTTCTGCAGAGAAACTCAAGCTCCCCACTTGTTTCTTCTTAGGACTCTCCTCAACTGAACATATACTATCAAAATAAACTATCATTGATAGTGACTCAGTTTCATTGGTCTGGAGGTTAAACACATGGCTGACTGTGTGCATACAAGTGATTCTGCTCATCTACAGTCCCCTGCAAGGCAGTTTATTGTAAAGAAGACCCTGTACTAAGAGTCAGGAGGGCTGGACTCTAAATGTGCTCACAGACTATTAATTTGTTAGTTTTTTATCTTGTTAAATAGCAATAACAATACCTGCTTTGACCACCCTGCTGCAAAGTCAGCAGAACCGAAAAAACTCTGTGTTCCAAGGAGGTACCATCTCTTCTCCTTTCTTCACTGTTTCTGTTATACCTAACACTTGGTTTGATATAGAGTTGGCACTTCATAAGTGTATGTTGACAACACTTTTAACACTGCACTACAATAGACAAAGGTAAGACGTAGAAACTACATCACCTTCCATCTGATCCTTTAATTGCCCTTTTTAAAAAAAAGTATTTGTATTGGAATATAGTTGCTTTACAATGTTATGTTAGTTTCTACTGCACAGCAAAGTGAATCAGCTATACGTATATATATATATTCCCTCTTTCTTGGATTTCCTTCCCATTTAGGTCACCACAGAGTACTGAGTAGAGTTCCCTGTGCTACACAGTAGGTTCTCATTAGTTATCTATTTTATACATAGTATCAATAGTGTATATATTTCAATCCCAATCTCCCAATTCAGCCTACCTCTCCCTTACCCCTTGGCTTTAATTGCCCTTGCATCTTCTCTTTCTTTACCTTTCTCTATTCTCAATTATCCTCTAAATTCATCTCAATTGCTATTTCATGGAAAGATGTCAGATCAGGTGCTTAAAAATTACCTAGGAAATTTCAAAGCACATAAATTACAATGAAATATCCACCTGTAGGGGAACAAATAAACAAATAATTTTTCTCAATTCCATACACTGGACAGTGGAGATTTTTTTGTGTGTACAAGCATGTGTGTGTGTGTGTGTGTGAGTGTGTGTGTGTGTTAAAACAGCTTAGCCTATACTTTAAACAATACAAACACAATAACTATATTTTCTCATATGTATGTGTGTGTATATACATATATTGTCTCTCAGTGTCCCTTCTATCTTTCATCCCTTTAATAACAGCACCCCTAGAGATGGTACATTTCCCAGAGCTCTGTGCAGTGGATGTTGCCACATGACTAATTTTGGGCTAAAAGGATGTGAAGAGAAGTGATGTATGTGACTTCCAGGTCATCTCCTTAAAAAGGAAACACCCTGCACTGGAATTTCCTTTTCTCTTTCTCTCTAGCTCAGAAATCATGTCGATGTGCACAGACACCTTCTAACCAGATGTAGAGGCAATATGATGAGATGTGCAGAATCACTGGGCAGAGAGCATCTCTGGATGTTCTCCTTCTACTGATCCACATGCTTTCCTGGAAATAAACATAAATCTTGTTTAAGCCACTGAATTTTTAGGTTTCTATTGGAACATTTTAGCCTATTCCCTAACAATACAGCATGATATCTATAATTTCTTATAAAATAAAAGAGAACATTATTAATTAGCACCTGCAAGAAATACCACACCTTCAATAATAAACAACAATAAGCAATATTTGGTGCACCTACCCTATGACTGGCCTCAATGTAGATGGTGGAGCTGCTGTAGTGATGAAAAGATAAGCATGATTCTTGCTCTCATGGAGCTTTAACTCTGCACTAAAATAGACATTTTTTTTTTAAATTCAAATAAATAACTCTAAGGTTCATTGCTAGAAAAGGAAAGCACAAATTATCATGGAAGTAAACAATTAGGGAATAAATCTTAATCCTCTTTCACATTCTTTAAATCTCTGCTGAATTGCCACTTTATCAGATGTTTGTATGTATCAGATCCCAGTTTCATTACTTCACTGGGCTTCATTATACTTCTTAACTCATCATTTGATAAAATATCCTTGTTTTCTTCCAATAAAATTCTCTTTTACATAAACTAATTTGAGTGAGTTTATTTTGGGAACCGAATGCTCCCTAAGTAAATGAGGAAGATAAACTTTGCAAATGCATATAAAAATTGTATTTGATTCAAATAATAACCTTCATTTTTATATAGCATCTATTGCTTTACACAACATATGAATTTACTTTTATTTTAAAATGAGATTCTGGAATGCCATTTCAAGCTTGAACAATTCCAATGGAAAGAATCCAAATTGGCATTCCAGCACATTTCTTTACAAAAATACAATTGTTCAGCACATTGTGATTTCTTAAGCTTTCTCATATATTCTAGAGCAAAATGGAAAATCACATCATACTGTAGAAAATAGAACTCTTTCCCAAGTATTTATGTTCAAGAGTATAAACACAGTCACAGCTCATACATTTTCCAATTAATTGCTCAGGTGCTCACCTGGCCAATCACAGAAATCCAAAACTTTCCAGCTGTATTACAAAGCCCGAGATTTCATGTCCTGACCTGACATCTTTGGCCCTCACAGGGACCCAAAAGCCTAACTGTGAGTTCCACTGCTCTGACCAGACATATCACCCACCCAGAAGGAAAGTCCAGTTCCTTTATCAAATGGACCAGCTGTACCCCACTTGGTCCTCAACACAACAGCTTTGACTTTCCTGCCAGCCCTAGAATTTATTCAAATAAGCCAATTGCATCTTTCTGCACGGACCAAGGGACACCTACCTCATCCTTTTGTTACTACAAAATCTGCCTCCCACTGCTGTTCTTTGTTCACTGTTCCTAAATGCAATCACTATTTGGCCCTGCAGGGCATGCAGTATCCTCCTCCCCTGGGTTGAGAGTATATGTGTCTATTAAACTGCTCTCTATCCCATCTATCCAGTGTCAGGTACTACGTGTTCAGTCTTCTTGTACAATTTAAGGTGCGGGATCCCTTCCTTATCAACAGGGTGAACAGGAGGTGATCGGGCCACCAGTTGAGATCTCCCCTCAAAAATAACTGGAAACCTCAGGGACTGAGTCAAAAACTGGAGCAGAGAGTGCACTAAATGTGATCAGTTCACTACCGCTCCTGTTTCTTCTTGCCACACAATCCCACCATCACTGAGGAACAGATGCAAATGCTTGGTATCTCGAATGAAGTCTTTCTCCTCCATCTCCCTGCAGATATTGCAGTGGTCCCCACACTGGGGAGCAAAAACACAGTTGTTTACTCTTGTTCAGTTCCTCATCCATTGTCTCCCAGGGCCTCTCAAAATTAGCCACATTTTAAGGCATCTTTAGTCTCAGCAATAGCCTGTGCCAAAAACAGTCTTACTCAAGATGTTAGTTCTCTTCATGAATTTAGTCTTCCCCATTCTTCAAGGTCATTTAATTTCAGGGCTTTATTCTCCCTACTATAGGCCATAATATTTACCATTTTGTTTTAACCCAAATAACTCTCTAATTTAGACTCCAATAGTTTTGAAGTTGGGAAATTGGATCCTTTCTTCCCAAAATGCCCTGAGCTCTTTGTGCAAATTTATTAACTCTCTATCTAGTGGCTAACTTTGTATCTCAATCAAGAAGCTTTTGCTAAACTATTACATTTTTAGACAAGCTCTAGCTCCAAGAGGGCCCAGTTACCTTCCATTTGCAGAGCTAAAAGTTTGCACCATCTCACTTCTACTAAGACATGGAAGCAACTTAAGTGTTCTCCAACAGACAAATGGTATATATGTATGTGTATGTGTATATATATATATATATATATATATATATATATATATATATATACACAATGGAATATTACTCAGCCATAAAAAGAATGAATTAATGCCATTTGCAGCAACATGGATGGACCTAGAAATTATCGTAGTAAGTGAAGTAAGTCAGACAGAGAAAGACAAATGTATGATATCACTGATATGTGTAATCTAAAAAAATAGTACAAAAGAACATATTTACAAAACAGAAACAGACTCAGACATAGAAAACAGACTTCTGGTTACCAAAGGGGAGGGGGAGGGGATAAATAGGGAGTATGGGATTAACATATACACACTACCATATATAAAATAAACAGCAGGATTTACAGTATAGTACAGGGAACTATATTCAATATCTTGTAATAAACTATAATGGAAAATAATTTTTAAAAAGAACATAGATATATACAAATATATATTTCATTATATATAACGAAATCACTTTGCTATACACCTGAAACTAGCACAATGTTGTAAACAAACTATACTTCATTTAAAAAAAAGAGTATCTGGAAGTTCATTTACTGGACTAAAGCAACAACAGAAACAGATCTATCTTATTACACACAGATAGAAAGAGGGAGTCTTGCATGGTGATAGAGACATCAGTCTCTAGAGAATTTGTGGATGTTATTAATAAGTACAGAACCAAGGCCAGGACACCAGTACCATTTGTTTTTACTTTTTTTTTCCCATTAGTATATGCCTACCAGAACCCCCTGATTTGCAGTTAGAAATGGAAAAGTTATAGACCACAACGTTACTTTCCTATTGAGGGATTAAACTTTTTCAACTAATTAGATTTTAATTAAAACCTGATTAGATCACTCTGATTTGTTTCCTTCTATTTCCCCGTCACCTCTTTGACTTTCTTGTGATGCCTCTCTTATCTATCATCCTGTATTCCCCTCCTCACTTGTTCTCTATCACTTAATTATGTGACTTTGGTCAAGTTACTTGATCTCTCTGAAACTCAATTCCCTCATCCAGATGGGGATTAGGAAACTTTCCTCTTAGGTTTTCTGTGACATTCAGTGATGCAGCACAGTAAAATATCCATAATGTGCTGGCACTTAGTAAGGGGATTTAAATTTACATCTCTATCTCCAGCAGTATATTCTTTCTTTCTTTTCCCTTCAAGCCCCTTATCATATGATTATAATAAATGCTTACACAGAAACAAGAACAATTTTGAGTACAGTTATTTTGCACTGTAATCATTGATTTTATTGTGTCTACTTATGCATGTGAATGTAGACACAACAAAATCAGACACACATGCAAACCCACAACTGAGTAGTGTGTTGATATATATTTTATGTGAGAAGTGAAGGGGCTACTGGAGATTGTCAAATCAAGACCTCTACCTTCTTTTTCAGATGGGGATAGGATAATTCTAAGGATGTTGCCCATTTCCAAGGTCACACTGTTATTACTGATATGGTTTAAAGCAGAAAACTGACCTTCTGATAGCCAGTCCATTTTTTATTTCATTTACTGCCTGTTACATGGCCTTGGGGAAGAAAGTTGTAAGAATCTTCCTCTTGTTTTTTGTACCAATTATTTGATATTAATTAGAGAGTTAGCTTCTAATAAACATTTATTTTGAGGGGAGTTAAAATTTCAGATATCATAGTAGACTAGAAAGAAAGAAGTATAGAAAAAAAGTATGAAAAGTTGAAAATTTTCCAGCTTAAAGAAGACATTTATTTCATGTTTATTAAGTATGCTTTTTATAAATATTAATTGTAGGTCTCAGGAATGGTTACTTCTCTTTTCTCTTGCTGGAAGCAAAAGGGGATTCTTTTTTTTTTTTTCTCTAATACTCAATGTGGGGACATGATCGAGCTCCTGGAGGTAAATCTCACAATTAATTGTAGACATGTATATTTTCAATATCTGAGAATGTCAGTAAAACAATTAAATACATGGTTATTTTGACATTGTATTCTAAATTATCCAATTGGCTATTAACATTTCCCTAGACATATCAGTTAAATATTTTATGAATTTCAGGAGAAACTATGAATAATTCAGAAGAGATTACCATTAGAAATCAGAGTACAAACTACAATATTGTTTCATTATTCCAAATATTTTTGCTTAACTGAAAACATTTTCTATATATATGGTCATGTAAATTAAAATGCCATTTCTTATCAAATATGAATAATTTCCTGAATGGAAATAAGTATATATAATGTCAAGTTTTCAGTTGGTCAACTTCCATTTATGTAGAAATTCTAGAGTGAAAAAGTGCAATAATTAAAATAAAAAATCTATTACAGGAGCTCAACAGTAGATTTGAGGTATCAAAAGAAAGAATCAGCAACATTTTAAAAATTAGAAAAACAGAAATAGACTCACAGACATAGAAAAAAACTTATGGTTACCAAAGGGGAAGGGGAAGGAGGGATAAATTAGGAGCTTAGGATTGATTGATACACACTATTTTATATAAAATATATAAACAACAAGGACATACTGCAGAGCACAGGGAACTATATTCCATAGCTCGTAATAACCTATAATGGAAAAGAATATGAAAAAGAATATATATCTATAGATATATCTATAGATATATTTAGATATAGATATAAAACTGAATCACTTTGCTGTACACGTGAAACTAACACAATATTTAAATCAAACTATACTTCAATTAAAAAATCCACCCTGTTGCCCAAAACATAAAAAAAAAGAATCAGCAAACTTGAAGATAGACAGAGATGATGCAATCTGAAGAACAGTGAGTAAAAATAAAGATGAAAAATGAATAGAGCCTCAAAGAAATGTAGCACACTATTAAATGCATCACCATAAATATAATGGGATTGTCAGAAGGAGAGGAGAGAAAGGGGGAGAAAAATTATGTAAAGAAATAATGACTGAAAACTCCTCCAAACTGAATAAAAACACTAATCTACATATCCAAGAAACCCAATGAACTATAAGTAGAATAAACTCAAAGATACCCACATCCAGACATATCATAGCCAAAATATTGAAAGCAAAAGATAAAGATAAAACCTTAAAATCAGTTTTCTTTTTAAAAAGCTGCTTCATCAATTATGAGACTCCCCCCTCAATAAGATATACATCTGATTTTTCTTTAGATACAGCAGAGGACAGAAGCCAGTGTGATGACTTGTTCCAAGTACTGAAAGCAAAATCTTGTTAACCAAGAAATATACATAGAGCCAAACTGTCTCTTAAGAAGAAAGTGAGGAAATTCCCTGGTGGTCCAGTGATTAGGACCCAGTGCTTTCACTGCCAGGGCTCAGGTTCAATCCCTGGTCAGGGAACTAAAAGCCCGCATGCCACATAGCATGGTCAAAAAAAAAGAAAGAAAGAAAAGAAAAGAAAGTGAAATAAAATAATTCCCAGATAAACCAAAGCTGAAAGACTATGTTGCTAGCAGACTTGCCTTCCAAGAAATACTAAAGGAAATTATCCCAGCTGAAAGCAAATAACATTGAGCAGTAATTAGAACCCACGTTAAAAAAAAAAGTGTAGTAAAGATAATTGTATAGGTAATTATAAGAGGCAGTACAAGTACATATTTTTCTCTATTGTTCTCTTAATTGTTTTTAAAAGTAATTGATAAAACAATATAAATATAATTGTATTGTTAGACTTACAAAATACAAAAATGAAATATATTTGATTAAATGCAGAAAGAGTTGGGTGGGAACAAAGCTGCAAAGAATAAGAAAATAAAACAAGACAGTAACTATAATCCACAGAAAGAAATAAAAAGAACCAGAAAGAGTAAATAAAAATGTTAATATAACAAATTCTATAAATACATACTTGTTCTCCTTTCTTGTCTCAGCTTCTTTATAAGACATAGGATTATATAAAGCAATAATAACAATTTATTGTTGGGTTTCTAAGGTAGCACACCATGTATAACAACAATAGTACCAAACAAAAGAGGGAAAAGGAATGAAGGTATATACAAAAGAAAGTTTCTTTCATTAGAATAAAGATATTTTAAATATGAAGTAGATTTTGAGAAATTGATGTGTATATTGTAAGCCCTAGAATAGCCACAATAAAGTTCAAAAACATAATAAAAATTATTAAAGAAATTAATATATTATGCTAGAAAATATCTACTTAAGAATAAAGAAGAGGGCTTCCCTGGTGGTGCAGTGGTTGAGAGTCTGCCTGCTGATGCAGGGGACACGGGTTCATGCCTCGGTCTGGGAAGATCCCACATGCCGCGGAGAGGCTGGGCCCGTGAGCCATGGCCACTGAACCTGCATGTCCAGAGCCTGTGCTCTGCAATGGGAGAGGCCACAACAGTGAGAGCCCCACGTATTGCAAAAAAAAAAAAAAAAAAAAAAAAAAAAAAAGAATAAAGAAGACAACTACAGGAATATTAAAACAAAAAAGATATGAGACATATAGAATACAAAAAAATGGCATATGTAAATCCAACCATGTCAATAATAATATTAAATGTGAATGAGTTAAACAATCCAATCAAACGTCAGAGGATATCAGATTTGATAAACAAACAAGATCCAACTATATGCTGTTAACAGGAGACTCACTTTAGAGTCAAATAAATAAAAAGTTTGAAAGTAAAAGGATAGAAGATATACCATGCAAATAACAACCGTAATGGAATAGGAATGATTATACAGAAAAGTAAACTTTAAAACAAAAAAAAGTGGCAAAAAGAGAAAGAATGGCATTTCATAATGAATAGAGGGTCAATTCACTAGGAATATATAAAAATTATAAACATATATGCATTTAACAAAGAGTATCTAAATATAAGAAGCAAAAACTGACAGAAGTAAAGGAATAATAATTCAACAATAATAGTTAAAGACTTCAACACCCCACTTTAAATAATAGATAAATTATGTGGAAGATTAATAAGTAAATATAAAACACGTACAACACTGTAAACTAAACTAACTATACTTAGCCAATATCTATATGATACTGCACCCCAAAAAAGCAAAATAAAGACTCTTCTCAAGTGCCCATGGAACAGTCTCAGGATACACAATACACTAGGACATAAAACAAGCCTCAATAAATTTAACTGGATTGAAATATCATGCAGTGTATATTTTCCAACAAAATTGAATTAAATCATAAATCAATACCAAAAGGAAGTTTGGAAATTCATAAATGTATGGAAAATAAACAACACATTATTCCTAAATAACCACTGGGTCAAAGAAAAAATCATAAGTGAAATTCAAAAATACCTTTAGAAGAAGGAAAATGAAAACACAACATGCAAAACATTATGGGATGTAGCTACACAGAGGGATATTTGTAGCTGTAAATGCCTATATTAAAAAAGAAGAAAGAACTCAATTCAATAACCTAAACTCATACTTTAAGAAACTTGGAAAAGAAGACCAAGTTAAATCTAAAGCATTTAGAGGAAAGGAAATAAATAAAATAGAGAAGTGAAAATGAATAGAAAAAAAATCAAAGCAAAGTTTGTTCTTTGAATAGATCGACAGAATGACAAACATTTAACTAGGCTGACCATAAAAAAAAAAAAGAACACTCAATTCATTAAAATCAAGAATAAGATAGGAAACATCACTACCAACCTTACAGAAATAAGAAGGGAATACTATGAAAAAAAGTATTCCAATAAATTAGATAACCTAGATAAAATGGAAAAATTCTTGTAAATACTCACACTACCAAAACTGAGTCAATAAGAAATGGAAAAACCAGAATAGACTATAACAAAGTAAAGATTGAGTTAGTAATTAACAACTTGCCACATGTTGTTAAGATGGCAATACCCTACAAATTAATTTATAGGCTCAACACAATCCCTATCAAATTACCAACTGCCTTTTTTCCAAAAACTGACAAGGTGGTACTAAAATTCATATGAAAATGTAAAAGACCTAGAATACCAAGAAAAATAAAATCTTGAAAAAGAATAAAGTTGAAGGACTTACACTTTATAATTTTAAAACTTGCTAGACAACTACAGTAATTAATACAGCATGGTAGCTATATAAGAATAAAACTATAGATCAATAGAATAGAGCTGAGAGTCTAGATATAAACCCATACATTAATGGTGCCAAGACAATTCAACAGGAAAAAAGTGCTTTCAAAAGCTGTTGCTGAATATCCACAAGCAATAAAGTTGAATTCCTGTCTCACACCATAAAAAATACTAAAATATAAACCTAATTGTAAGAGCTAAAACACTACAACTCTTATATAAAAACATGAGTGAATATTCAAGATGCTGGATTAGGCAATGGTGTCTTATATATGACATCAAAGCACAAGAAATAAAAAATAAATAAATTTGACTAAATCAAAACTAAAAATATTGTGCTTCAAATGATACTATCAATAAAGTGAAAAGACAACCCACAGAATGAGATAAACTTATACAAATCGTATATGTGATAAGGGACTTGTATGTATACTGTATGAAGAACTATTATGAATTAAAAATAAAAATACAACCCAATTAGAAAATGAGCAAAGTATCTAAATGAAATTTCTCCAAAGAAGATATACAAATGACCTGTAAGCATGTTAGAGAGATGCAAATCAAAACCACAGTGAGTTACCACTTCACATCCACTAGGGTGGCCATAATCAAAAAGAGACACAATAACAAGTGTTGGTGAGTGTGTGAATAAAATGGAATCTTTATACTTTGTTTATGGGAATGTAAAATTGCGCAGACACTTTGGAAAACAGTTTGGCCATTCCTACAAAGCTTAAACACAGAGTTCGTATATGATCCAACAATTCGACTTTTACGTACATATGCAAGAGAAATAAAAACATTTTAATGCAAGAAAACTTGTACACAAATGTTCAAAGCAGCATTATTCATAATGTCAAAAAGTAAAAGCAACTCAAATGTCCATCAATTGATGAATGGGTAAATTAAACATTATCTTCAATAAAAGGAATAATATACTGATATATGCTACAACATTGATGAAATTTGGAAATGCTCTGCTAAATGACACAAGTCAGTCACACATTGTATGTTTGTAGTTATATCCTCAATAGGCAAATCCATAGGGACAGAATGTAGATTAATGTTTGCTTATGGCTGGAGAGGAAGGAAGGGGGAGAGGGTGACAACAGAGAGTGACAGCTAATGAGTATGGGGTTTCTTTTCTGAGTGATGAAAATGTTTTAAACTTAGATTGTGTTGATGACAGCACAACTCTGAATATACTAAAATCCATTAAACTGTACACTTTGGTGAATTTTATGGCATGTAAATTGTATCTCAATAAAGATGTCTTAAAAGTGAAATAAAATGTAATATGAGGAGAAATAAAGCCTTAGGGTAAACAAGATTTTTATTTTCATAATTGAACTATTTTTACACAAATGACTTAAGAAATAATCAGAAACAAAAACATATGTAATTTTTGGACTTCCCTGGTGGTGCAGTGGTTAAGAATCTCTGCCTGCCAATTCAGGGGACACGGGTTCGAGCCCTGGTCTGGAAGATGCCCCATGCCGCAGAGCAAATAAACCTGTGTGCCACAACTACTGAGCCTGCACTGTAGAGCCATGAGCCACAGCTACTGAGCCCACGTGCCACAACTACTGAAACCCACGCACCTAAAGCCCATGCTCCAAGACAAGAGAAGCCACTGCAATGAGAAGCCCGCACACCACAACGAAGAGTAGCACCCACTCACTGCAGCTAGAGAAAGCCCCCGTGCAGCAAAGACCCAACACAACCAAAAATAAATAAATAAATTTATAAAAACTAAAAACATATGTATTTTTGGCAAAGGAAATAATGTATTGGTCTGACACCTTAGAAGAAATATTATGTGCTAGCCAAAGTGAAGTCCATTTTTGTAAAAATCTCTATAGATTCTTCCAGGCTAACAGCAACTTTGAGGGATCAGTCTCATGAAAGGGGAAATATTCTGAAGAGATTGGATTTTAGAGTATAAAATTGGATCCAGAAAATCCTAAACCTTTTTGAAGCATTTGAATCTGTGGAGACTTAACCCCAAAGCATAGCAGTCTTCTAATTACATTATGTGCAGGTATTAGAAATGGTCTATTTTTATAACCAAAAGAATGCCTTGCAAAATTCAAGGTGATCTTTTTCTTTCATCATGTGATGAACCACCTTAGCTGCAGGTTATAATTATTTCTATGATGTTCCAGTGCCTAATTATTTATATAGTGTATTATTGGTACACATAGTCAGAAATAAGCCCTGTTAGAGCAGCATTTTTTGAGGAGATTTCAAATCTATATGTCTATCTACATATTTGGATTACTTTGAGGAAAACCATAGTCCAGCAGAAGAGAACACCCCAACAGTTAAGAACTGCTGCTTTGTAATACCAATTTATTCTTATATTTTTCCTGCAATTTTCAACTTTAATCCATCACAAGTCACTTAAAAATTCTGACCCGTATTTTCCTCAGCCAAAATGAAACAAAACAAAACGACAACAAAACTCAGAGATGTGAATTAGATAAAATTAAGAACTAACCTCTAACAGCTTATGTTCTTAATTTTTCTTTAATCTAGAGAGCAAACCACAACTTTTTCTTTGACCTGTTATACTTTGTTGTCAATTCCTGTGTGTCTTCACATACTTGTTGTAGTACTGGATAGGTTAGTGTCACTACAGATTTCTGATATCTTGAGTACAATCTTCTTTTCAGTGCAATAATTAACCTCTGTGAGCTCAAAATATTTAGTATAAGTCCGTTATACACAACAGCCTTGGATGTGTGGTGCTTTGGGAGAGGATGGTGTAAAGGCGTCTGTGCATTAAGCAATGCAGGGTGAAGAAAACTGCAGTCAAAGATGGGGAACTAAGAGTGGGGAATAAGAATGGAATCCATATCAGGAATTTAGAGCTTGAGGTGATAGTAAAGCATTCCCTATATATTTGAGGATCCTAGAAAATATGTGGAAATATTTGCTCTATTGTATATGAATATTTAATGAATCATCCCATAAGGCTGGATAACTTGGAGACATTTTGGCAGATTCACATCAAATTATTAACATTGTTATATCTATGAAGTGGGAATTAGGTGGGATTGGAGTGGGGATGGAGGACAGAGGTAATATTTTTCTAAATGTATGTATTTCTGTATGTTTTAATTTTTTACAACAAGTTTTATGGGTTTTGAATTCATCTCCTCTATCAAGTGTCCCCAGATTTTTCTACCACAGGCAGGATCAGTCACTTTCTTCTCCATGTTCTCCTCAAAGGCAGGGACCACGACTAGCAAAGATTTGACACATTTAAGTCATGTAATACATGTTTGTTGAATGGCCATTTAGTTTAACACCATTATTTCACAGATGAAATAGATGAGGAAAAGAAATTAAGTGGTTGATGCATGATGACTTTCTCAAACTGTGGTCTCTGGACCAGCAGCAGCAATGTCTCCTGAGAAGCTGTTGGAAATGCAATTCTTGAGCCCTACCCTAGACCCGGAGATTCAGTAACTCTGGGGGTGGACCCCAGAGATCCATGTTTTAATAAGCCTTTTTGGTGATTCTGATGTGCACTCAATTTGAGAACCACTGCTCAAAGATAACATGTCTGGTATGAAACAGGCAAAAACAAATCCTCAAATGAACTAAATAAGCTTATATTGAATTATAATATACGTAAAAAGACATCCAATGCTAGAATAAATCTTTCTAACTTATTTTTCACTGTGGAACAAAACAAATCTGTTTTCATACTTGTCTCATTTAATTTTATCTCTCTGGATACATAAACTCTTTCTTTGTCACAATGCTAAAATATAAAAAGAAATTACCAACTCGGAAATACAGAGTTTACTTATTGACAAATAAGACATCTCACTTCCATAAGCAAATCACTTTAAACTATACATTTATAATGAATCCAGTTATATTTTAATTATATTAGCATGAAAATAGATGTAATAATTCCATGGAAACCAATATTTTATTTTCTATGCTTTAAACATTTTGGGTTACAAATGAAAATTTTGAATACTGGGGAGAGAGATATTTTCTATAATTATTGTGTCCACTGTAGAGAGAATATTAAGCCATAGTTTTTGTGGAGTCTTGCCAAACTTTGTTCCTTCAGTATTTACAAACTGAAATGCTTGTTTATATGGTTTCAAAAGTTTTTCTTAGCTCAAGGGAGAAGTCACTCTATAAAGGAAATCAATCTAAAACAGCATCAGTAGGGAAGAAGTCATGGGTGACAGTGCTATGTGGGGAAAGTATATGAGAAATCATATCCCAGTGGTTGCTATGGCTGTAAACAGTTTTAAGAAAAACATCTGAGTCTCTATCAGCTACCTCCCGGAAACAAAGGAAAACTTATGCTCATAAATTCAGCTTTAGAACATAAACACTATATGATTAGATTTCAGTCATATTACCCCACTTTTTACTCCTTGACTCACATTTTTAAGGACTTATTTACTTCTTGTATTGTTTAATATAAAGAATTTAATTCGACGTAAGTACTTATGAAACACCAGGAGAAAGGAAGAAATAAATTGGCATTAAAATATTCCTAATTCTAAGGCTTTCCATATCTAAAATAAAATTGAGATTTGATTAAAAATCCACCTGCAATAAAGGAATAGAAAGAAGCCCAGGATGACCTGAACAAAACTGAGTGAGTGTAAGGGGGAGGGCTCCACAATGAGCACTGAATGGAAGGTTAGTGGAAGGCACGCAGCAGGGTAGAAAACCTTGTAAACAACACGTATTCTGTTGGAAGTTTTATTGGAAGTGCAGTGGGATGCCATTCCAGGGCTTTAGGCAAAAATGAGATGACCTAATTGTAATCAATTTTATCTGTTTTGACAGTAAAAGGTGCTTGAATCCTGCATTTCCTCTTTTTTTCTCCTGAAGCACCACTATTGTATCAGCTATTACAAGTATCCAAAGGTCTTCCAGATTTTCTTTAGGAGTTTCAATTCAGAACACTGAAGGAGCACATTAAATTGCTCTGGTAAGGACTGAAAAATTTCCTAGCTGTTCGTAATGGGTGCTTGCTTTCTCACGCTTGTGCATTCTAGAATATTTCAGTCTAGGCAACTTAAATATTTTTCTTGGGATGAGTTTTCACACTAAGTTGATTTTTATTACAACTGTTGTGCTTGGCAAAATATTAGTGGAATCCCCATATAGCTTTAGAATTAGACAGAATTATAGTTTTGTGATTTTGTGGTAATATATGCTGAATATAAAGGCTATTGAAGAAAGAGAAATTAAGATTTTGGTTGACAGAAGAGTACATACTTAAAAGGTTGTAAGCAGACAAAATAACAAAATACATATTCCTTGAATTTAGATTAGTTATATTTTGCTCACTAGTATATATTTTTATCAGAAAAAAAGAGTAAAGCAAATAACTTCAGTAAGTTGAATTTTATCATTGTTATAAAAGATTTAATAACCAATTTTAAATAGTGAAAACTTTCTAGAAGAAGCTGTGTGGACAGGCAAGATCAGACAATATTTTTTTTTAGAATCATGGCTAAACTAGTAAATAAATAAAGTGAAGGTATAGAAATCTTGTTACAGTGCCTTGGTGCACAACCACCTGGCTTCTGGGAGAAGGAGAAAGCAATATCATACATCTTGCATAATATTCCCTCTCGGGTAACATTAGTTGATAATACAAGAGAATTTTCCCTGGCTTTACCTGACAGAAACTTGATTCATCTTCCATCCAAGAGCAATTTTTCTACCATATTCAGCAATAGTTGCTTCTGAAGGGCTTTCTTATCTCATTTCTTATTCATCAATCTCCAAAAGACATGTTAGAAACTGCAAAATGTAAATCTCTTTATAACTAAATTAATCCAATTCTTTTCATTTGTCTTTCATGAGAGACAGCCTCATTGTCAGCTGAGCATATGCAACAAATGCTTGTCACTTCTGAGTGCTCAAAGAGCAAGATCTAAAAGATCATTTCTTTTGAGAATTGTATGTTAACACGAGAAACTACCTTTTTCTCTAATGATTAACTTGTCGTGTATTATTTTAGAAGTAATATCCACCCATAATTTATGGAGGAAGACTATCATAGCTACTTTATATAATTACGGTTCTGATAAGGCACATCTTCTTGAGTTTTTTAATTTAGCATTTTGTCAAAATAGAAAAGAAGAAAACATAACTCTATACTCACTGGTTTTTCATAAAATATTCTTGTTATCATGTAAATTTTAACCTATCTCCTGTATTAACCTAAATCCTAAATCATGCACAACAAAATTTAATTGAAGAGACATACTTCATATAAGAAAAGTAATTTCTCTAACAGATTGTTTGTTTTACCCTATATATTTTTACCATTTGGCATGTAGAATTTTTTTTCCTAAGTAGTCATCTATAGAAGAATTTTCAGTGTATGGAAACGATTTCTATGCTTTCAAGAAATAAAGTTTTATGAAAGGAAAACCCAAACATCACTAATATGTAGATTTTGTTCTTTCATTTTATTTCAAAGCAGTTTAAGATGTTTCATATGAATAACTTTTAAACATCTATAAATATTTAACATTTGATAAACAAAAATTTCAGCATCTTTCACTGTTTTTATAATAGCCTATAAATTAGAGTTGCATCTTTCCCCAACATACCTTAAACTTTCTCAGTTTGTCATTTAAATATTTCTGTTAATTATCAGTTTATGATTCACATACCATGATGTTTGAAGGATCTATGAAGATATAAAGAGGACTTACAATTTCCCCTATAAATGATACAGTTATTAATTACTAACCCACTTTGTTCAAAAAATAATTTCAGGTGACTTTAAAAGAAATACACAGTACAGTTAAAGAGAATAAATTTAATAAAATGAGAATAACTGGGCAAACAAAAGACAAAGCAAAATATAAAAATCAACCTACAGTAAAGAATGGACATATGGATACCGGGGTGGCGTGGGGGAGGGGAAAGGGAGGTGGGATGGCTTGGGAGATTGGGATGGATGTATATACACTACTATGTATAAAATAGATAACTAATGAGAACCTGCTGTATAGCACAGGGAACTCTACTCACTGCTCTGTGATGACCTAAATGGGAAGGAAATCCAAAAAAGAGGAAATCCAAAAAAGAGGGGATATATGTATATGTATAGCTGATTCAGTTTGCTATACAGCAGAAACTAACACAACATTGTAAAGCAACTATATGCCCATAAAAATTAATTAAAAAAATCAACCCACAAATAAGACTAATCAAAATTATATACTGTGAAATTCTATACATTTGCCATGAGCTAACCACAATTTTGCCTCTAAGCTTTTAACAGACAACATAGGGAGCAAAATCTAGTAAATTGTATGTTTCAGTCTCTCTTTAAGATAAACACACCAAGCCAGCTGCACAGAAAAATCACAACTATTCCTGATATTAATCTCAGAAAACAATGTCTCTTAAGTTTCTCAAAATGAAGAGCCTGTGTGACGGAGTGAACAACATCTTCAGAACTTCAGGATCCTTTTTACTCTCAGAGATTCTCTCAAAGTAGCACCGTGGCATTAAATGTAAGTGTAATTCCTACTAACATTCTTAATAAGGAACCATTTGATTCATCAAGCTTCCAGGAAACACTTCCTTCCAATTGTTTCTCTTTTGTAATCTTTTGAGACATATGATGTGGCAGGGAGTTTGTTTCTGTATTCACTCATGAGTTTCTACAAAGTAGCTCTTCTATGTTATTGGTTAAGTGCAAAGCCTTAACTGACAATGGAGACAACTGGATGACAATGGAGAATGGTAGGGACCTGAGCAGCCCACCGTGAATCTGTCCTGAGTAGAAGACTATTCTAAGTAGAAGATTATTCTAAGTAGAAGACTATTCTCAGTAGAATACTATTCTAATCTATTCCTCTGAGAGTGAAACCAGGTTAATACCTCCTGTAGAGCTAGTAGTTTCTTACAAAATAATTTTGAACCCTCTCTAACAGAAAATTTAACTATTTAGAAGGAAGTTTGCACTCTCTTGATTTTAGGAACTAGTGTCCTTAATAATAATAATATTTATAATAATCATTTTCATTATAATATTTATAATGAGTATTTAGTGAGGGCTTAGTGAATGTTACCACTGTCTTAAACACTTAAAGAACACTGACTCATGGATTGATAGAATCATTATGTAATTTTACAGGTAAGAAGTGAGGTTAAGAAACTAGCCTAAGGTCACATGGTTAGTATAGAGTGGAACCAACAATTGAAGCCAGGATTTCTGTCTCCAATATCTAGACTCTTCACAGCAATGTTAACACATATATATGGAATCTAAAAAGAAAATGGTTCTGATGAACCTAGGATCAGGACAGGAATAAAGATGCAGACGTAGAGAATGGACTTGAGGACACAGGGAGGGGGAAGGGTAAGCTGGGACTAAGTGAGAGAGTAGTATTGACATATATACACTACCAAATGTAAAACAGATAGTTAGTGGGAAGCAGCTGCATAGCACAGGGAGATCAGCTCTGTGCTTTGTGACCACCTAGAGGGGTGGGATAGGGAGGGTGGGAGGGAGACACAAGTAGGAGGGGATATGGGGATATACATATGCATATAGCTGATTCACTTTGTTATACAGCAGAAACTAACACTGCATTGTAAAACAATTATACTCCAATAAAGATGTTAAAAAAAAAGGGAGTTGGAGTGGAATGCTCTTTGTAACAATTTGTATATTTTATAGCATTTGTACAACTTTTTTAAAAGACTTCAAGAATATTTGACTTTGGAACAGGAAATAAAATAATATGGAATTATTTTTAAATATCTGAGAAAAGCTACTCTACAGAATAGACCATTTGGGAAAATATATCAAACATCATCGGCAATCATGCTAAGCAAACAGAACCTATCTGCAAGCTCAGAAGAAAGTGACTTGTCTATTATGCATTTATGAAATAGACAAGAAAATATATTAACTAATTGTTTACATATGTATATAAAATTTATCATTGAATTCAAATACTAACAGCTAGAATTTTTCAAGGAGAGAATGATGTAAAACTAAAATTGGCACTGTATCCATACAAATGTGAATGGAATATCTAAATGTAATAGAACAAAGTCAAAGTCCGGTGTATTTAAGTTGGTACCTGTAGTGGGTTGAAGAGCAGCTCCGCCAAAAGATATGCCCACCTGGAACCTATGATTGTGACCCTTATTTAAGAAAAGGGTCTTTGCAGATGCAATTAAGTATCTTGAAATGAGATCATCTTGGGTTATCCAGGTGAGTTTTTAATCCAATTGACAAGTGCCCTTATAAGAAGAAAAGACAGACTGAGGGAGACAGAAGTGTACATTAGTGTACATTTGTCTCTTTGGAGACAAAGAGTGGAGTTGTGTGACCTCAAACCAAGGAACGGCTGGAGCCACAAAAAACTAGAAGAGACAAGGAAAGATTATCTCCTAGATTCTTCAAAGGGAGCAGTCTTGCTGACATTGATTTAGGGCTTCTCCCCTCTCAAACTATCAGAGAATAACTTTCTGTTGTTTTAAGCTACCAAGTTTGTGGCTTTTTGTTACAGCAGCCCTGTAACAATGTAAATATTAGTTTACCTGTCTGCATAGACATTTTAATATGCTGAGAAAAGGGTATTTTCAAAGGGCAGTTGAATCTCAATGAAATTAAATGACATCAATCATAAATATACTATGCTTTCTAAATGAGCAAAAACAGCAGTATTAAAATAATAAAAATAATAATTTGTGTTCACTTAAACACAGACTGATAGAAAATATCCATCACTTCACTTAATAGAAACTTTAACATTAAAAGTAATAAATAAAGATACCATAGAGTCCACTTGTAAGTTCACTTATAATGAATCAAAAATTTGAAAAGCACTATCTTAAAAGCTGTTAGATTTTTTTTTTTTTTTTGGCAGTACGCAGGCCTCTCCATGTTGTGGCCTCTCCCGTTGTGGAGCACAGGCTCCGGATGCGCAGGCTCAGCGGCCATGGCTCACAGGCCCAGCCGCTCCGCGGCATGTGGGATCCTCCCAGACCGGGGCACGAACCTGTGTCCCCTGCATCGGCAGGCGGACTCTCAACCACTGCGCCACCAGGGAAGCCCCAAAGCTGTTAGATTTTTATCTGTCTGAGAACTCTAAATGCTGTTCTGATGGATGCAAACAGATACGTAAAGGAAATCCTTAGAGATGGAGAAGGTAATTCTGTACAGGAAATTTCCTCACGTTTGTTGAAATAAAATACAAAAACTTCATTTTTTTTTTTTTTTTGGATCATGGATGGACAGTTTCTAAATAGTGTAGGCTCTTTCACTCTACTTTCTCATCTTACCTTTGAGATATTTTTTTTCTTTTCTGTTAATTTTGCTGCCACCATCACATTTATACTCAAGTGTATACTGTTTTCAAGATTTCGTTTTTCACCCTTTGGTCCAAAGTCAGACAGTAGCTTTGTCATTTGCAGGAGAAGCATTTTTAGACTTAAAAAATTATATATATATATATAAAGCTAAATATTCTATATTATACAGTATGTTAAATATTGTTACATATTTTATATTATGTATTATATGTAACAACTGAGATGGGTGAGCATTTTCAGAAAAATTATACATAATATTTAATATATACATATAATACATATATAGAGAATCATAAAAAGGAAATAAAGAAAAGGGTAAACACAGAAAAAACAGCCTGCTCATTCTGTACAGTGGCCTAATCCTAACATTAATTGGCATGCTCTCCTGAGTGACCCTACCAATTCCACACGATAATTCAGGAGACATCAACTGCCCAGTTACATAGCATTTTATGGGTTTGTTCAAGTGCTTTATTTCTCTGTCCCAGTCTTACCTGCATATGTGAAATGACACTCTGATTCATACTCAAACCCCAATCTCTGAGGCACTGGACACATTCATCGGTATCAGAGACAAGAATTCTCAAGCCTGGATGCCATCCTAATGTCCCCTCATCTGATTCATGTGAGGCCTGAGGCTTTTTCCAAACTGAATGATATAATGAATGTTCTTACCTTTCAAACAGCCTCAGCCTTTTGCATAGACTAGTGGCCTTGCCCCTCAGCCTCTGAGAATGATCTAATTCTGGTCCCCAAATATTTCCCACATAGCATTTCCTGCCCCTTTTTCTGGGTGGAGACATTTGACAAGCTCTGCCAGGTAAATTGTGAGAAGTGTCTTGATCAGCACTGTCTAAGTGAGAGTGGCCCAAAGTGAAGACCACCCAGAATAGAGCCCCTAGCAAACCTCTGATGGGTATTGTGAATGAGAAATAAATCTTTGCATACACTACTGTATATAAAATAGATAAGTAGTAAGAATCTGCCGTATAGCACTGGGAACTCTACTCAATACTCTGTTATGGTCTATATGGGAAAAGAAACTTAAAAAAAATAGAGTGGATACTGAAACTAACACAACATTGTAAATCAACTATACTCCAATAAAAAATTAAAAAAAAAATAAATCTTTGCTCTTTTATGCCCCTGAGAGTTTGCATTTAGTTCCTGCTTTGGTGGATGCATTACTCATCCACCTTACAGACTCAGTTTCCATCAAATATCCTTCAAATCTTATAGGTAAATATCTGTACTTGTCTGTTCATTACGAATTGCACAAAAGTTTGGTAAAAAACTTAGATCAATAATTTGTAAAATGTGTTCCATGAAAATAAAATTCTACATAGATTCAAATGTTCATTAACACATTAGGGCTCTGTGAATTCCCAAACTCTTGCCATAAAATCTGGCCTACCCAATGAGTTTCCCAACCCTCTTTTACCATGGAACCCTTTTCCCACAGACACTTAGAAACACTACAGAGCACAATGATTAGCAGTATATCAGTCACCTCTGGCAGTGAGGGAATGGAATGTGATTGGAGAGAACACATACAGAATCTTCAAATGCACCAGCATTTTATTTCTTACATTGGTAATTGTGCATAAAGGTGTTTCTATCATTATTCTCTAAATGATAAATATAATTATATACATCCTTTTGAATGTGTGTATATTTCACAATTTTAAAATGTTAAGTAAACACATTAGTGGATTAGGGAAATCTCAAACACAAGAAAGAAATTTGAGAGTTACATTTCTCTCTTTACAGGAAAAGAGACATTATAGCAGGTTTAGAGTATTTCCTAAATAAACTAATAGGAGTGAAAGTATTTTTAAAGTTATAAATGATAGTAATAGATTATTACTTCACAATTTAAAGAAAAATGTGTTAAATGTGTCAATGATTCCAAAATATCTAAAGTATGGTGGAATGATAATAAAGTAGCCTCTGAGTAAAATTTTCAAGTTATTTATTATTATTAAATTATTTACAAAGGAAGCTTAATTTATAATTTTTAGAATGTGTGAATTAAAATTTCTATGATTCTCCAGAAAATGTCAACTGTGATATGTAGCTTGTTTAGAAAAGGCTGTGGTTTTCACCTGAAAGCTATTTTTGTAGATGTAAAATTTTGCAGAGGCAAAAAGTGTTAGTCTCATGACCTCAGGACATTTCACTTTTGTCATGTACAACTTAGTCCTTAGGTCACTAAAATACACTGACTTTAATAGAAAATATGCCATTTCTTCATTGCTAAACATGTTTTCTTAAGTATTCCATACAGCCAGTTGTCTTCATTGACATCTTCATAATAATGATTTTTTTATCTTTATTTGGTGTTGAGTGTGTCCTTATTTTATCAATATCTGTATAAGTGTGTCTGTTTTTTTAATATGTGTTACAGACATATTTTCTGATTTGTCCTGCACATCATAATTCCAGCCTATATAATTTCATAAAATCTACAGCTGAAGCACATTGAATCCACATCATTTCTCATCCACCCATATTTTTCAAAATTCACAGCTCTTAAGAAATCAGAAGAACCATCTCAAAGGGTTGTGTAGTCCTTAACTGTATATACTAACATTTCCAAAGGGCATCCTTCTTCATGCTGTACATCTACTTCCTCTCTCAGTAAAAAGGAGATTCCAAGGCTGCAGGACAGGGTGCACACCAGGTAACTCATGTGCATACAGGTAGTCAGAACTCCCTTGAGAGTATGTTTCTTATTCCAACCTTAGCTCTTTCCTTTGGAGGACATGGAGAGTTTTCTCTAAAATTCGTGACTACCTAGCAGAGTAAAATTATCATGAAACTTTGGCATTGTCTACCCTGCTTCACCAAACTTTATACAAGTAATATGCATTAAAATGAATAAAAATAAAATAGAATTACAGTCCAAAGTCACGAATGTAATGTCTTTCAAAGTAACAAAATTTAAGTTTGTACTTATAAAGACTTGAAACTAGTTAATACACATATAGTATGCTAGATATTAATGTATTTGTAGTTTAATGAAGATTTGTCCTTCACAAACATCTTTGTTCAATTGTCAGCATTAGATTTTATGGGAGAGAAAAGCATTTTTCAGTAAACTGTCTCCCTGTAGGGTTCTTTTAATAATATTAAACTATTTTGAACACTGGACTTTTTATAATATAAAATTTGCTTAGGATATTATCACTATAGAAAATAGGAATGCTAGCTTTTTGGCCAGAACTGCCATATTCCAGTAATTCACCAAAATGACCAACAAAAAAGGGAAAGAGGAGGGGCACCCATTACATGTTCTCTAGGCCTTTTAGAAAACATGGAGTTGTTCCTTTGACCACATACATATGAATCTACAAGAAAGGTGATATTGTAGATATCAAGGGAATGGCCACTGTTCAAAAAGGAATGCCCCACAAATGTTACCATGACAAAACTGGGAGAGTCTACAATGTTACCCAGCATGCTTTTGGCATCATTGTAACCAAACAAGTTAAGGGCAAGATTCTTACCAAGAGAATTAATGTGCATATCGAGCATATTAAGCACTCTAAGAGCCGAGATATCTTCCTGAAATGGGTGAAGGAAAATGATCAGAAACAGAAGGAAGCCAAAGAGAAAAGTACTTGGGTTCAACTGAAGCATCAGCCTGCTCCACCCAGAGAAGCACACTTCATGAGAACCAATGGAAAGGAGCCGGAACTGTTGGAACCCATTCCCTATTAATTCATGGCATGATGGGTGTAAAGAAAATAAAAGACCTGGACTGTATAAATGTTTCTCTTAAGTGAGTAGAGTGTGTGACTCCCCTCCCCCCAAAAAAATATTTAAAGCACATTTTAATTGTGTCTGAATTCAATAGGTGACATCACTTTACTTTTCAAATTCAGTGGTTTTTCTTCCTGAAAGATGTGAGGTAGTTTGTTGTGAAATATACTCCATTGGTTAATAAACTGCTAGATATTATTTATAAAAAAAAACGAAAATAGGAATACTAGAGAATGCTGCTCTCATTTATAGATCTCTTGCTTCAACAAGTGTGTTGTAAACTTTATGTTTATCACAATTAAAGAGGAAACAGAAATATATATAAAATTCTCAAACAAATCATATTCAGATAAGTTACCTACTCAAAGACAATTAGTAAACACCTAACCTTCTGTGTGCAAAGAATTTTGGTAAGGTAAAGTTTAAGATCTCTCCACTATGGTCAGGAGTAAGACAAGCATGCCCACTTTTTCCACTGCCTTTTAGCATTGTGTTGGAATTATTAATCAAATGGAATTAGACAAGGAAATCAAGGCATGAGAATTAAGTAAAATTGGGGGCACAGTCAAGATGGTGGTGTCAGAAGATGTGGAGTTAGCATCTCCCCACAACTAGGGCCACTGGTGGGGGACTCTGATGCCCAAGAAGACAAGAGGAACCACAGAGTGAACTGGTAGGATGTAGGGGGACTGAGGGAGGAGGAGAAGTGGAGGCCAGACAGGATTGGTGGCCCTGAAGCCAGGGAGATCAGGAGAGGCAGGTAGAAGGGGCCCTCCAGGAGGAGCAGGAGAGAAGCAGAGGGCAATTGTCTCACCCACTCAGGCCCAGGGAGCCTTCTGAGCTCCAGGCTGAACTCTTGCCCTCCAAAGCCCCCTCCGGGTCATGTGGGTCCTTGGGGGCATAGGAAGGAAGCCAAGGGGAGAACAGGAGAGGCAGGCAGGAGGGGCCCTCCAGGAGGATCAGGAGAGAAGCAGAGGGCAATTGCCCTGCCAACTCAAGCCTAGAAAGCCAGCTGAGTCCCAGGTGAGTTCCCCTGTCCTCTAAGACCAGGGGTTGGGGTCACCCCTGGGCCCTATCTGTTCCTTCAGCCTAATCTCCACCCACCAAAGTGCCCAGGGTCTTTTCCACCCCTTTGGGTCATGAGCATTGTTCCCACCCCCTGCCCAAACCTCACCCTTGCTTAGGCCCTGCCCTCCACAGGCAAGACCTTTCCCTACCCCGCCTTTTCTTTTTTCTTTTTTTCTTTTCCCTCTTCCTCTTTTTTTACTATTGTGGTACTGATGTACCTTCTGGTTGGTGATTCATCTATATTTTTATTTTTACATTCTTTCTAACATATCTGTTAGTTTCCTAGTCTAATTTTATTATTTTTTTTTTTTTTTTTTTGCCACCCCATGCAGCTTGTGGGATCTTGGTTCACAAGCCCAGGGTTGGGTGGAATCTCCTGCAGTGGGAGCACTGAGTCTGAACCACTGGACTAACAGAGAACCTCAGACCCCAGGGAATATTCATTGGAGTGAGGTCTCACAGAGGTCCTCATCTCAGTACCAAGACCCAGCTCTACCCAACAGCTTATAAACTCCAGTCTTGGAAGCCTCAGGGCAAACAACCAGTGAGACAGGAACACAATCCTACTCATAAAAATAAATAAATAAATAAGATGGCAAAAAAATATGTTACAGAAGAAGGAGCAAGATAAAAACCTACAAGACCAAATAAATGAAGAGGAAATAGGCAATCTACATGAAAAAGAATTCAGAGTAATGAGAGTAAAGATGATCCAGAATCTCAGAAATAAAATGGAAGCATGGATTGAGAAAATACAAGAAATGTTTAACAAAGATCTAGAAGAACTAAAGAACAGAGATGAACAATGCAAAAACTGAAATGAAAAATAGACTAGAAGGAATGAATAGCAGAATAACTGAGGCAGAAGAACGAATAAGTGAGCTAGAAGACAAAATGGTGGAAATAACGGCTGAGGAGCAGAATAAAGAAAAAAGAATGAAGAGAATTGAAGATAATCTCAGAGAGCTCTGGGACAACACTAAATGAACCAATATTCAAATTATAGTGTCTCGAGAAAAAGAAAGGGTCTGAGAAAATATTTGAAGAGATTACAGTGGAAAACTTCCCTAACATGGGAAAGGAAATAGTCACCCAAGTCCAGTAAGCACAGAGACTCCCACACAGGATAAACCCTAGGAGAAACACACCAAGACACATATTAATCAAACTAACAAAAACTAAATTCAAAGAAAAAATATTAAAAGCAGCGAGGGAAAAACAAAAAATAACATACAAAGGAATCCCCATAAGGTTATCGCTGATTTTTCAGCAGAAACTCTGCAGGGCAGAAGGGAGTGGCAGGATATATTTAAAGTGATGAAAGATAAAAACATACAACCAAGATTACTATACCCAGCAAGGATCTCATTCAGATTCGATGGAGAAATCAAAAACTTTTCAGATAACCAAAAGCTAAGAGAATTCAGCACCACCAAATCAGCTTAACAACAAATGCTAAAGGAACTTCTCTAAGTAGGAAACACAACAGAAGAGAAAAACCCATAAAACAAACCCAAAACAATTAAGAAAAAGGTAATAGGAACATACATATTGATAATAACCTTGAATGTAAATGGATTAATGCCCCAACCAAAAGACACAGACTGGCTGAATGGATACAAAAACAAGAGCCATATATATGCTGTCTACAACAAACCCACTTCAGACCTATGGACACATACAGACTGAAAGTGAAGGGATGGAAAAAGATATTCCATGCAAGTGGAAATCAAAAGAAAGCTGGAGTAGCAATACTTGTATCAGATAAAATAGACTTTAAAATAAAGATTGTTACCAGAGATAAGGAGGGACACAACATAATGATCAAAGGATCAACACAAGAAGAAGATATAACAAATCTAAATGTTTATGCACCCAACATAGGAACACCTCAATATATAAGGCAAATGCTAACAATGATGAAAGGAGAAATCGACAGTAACACAATAATAGTAGGGGACTTTAACACCCCACTTACATCAATGGACAGATCATCCAAACAGAAAATAAATAAGGAAACCCAATCTTTAAATGACACAATAGGCCAGATAGATCTAATTGATATTTATAGAACATTCCATCTAAAAGTGGCAGAATACACTTTCCTCTCAAGTGCACATGGAACATTCTCCAGGATAGATCACACCTTGGGTCACATATCAAGCCTCAGAAAATTTAGGAAATAAAATTGTATTGAGCATCTTTTCTGACCACAATGCTATTAGATTGGAAATCAATTTATAGGAAAAAAACTGTAAAGACACAAATACATGGAGGCTAAACAGTGCACTACTAAATAACCAAGAGATAACAGAAGAAATCAAAGAAGAAATAAAAAAATACATAGAAACAAATGACAATGAAAACATGACAACCCAAAACCTATGGGATGCAGCAAAAGCAGTTCTAAGAGGGAAGTCTACAGCAATTCAATCTCACCTCAAGAAACAAGAAAAATCTCAAGTAAACAATCTAATGCTACACTTAAAACAACTAGAGAAAGAAGAACAAAGAAAACCCAAAGTCAGTAGAAGGAAAGAAATCATAAAGATCAGAGCAGATATAAATGAAATAGAAACAAAGAAAACAATAGCAAAGATCAGCAAAACTAAAAGATGGTTCTTTGAGAAGATAAACAAAATTGATAAACCGTAGCCAAACTCATCAAGGAAAAAAGGGAGAAGATGTAAATCAATAAAATTAGTAATGAAAAAGGAGAAATCACAACTGACACTGCAGAAGAACAAAGGATTGTAAGAGAATACTACAAACAACTATATGGCAATAAAATAGACAACCACGGAGAAACAGACAAATTCTTGGAAAGGTACAATTTTCCAAGACTGAACCAGGAAAAATGAGAAAATATAAACAGATCTATCACAAGTAATGAAATTGAAACTGTTATTAAAAATCTTCCAAATAACATAAGTCCAGGACCAGACAGCTTCACAGGCAAAATCTATCAAAAATTTAGAGAAGAGCTAACACCAATCCTTCTCAAACTCTTCCAAAAAATTGCAGAGGGAAAAACACTCCCAAATTCATTCTACGAAGCCACCATCACCCTAATACCAAAATCAGAAAAGGATCATACACCATGATCAAGTGGGATTTAGTCCAGGGATGAAAGGATTCTTCAATATATGCAAATCAATCAATGTGATACACCACATTAACAAATCAAGGAATAAGAAACATATGATCATCTCAATAGATGCAGAAAAAGTTTTGACAAAATTCAACACCCATTTATGATAAAAAAACTCTCCAGAAAATGGGCACAGAGGGAACCTACCTCAACATAATAAAGGCAATGTATGACAAACCCACAGCAACCATCATACTCAATGGGGAAAAACTGAAAGCATTTCCTCTAAGATCAGGAAAAAGACAAGGATGTCCATTCTTGCCACTCTTATTGAACATAGTTTTGGAAGCCCTAGCCACAGCAATCAGAGAAGAAAAAGAAACAAAAGGAATACAAATTGGAAAAGAAGAAGTAAAACTGTCACTGTTTGCTGATGACATGAAACTATACATAGAAAATCCTAAAGAATACTAACAGAAAAATACTAGAACTAATAAATGGATTTGGTAAGGTTGCAGGATACCAAAGTAATGCACACAAATCTCTGGCATTCCTATACACCAACAATGAAACATCAGAAGGAGAAACCAAGGAAACACTCTCATTTACCACTGCAACAAAAAGAATAAAATACCTAGGTATAAACCTGCCTAAGGAGGCAAAAGACTTGTACTCAGAAAACTATAAAATACTGATGAAATAAATCAAAGATGACATAAACAGATGGAGAAATATACCATGTTCTTGCATTGGAAGAATCAATATTGTGAAAATGACTATACTACTCAAAGCAATCTAGAGATTCAATGCAATCATTATCAAACTACAATGGCATTCTTCACACAATTAGAACAAAAAATCTTACAAGTTGTATGGAAACACAAAAGATCCTGAACAGCCAAAGCAATCTTGAGCCAGAAAAACAGAGTTGGAAGAATCAGGCTCCCTGAATTCAAACTATACCACAAAGCTACAGTAATCAAAACAGTATGGTATTGGCACAAAACCAGAAATATAGATCAATGGAACAGGATAGAATGCCCAGAGATAAGCCCACACACATATTGGTACCAAATTTACGACAGAGGCAAGAACATACAATGGAGAAAAGACAGTCTCTTCAATAAGTGGTGCTGGGAAAACTGGACAGCTACACATAAAAGAATGAAATTTGAACACTACATAACACCATACACAAAAATAAACTCCAAATGGATTAAAGACTTCAATGTAAGACCAGACACTATAAAACTTTAGAGGAAAACATAGGAAAAACACTCTTTGACATAAACCACAGCAAGATCTTTTTTGATCCACCTCCTAAAGTAACAGAAATAGAAACAAAAATAAGCAAATGGTATTTAATTAAACTTAAAAGCTTTTGCAGAGTAAAGGAAACCATAAGCAGGACAAAAAGACAACCCTCAGAATGGGAGAAAATATTTGCAAGTGAAACAACAGACAAAGGATTAATCTCCAAAATATACAAATAACTCATGCAGCTCAATATGAAAAAAACAAACTATCCAGTTAAAAAATGGGCAGAAGATCTAAATAAATTTCACCAAGGGAGACATACAGATGGCCAAGAGGCACATGAAAAGATGCTCAACACCACTAATTATTAGAGAAATGCAAATCAAAACTACAATGAGGTATCATCTCACGCCGGTCAGAATGGCCATTATCAAAAAATCTAGAAACAATAAATACTGGAATGGGTGTGGTGAAAAGGGAACCCTCCTACACTGTTGGTGGGAAGGTAAATTGATATGACCACTATGGAGAACAGTATGGAGGTTCCTTAAAAAACTAAAACTAGAACTACCATATGACCAAATAATCCCACTACTGGGCCTATCCCCTGAGGAAACAATAATTCAAAAATAGACATTCACCACAATGTTCATTGCAGCACTATTTACAATAGCCAGGACATGGAACCAACCTAAATGTCCATCGACAGATGAATGGATAAAGAAGATGTGGCACATATATACAATGGAATATTACTCAGCCATAAAAAGAAATGAAATTGAGTTATTTGTTGTGAGGTGGATGGACCTAGATTCTGTCATACAGAGTGAAGTAAGTCAGAAAGAGAAAAACAAATACCATATGCTAATGCATTTATGTGGAATCTAAAAAAAAAAAGTACTGGTGAACCTAGTTGCAGGGCATGAATAAAGAGGCAGGCATAGAGAATGGACTTGGTGTCATGCTATGGGAGCATTAAGCTGGGGCAAAGTGAGAGTAGCATCGACAGATATACACTATCAAATGTACAATAGTTGTCTGGTGGGAAGCAGCAGCATAGCATAGGAAGATTGGCTCGGTGTTTTGTGATGTACTAGAGGGGTGGGAAAGGGATGATGGGAGGGAGGCGCAAGAAGGAGGTGATATGGAGATATATGTATACACATAGCTGATTCACTTTGTTCTGCAACAGAAATTAACACAGTATTGTGAAGCAATTATATTCCAATAAGTCTATTAAAAAATAAAGAATTAAGTAAAATTATCTCTATTACCTGATGATTTGACATTAATTCTTACAAAAATCAGTGCTAACAAGAAAAGTGAAGTAGCAGATATCAAATTAATACTCAAAAATCAATAGCCTTTATTTTTTGAAGTATTAATTTGAAAGATATAAGAGAAAATTATATATACAATATCATAATAAAGATAAAATATCTACATATAAAATTTAATAAGAACTACTTAATACACATGTGAGGCAATTTTTTAAAACCCCTGAAAGACACTAAAGTGGACTTGAACAAATGAACTCTCTCTTTTTCTTGCACAGAATAACACAGGTTTATAACGATGTTATAAACCTAGATAATACATAGATTTAGTGTGAACCTAAAACAAATACTAAATACTAACAAGTATTTGTTGGTATTTTTGAGCTAGAAAAATTTATTGTAAAGTTAATATGGAAAAAAATAAATATGCAAAGTGTATAGGAACACACTGGGGAAAAAATCAATGAGGAGAACTGTCAGATATAAAGCATACTATAAAGTCTCTCTTTCATAAGTGTGATAGTAGTCCATGACCAGTGTTACCGAATAGAAAGACCAGAAAAATACTCCAAAATTCATTAGAACTTAGAATTTTATAAAGGGAGATTCTAGATCATTTAAGAAATAATTACATTTAACTAAATACTGTGGGACCATTTCTGGAGTGGGCTCAAGAAAGAAGGATAAGAAATTGTTCCAGCTAGGACAGAAATCTCTTCCCAGTAATTTTTTACTAAAAAGGGTGGTTGAGTGTGAGAAATTAGTCGAATGTTGATTTGGTTTCAAGATTTTTTGCATGCTTGAATGCTGATTGGAATAATAGAGAGGAAGAAAACTGTAAGTAAGGAAAGAGAAGAGAGAATTACAGGAATGGGATGTTTGGGTAGGTGAGAAGCATGTGAGTCTAGTTTTTGAAAGTTATATTATAGGAGGGAAGGTAGCATATAAGGATTTAGATGAAAGAAGGTTAGTATCTTTTGGCAGTGGAATTTTTTTTTAAAGAAACTATTGCAGATCATATCAGGAAATATTCCAACATGAGGGAGTGTTAGCAGACATCAAAAATAAAAGGAGAATTATCCTAGCCCAAGATTTAATATAATTATCTTAAGACAATAACTGGTAAACACCACCAATTCTCATGACAAAAAGTTATAGGAAAAAATAGCCCCCCCCCCTAAACCCCATGCTCCCCAGGACCCTCAGCTTCTACTTCCTTGGTCCAGGCCTGGATGTTCCTTTCCTGTAATCCCCAGTTGGTCCCCAAGCAGACCCATGAGAAACAGATCTGTCTGCAGCCTCAGAACCTATCGGAGGCCAGACACCCAAGGGACTTTGGTGAAAGGATGAGGATTAAACCCCCGGTTTAGGGGGTTTACGGGGGGATTTCACCTGTTGAAACTAAATTATTCCACTTGTGCAGTCATAGATAGGAAAAAAAATGAGAATGAGAGCAGTTATGTTAAAACATTAAATAAGGTAAAGCAGATTTCTTATCAGAAGGAAAATCAATCTGTTGAGTAAAAAAAAGTATCGAGTATCAACCACTGACACCACTGACAACCACTGACACCACTTCAGCATTTTACTAGTGGTCCTAATTGGTACAAAAAAAACAAGGGAAAGAAATCAAGGATGATAAAAAGAAGAATCACAAATGTCCTTTCTCATAGTTTATGTGATTATTTATACACACACCCCCAACAAAACCATGAAATTCTGTAAACTATTAGAGCAAATAAACATATTGAATACGATTGTTATTGCAATATCAGAATCAGAAATTCAATAGTATTTCTATACAACTGCAAGAACCAAGAAATGTTTTTTTTTAAATAAAATATCCCACTACTATAATAGCAAAATTTATTTTCCCTTATGTAGGAAAAGATGTCTAAATAAATATGTCTGAGAACTTTATGAAGAAAATTATGTAAATGTTTTACAAAGTATGGCTGACAGTATTCCTTGTTTAACTAAAAAGTGATTCTGTACCTATTCCTCTTTAACAAAACAATAATCTTTTTCATACTTTTCTTGTTCTGAAGGAAAGTGGACTATTACCTGGTCTAGAGTGATTATTTTGATCAATACATGTAAAGGGAAATCTGCTGGGGAGTTTCTTTGAAAAACATTCCTATTATAATTAGGAAGGCCATGATGCATAAGGAAAAGTGCTCTATCCCATGCCACTCCTGGCATCTTGCCTTCCAATGCATGCAGATGTGCTATGTGAAACTGTTAGACTAAACTTTTGACTATGAAGAGAGAGTTAAGAGAATCACAGAGATGTTAAACTAGAGACATGCCATTGAGTTACAAAACAAGTGTCAGCAATGGCCTGCCTCCAGACTTCTTGTTATGTAAGAAAAATTGTTTACTCTTGTGTGAGTCATGACTACTTGGATACTCTATTGATTGCATTCTATTGATTGATATCTGAAATCATTCTTCTGATTTGAAGGGTACTAAAGGATGCTTAAATAAATGATGAATACCATGTTCATAGAAAGATCCCAATCAGGTTAGCAAAATTAAATGTCTGATAACGTCAAGGGTACTGAGTAATCTGTAGCTGTATAACAAACCATCCCCAAACTCAGTGGCTTAAAACAACAATAATTAGTTACCCATAATACTGGATGAGCAATTTGGGCTAGGATCATCTGGGCAGTCCTTCTACTGTTCTTCCTTCCATCTGATGGCTTCAAGGGGCTGGATCCAAGGTGGCCTCACTCAGATGGCTGTTGGCTATGGTATCTCTTTTCTTCTTCACATGTTCTATCTTTCTCAAGTAAGGTAGATGAGGATTCTTCACATAATATTATATATTCTCCAAAGAAGGGAAGGCAGAATCTGCAAGGTCTCTTGAGGTCTAGGCTTTGCATTTCACCTAATGTAATTTCCACCATATTTTGTTGGTCAAAACCTATTACAGGGCAAGCCAAAATTCAGTGGGTAGGAAACAGACTTTACTTCTTGAAGGGAGAAGCTATAAATTGTTGTGGTCATGTTTTCAGTCTCTATCCAAATCATGGCAAGAATGTGTGTAAGTATGTAGAGTACTGGTGGTGGTGCAAAAAGTTTGATAGATTGCAAGAAGAGTTTGTCAATATCAATCAGAATTAAATCTGCATATATCTTCCAAACTAGCAATTTCACTTCTATAGATATACTGTAAAGAAAATGTTGCATATGTGTATAGGAAAGCAAGTATAAGATGTAAATGACAGAATTGTCTGTAAATCGAAAAATTGGAAACCAATTTAATGTCAGTCAACTGAATACATAAATTAGAGTACATTCATAAATGGGGAACTGTAGTTACTTAAAGTGAATGAACTAGAGTTACATGTATTAATATGTATTAATTTTGAAATTATAATGTCAAATTAAAAAGCAAGTTACAAAAGGATACTATAGTATGGTAGGACTTACATAAATTTAAGAAGTAATATGATAGTATATATTGTTACAGAGGTATATATAAGTAAGAGTATGAGAAAAATTATTAGGAAAGATGCAGATCAACCTCAGGATAGTGCTTGTCTCTGGGACTGGGAGGGTAAGAATGGTTTCAACTGTATTGTAATATGTTGTTTTTTAACATCTATCTAAAGCTATTTGGACAAATATTAATAGTCATAAAATCTGTTTTGTGTGTACATTGGTGACTGTTCTATTATCTTTTACAGTTCTTTCCTGCTTGAAATCTTTCAGAGTTAAGAGAATTTTAAATAAAGTATAATCCATGTTGTGTTTTCATAGAATATTTTTAAAATTTATAAACCTAATTAGTACCAGTGGGTGTCTTTGAGGAAGGGAATCAGAGAGCTAAGGGGTACACAGGGTAAAGAAGACCTGGAGCTTTATACCTTTGATACTCTATAAATTTTTATGACAAGATCATGTGCTACCTTTAAGAATATATTATTTCTCCATAATGATCATGTGATGTTTGAAAATGTGAGATAAATAATACAACCTCTTGGCCATTCTTCAGTTTGAGTAAGTTGGATGATCCTCATTACATATTCTTTAAGAGACCTCTGTCTGTCACCCTCATTCGATGAAAAAGTTTCAGCTGGTTCCCCGTTCCATTTAAGGAACACTTTTTGACCTTCTCTGAAGATGCTGGAAATTTTCTATTCTCATAAGAGTCTGACAAGGCCACATTTATTCTGCCCTTTCGCTCTCATTGTCATTTAAAGGTCAAGTTGTGTCAAATCTATGCTCATTTGTTCTACCATATGTTATTTGAAATCACACAAGCCTGAAAAGCCTGAAGCCCAGAACTTAAAGTAACAGTTAAAAACTGGAATAAAACAATATATTTTTTATGAAACTCATTTTTGAATATATATTCAATTCAGCATCAAATTAAAAATGAAAAATTACATGCTTCTTATCAAATCATTAATTTTGGTGCATTTCAAATGAGATAGACTCTTTCATTTGTGCATTTACAAATACTGTAGAGAGTCTCCTGTATGCCAAACATTGTTCTAGGTGCTGGGGATAGATATAGTAGTGGATGAAACTAATTTCTTTCCCACATGCATCTTACACTGTTGGGGAGAGACAGACAACAGCCAAACCACTATACATGTCAGACTGTGATAGAAATATGGAGTAAAATAAACCAGGATGAGGAAGATAAGAGGAGCAGGGAGGTGGGAGGTGCTACTCTTTAATAGAAATTGATTGTCACAGAATGTCTACTTTATATACCAATATTTAAACAGAGACCTAGGAAAGTGATAAGAGCTTTCTATGGAGTGTTCCAAGGCAGAAGGAACAGCATGTGCAAAGGGCTTGGGAAGAAATATGCTTGGTGTATCCAAGGAATCACATGACTGCTATGTAGAGAGTGAAGGAAAAACATAGGGGAAAGGTCAAAAAGTAGCAAGAGTTCACACTGGGAAATTGTAAGACATTTTAAAAAGGCCATTATCAGTACTTTAGCTATTATGTTGAATGAGGATTTCTGGGCAGAGGAATAGAGTGTAGAGAAGAAAGGGTGGAAGCAGGAACACCAGTGAATAGGCAACTGATGATTGATTAATGATGTGAGGAAAGAGAGAATTCAGATGTTTGAGAAACTGGATGAATGCTAGTGTCATCCAGTTAGATAAGGAAAACAGGAATAGTTTGCAAAGAAAGATGATGTGTTCCCTTGGACACTGAGTTACAGGTGCCTGTGAACCATGCTGTGGTGCTACTCAGAAAGGAGCTCAATGTTCACTTTTTTAAAATGTTTTTTATCACTTTTTTCAGCAACATTTAGCATCTACGTGCACATGAGGAGCAGCCAATCAGTTAAATGCAACCATGTTTTGTGTTTTCAAGTCAAGTGAAACAGTTTAATAGGGCAAGAGTGTTGAAGGCACTGAAAAACAAAGGGTCCAAATGAAAAAACAGGATATATGATCTATTGAAAAGGAAACCAAGACTGGTGATTGCAAGTAGATAAGGAGAAACAAGAGACCTTTGTGTAAACACATCAATGAGGCTGATGAGTTGATATTGGAAATAGTTCAGAGGGTGAGTATGAAGGAGACTAAACTATTATCTGAAACTAGGTTTATAATTCCACCTAAATGCATGTTTAAGGATTATAGTCCTACATGTAGGTGGCCATTGTAAGGTGGAAGATAAGATCATTTGACATGAGGAGATTAAAAATAAGAGACTAGGATGTTGGATAAATCTTATCCAGGATGATGTTGGAACTTGCCAGGAAAAGGACTGTAAGCCAGATGTGTATACTTTTTTCTTTAAGCTGAATGTATTATTTAAAAATAAATAAATTTATTTATTTATTTATTTTTGACTGCATTGGGTCTTTGTTGCTGCACGTGGGCTTTCTCTAGTTGTGGTGAGCCAGGATTACTCTTCGTCGCGGTGCACAGGCTTCTCATTGCAGTGGCTTCTCTTGTCACCTAGCACGGGCTCTAGACATGCGGGCCTCAGTAGTTGTGGCACGCAGGCTCAGTAGTTGTGGCACACGGGCTTGGTTGCTCCGCAGCATGTGGGATCTTTCCAGACCAAGGTTCGAACCTGTGTCCCCTGCATTGGCAGGGGGATTCTTAACCACTGCGCCACCAGCGAGGTCCCCAGATATGCAGACTTTCAATGAGTGGGGAGTGAGCAGCCAATCAATTGATGGCAGCTTAGAGAGGGATTAAGGCTGATGCCACAAAAAGCAGATATACTTACTTGAAAGTGAGGAATAATGACTTCGATTAACAGTGGAGAGCTACAAGGACACCAACTGCATCTCAAGATGGTTTCCAGAAGAATAATATTGTCTCAAGAAAGTCACAGGAAGCACTATCTTAAGAGGAGAGTCAAGTTCCAGAGGGTGCAACAGAAAGGTGGTACTAAAGAGGAACAATGAAAGGTTAAGAAAAAATATTATTTTCAGATAAAAGGGGGACAGGAGAAAGAGTAGACAGCCCAAGACAATCCTTTTTTTTTTTTTTTTTTTTTTTTGCAGTACGCAGGCCTCTCACTGCTGTGGCCTCTCCCATTGCAGAGCGCAGGCTCATCGGCCATGGCTCACGGGCCTAGCCACTCTGCAGCATGTGGGATCCTCCCGGACCGGGGCACGAACCCATGTCCCTTGCATCGGCAGGCGGACTCTCAACCACTGTGCCACCAGGGAAGCCCAAGACAATCTATTTTGATTGTTGAACAAGGTTAACAGAGATTTGGCATGCTGTATTAAACTTACTTCAAGGTTGTAAGAGAAAAAAAACTCGGAACTTCTTGTAGGATTGATGTCTTTAGGCAAAAGCAGAGAATACATTTAGGAGAAAAAACAAGAAACTATACAAAATTCCCTGAGGCAAGCCTCCTTTCTCTATGATTTTCTTAGGTTTGTGTTTTTCCTAGAGCCCTGTGCAGACTAGCATCAGTCTCTTCCCCTCTCCAGTCCATCCAGGACACAGGGAATCCTCCATTATTGTTTATATCTTGTCCTTAACTAGCTCAAAAACAGTCACTGTCTCCCCATAGACCTGAATAGTGGAACTTTAAATATTCTAGTTAGGCTGTTCACTATTAAGCCAAAGAGCTTTCCAGCTGCCATGAATTGGGGAAAACCAAGGACACGGAAAAGTAAAATGTCACTTGGGTATCCTCTGAGCAGAATGGAATAGATTAGCTGAATCATTTAGTTGTATAGCAGCAGTAATTACAGACATTTGTAACTGTGTATAACAATGAGGTTTTCCATCATGTCGTATCAACAATCAGCTCTTGAAAAGAGAGCAAATTATTGCATGATCGTTGGCATCTTGTTGATATGCAGCAGGAGGTTAATGCTCAGACTCCCCTTCGTATGTTGAGAACATCTGTAGAAAAGGCAGCTGGCAGTATGGCAGACCACAGAGGAGTGCAATCAAGTTTTAGTTTCAACTCAAGCAGAATTAGAGTTGTCAACCAAATGTTTGCTATTAATCTATTTTGCCTGGTTTGCATCTTACTATACCACATATCAGTGTTTCTCCCGATTGGCATTGCCTGATCATGACAATGTGATATCTACGGTACATCAGCAGTGAACTCAGCAACATGCAGAAGATAATGATGGAGACATTTCATGGACAGAGACTTTAGAGAGGGCTGAAAAGTAAGCAGAAAAGTGGGGACAAATGTTGATACAAAATATTTAATTAGAAAGGATTTCATTTTGTTGTTCTGCAATAAATTTCGAAGAACTAATATTAAAATACAGAAAAGAAATGGTTTAAAGAAGAATTTAAACACTAAAAAAAAAAAAAAAAAAAAAAAGATGAGCTTCTCATTCTGTCCAGAGGGAAGACATGTTGTCCTGGGGCAACCACAAAGGACCACAGTGTTGGACATGACTGTGATTCTGCTTATTAAGCACATGCAAGTTAAAATATAGATACATTTAAAGCACTGACTTGGATACCTATACGAGAACTCTTCCTCTTCATGCAAGTTGGAAACTTCAGAAGGATGAGGAATAAATATTACATCAAAATGTCCATTCAAATCAGTCTCATTATCTTCAATAACCATGGGGGGAGTGGCATAAAAATCAGCTGACCTTCATGTTCCAAAAAGTAACCGAGTCTCAAAGATTGGTGAATAAATGATATATTTATTCAAAATGACATTAGAGCCTACGTAAATCATTCCTCACTGGCATCATGTCATAAAATCATGAAATGGACCCCAAAATTGATTTTCCCAGATTACTGAAATGAATTACATGTATTTAGAAATAAGTATAAGAAAAGTATTTATGGAGTGGGTAATACATTCTAGAAACAATGCTGTGTACTTTGTAGAGTTCACTATAATCTAGCAGGCTGAATTTTATGATTCTTACATCATAGAAGAAAAAAGACAGCCAAAGTTAAGGTACATTATGTTAGTAAAAGGGAGAGAAAAAATTTTTGAATTCAGTCTGCTAGCACCAAAATGCATACACTTTCTATTATACCACCACCCCCTACTGAAAATATTAACGGTAAAAAGCAAAATGTCTTTTTGAAATAGTTGGTCTACTCAGCACAGCTTTGTCAATACTGGAGTTGAGAGCATTGTCAAATGTGTATAATTAACTATAGAGTTTCATGGCATGTACAGTGTGTAGGTAGACTGGTTTATTACTACATAGCATTTTTTAAACTTTATCTCTAAGTAAAGTAGAAATATAATTACAAAACCATGGCAAATTTGGGTTTCCTCTAATGACAGGCAATATTAACTTCCTGCTAATCATTAAATGGAATCTCTGTGCAAAGGCAATTTTTCTGTCCTCTGTAAAGTACTGATATTTTCACCAGTATCACTGTATTTAAAACAAATCAAGCCAGGGAATTTACTAATCCCTTCAATAATAAGACCAATTGTAAGATTCACTTATCAGTTATATATTCCACCCATGAGGTGTGGGTGTTGGAGATTTTTTTTTTTTTTTTTTTTTTTACCGGTACATGGGCCTCTCACTGTTGTGGCCTCTCCCGTTGCAGAGCACAGGCTCCGGACGCGCAGGCTCAGCGGCCATGGCTCACGGGCCCAGCCGCTCCGTGGCCTGTGAGATCTTCCCAAACCGGCACATGTGGGATCTTCCCAAACCGGGGAACGAACCCGTGTCCCATGCATCGGCAGGTGGACTCTCAACCACTGCGCCACCAGGGAAGCCCTGTTGGGGATAATTTCATGCTCAAAAATAATTATTAAATGGCAAGCAGCTTTTTTGTTGTTGTTGTTATTCCATTCTGGGAGTCTTTGGGGGTTTTATATTTACGTGAGGTACACTTTAAAAAGTAAGTGACATGGGAATATTTTTAAACATATTAGTGATAAAGAAGGAAAAGAGCTGTTGACTAGAGAGGCTAAGCACCCACCATATGGATTCTAACATTTTAATTATTCTGTTCTTTTTCTTTTTAAAGCAACTCTTAGTGGTAATAAGTTTTCAACTAATTAAAGACCAGATGCTACTTAACAAGCTAGACACCCAATTAGGAATCTGAAACCAGCTAAACAACCTTTACTGCCAGCCAGCTAGCTGAATCACCTCCTGTCACTAGCATGAAATTGATTATTTTTTGTTTTGTTAAATGCATGTTGTTGTCACTGGATCTCCAGCATGTTTTTCTTTCAGAAGGGTTGAACAATCTGACAGCCCATTCAATCTCATTTTTTGGACAAGGTTGAGACCTGTAACAAGGTCCTTCATCTGTCTTTGCAAATATAATTCTGGCATGGCTGTGGGGAATTATATTTTTCAGAAAAAAGAAAACTTGAAATACAGAATGTAACCACAAACAACAGCTCAATATTACTTAGTGAGTGACAATGAGATAATGGTACTATGTAAAATGGTTTTTATATACCCAGGAAAAATATCATTCCCCCCCAAATAGTTATATTTCTACATATAACAAAGAAGCTTAATTTTAATGTTACTGACTTTTGTGCTTAAGAATATCTTAAATAATGAAATGAGTGGTGCCAAGATACGTCATAGAGAAATAAACTTTCAAAATGCAGTTTTCTTGTATTCACCATGTTTTTCCCTCTATGAGAGTTCAAAATGGTTTGGTTTATCTTACAAAACAACAAAATCTCCCAAACTGCTGGAGGAAATAACATATTTAATATTGATGCTATCAAAAGTTTTTAAATGAAATATAATACTCAAAATGTGTTTTTGACTATTTTAAACAGCTGTTGCTGCTCAAAACTGAGTAAATAAATCAAATTGAAATCCAGAGATGATTAATCATGCATGACAAACTGACATTTTTTTCTTTGATTCATAAAGAGAATTCAGAATATTCTCTCAGAATTTCCCAATGCCTGGCAAATCCCTACCTGTCAGACACCTTAGAAATTGGTTGAGGGGAAGTCTAAATGTCACCATTTCAGCTGAACTGAATAATTCTTAATAGCCTGGAATAGCTTATGCTATTGACAGAGGTGTCAGACACTACTGCATCAAGGGTACAACCATCTCCCACTACTTTCTTTGCTGTGGCCGTTTTCTGTAGCCATATTCCTGTGCTCTAAGCACAGTGGGTGCTCAATAAACATTGTTTATTGGCTGCCATTACATCTGCTGTGAACGATGGTGAGTATATCCAAGGATCCTCTGGCAGCTCTAGTAAATGGTGAGAATAATGTACTGGGTAACATGGGACTGAAGTGTTCAAGCCCTCAGCAGGGGACTGGCTCTGACTCCACAAGCATGGAATTGGGTTGGAAAAGATATCATGAGGGATGGCAATCTAGAGCATATTCTGACTCTTTCTTGGGTGCAGGATGTAAGCAGTGTTTAGGATGTGAATTATGGCTGAGTCTTCACCAGGGTGCCTCCCAGGACAGATGTTGTAGCCGGAAGGCACTTTCTTGAGCTGAAAATTTATCTGCTCAATGTTGACTATTGCTTACACTAGAAAGTGAAATTGTCTTTGTCAGGTGTGTCAGTAGGGAAAGAAACAGTAACTGGAAGTCAATTTTCATTCCACAATTCTTCATTTCTCTATAATGCTGTCACAGCAATTTTCTAGAAGGCAGGTCACATCCTGTCACAATTCTGCTTAAACACTTTAATGATTTTCCACTGCCTGCGAAATCACATTCAGGGTCCTTAGCATGACAGACGAATCCTCTGTGAACTGTCTCTGGCCTCCTCCTTTTAAATTTCTTGTCTGACTCAGATTTCCTTGGATAACAATAAATCACCTATTCGGCATTTACAGTTTGTTAAGTGCTCTTTTATGTACTTCACATACATAAACTCTCAATTCTCAAATAACCTTATGAGATAGGTACTATTTCAACTTTTTACAGATGGAGAAACTAAGGAACAGAGAGGGGAGGTGATTTACCCAACATTAGAAGTGAGATTCTAACCCAAATCCACCCAGATCCATGCTCTTGACCACCATGCTACCACTGTAGATGCCCAAGAAAACCTCTTTACCTTTGCATTTGCTATTCCCTCCATCTTGAATGCCTTCCTCCTTTATAGCTGACTGAGCTCCAACTTTCAAGGCTCAGCTAAGGAATTTCTTTCCCTTTGAAGCCATCTCTGCTATTTCAAATGGAGTTACCCACTCTCTCTCTCTCTCTTTTTTATATTGATACTAGACCTTGGTAAAAACTAGCAACAACCACAGCTACAGCCACCAGCTCCACAACAACAGCAATCGTAATTACCATGTATCTATCACTTACTATGGCACTTACTATGTGCTTGGCATTGTCATATACCAACTTCAGTCTCCACCATAGCACTGATCAATAGCATGGCACAGAGAAGTTAAGTGACTTACCCAAGGGCAGGCAGATAATGAGTTACAGAGCTTGGATCCAAATCCAGATCGGCCTGTACCAAATGTGGGACCACTTGTGAAAAAATTAAGAATTTAAGATGGCTACAGCAGAGTGTTAACCCAAATGTGGGCTCTTTTAAACATGAGTACCTGTGTAACTGCACTGAATGCATAGCCATTAAGCCATCCCTGGCAGGAACCATTGGGAATGCCACTAAATATTTACTCATTAAATTACTGGGTATGTTACCGACTTTAGGATTGAGGTACACAAATGGATATGCTAATGTTGAACTATTCTTGCATTTCCAGAATAAATCTCACTGGTCAGTGATGTATTTATTTTTATGGTGATACTGGATTTTACTTGCTAATGTTTTATTTATAATTTTACATTTATATTTCTTCATGCTATTATTACCAATGTAAATATTAAAGTTATATATGCTTTGTTAAAAGCATTCAAAAATTATTTTTCCCTTCTGGAAATATTTGTGTATCATTATGATTATGATTATCTAGTCTCTGCAATGTATTGAGAATTTCTCCATGAAAGCACCTACATATGGAGCTATTTTGAGTAGTGTGTCTTTAAAAACATTATTTCCTTCATGAAAATAATTTGGTTTTAACTGTTCTATCTCTACACTAATAAAATTTGGTAAATTTTATTTCCACTGTATACTTTCTCTTCATCTAGGTTTTCAAATATAATTTGTATGGATTTATATAGGGTAATCTCATAATTTTTCTAATATTTTTCTGTTTCAATGGTTCTTTCCCTTTATCATTTTTAACTTATAAATTTGCACTTTTTCCTTTTCTGTTTTTATTAGGTTACTTAGTGTTTGTCTATTTTTTTCAGAGAATCAGTCTTTTATTTACTAATTCTAATTCTCTCTAATCCTGTATGAACATTTTTTTCTTAAATCTATGATTTTACTTTTATTTTATTTTTCTCTTACTATCTTTTAAATTTGGATTTACTTAGTGTTTTATCTCCTTAATTCTTTTCATTTTTATTTTTTAGACATTTAAAAATTTTTATTTCTATTTTATCTTTTCTCCTGCAATTGTATGACAGATTTCCCACCAGATGAAAGTGTTATTTTTTTTATTATTAATTCTAGTTTTATTGTGTAGTGATCAAAGAATATTGTTTATGTTATTTCTACTTTAAGAATTTTAATGAAGCATTCATTGATACTTAATATAAAATCAATTTTTGTGAAAACTAAATGAATGCCTGAGAATAAGGTATATTCTGTGCTATAAGCATATAAAGTTTCATGGATAAATACATAAAAAAAACATATCAATAAAACTTACCTTATTAATTACATTATTTAGATCTCCTATATCCTTATTTATTTGTTTGTGTAGCCTTTCTTGGACTAAGCATAGTGTATTAAAGGTGTTAAAGAAAGGTTAAAGTATTTTATTATTTATGTGTTTCTGTTTATTTCTCCTTATATTACCTGCAGCTTCTGTTTTAAGTAATTGTTGTGTAATTTGCTGCATATTCATAATTATTTCTATCAACATTGTACATTTTGTTCTGTAATATTTCGAGTTGTTCATCATTGTCATGCTTAATGGGTTTTGGCCTGAATTCCACCTCATCTGTATTCAGATTAGAACTCTTGGTTTCTAGTTAGTTTCATTTTGTGATGTAAGGATTTCCCATATATATTTGCCTACCCTTCTATTTTTAGTCTTATTGAATAATTTTATTTTAGTGTGTCTCTTATCTAAAACAGAGTTGATTCTTGGTCAGTAAGGCAATTTGAAATGTTCTTTCTTTTAATAGATAAGCACACTTGTTCTTATTGATATGATTGATATATTTCTTCTTAACTGAGTATAATATTTTATATATACTTTTCCTTTCTGAATGTGTTCTATTTTCTCCTTTTCTGTTTCTTTTGTTATTTATAAAGGTTTGGGGTTTTCTTCCAGAGATTACCATTTTAATAAGACCTTTAATAATGTGCTTGGTCCATTTTACCTTACTTAGATTTCTACTACAGTTATTCCCTGCTTTTTAAAAATTTGCTTTATGCTACCTTCCTTTTACAAAAGACCTACATTAGTGCCTGTTTTCACTAACCAAAAGAAATCTGAAGAGGACTTGTATTTTTAGGAAAAAAGGTGAAAAGCGAAAATAGCATTCAGCATTTGCTTTGCAGCTACAGTTATAGAGGCAGCACACACCCAGAGCAGTGAGAAAGATACAGCAAGCTCCTTCCCTGGGAACTGCACTCAGCATCTCAGAAGCCACCATAGCTTTGAACTGTGTCCATGAGCATCTGTGCTTGATCTCAGTTTATTTTGTGCATCTGTTAGCAAGATATGTCCTGAGGTAATTGTTTCTTGCTTTATGCCATTTCAGCCTATGAAAGGTTTCATAGGAATGTTCTACTTTCAGATACTGGTGAAACCTGTATTTGATTTATCAGTTTACAGTGATACACACTGACTCCACCTATTTTTTAAATGACCATTGCTGAGCTTATTCTAATTCCTTCTTCACCTTCTCTTTCTCCTTTTTATAGTGTTATTACTTTTTAATGTCAGGGCAGATAACAATTATATTCTATTCTTCTACCCTTGACTCTTCTAAGTATACAATTAAATATATTCAGTGGTCACTCTAAATTATTTTGCCAAAAATATCACAGTCAATTCTTGGTTGTATGATGCTCAATTTTTTTGTATATTACTCAGAAAGAGCTTTTGGATACAGTATTCCCTGAGTTTTGGCATGTTTAAGTCTGTTTCTATTACCATGATAATTGAAGGACAGTTTGGTTGGATATAAAATCCTTGGCCCACATATGCCTATCCTTAAGCATTTTTTTTTAATGCTACTATAAGGTTGTCTTTATTTGTCTGTTCTTGTCAAAAAATCTGATGTCAAATGATTTTTCTATGTACGTGACTTGGTTTTTGTTTTGTTTTATATTTTATTGATTTTCCAGGGGAATTTGTTATCTTTAAAATCAAATACTTTTACTATGGGTTTTGAGATGACAAACCTTAATCAATCTTTCCAGATACACCAGGTATCATTTTAATATGTAAGTTTTTTATTTCCATAGAGTTGTCTTGGAAAATCACTTTAAGTATTAATTCTGTTGCATTGTTTGGTTTTTCTGCATAGAATTCAAGTAGGCATATGTTTGATGTATTTTTTATTTCTTTAAAAACTACTACTCTCTGTAATCCTTTCTAGCTATTTTTAAGGTTTTGTTCTCTTTTGTTCTCATACATATATTCATAACTTGCCTAAAATCCATTTATTATGTTTTTGGTTGATCAATTTCTAATTTAGTATTAATTGCTAAGATTATTCTGTCTTATCCTTCAATACTTTTTTATGTCCAGTAACTCTTGTTTGATATCTCCCTGTTTTTTTAACTATTTCTTTTTTTCTTTGCCCTCCCCCAGATGGGAACTTGGAATCCTGAGCCCTCCATGCAATTCCATGCCCGGTTCCTACCTTCTCCCAGCAAACCCCACCCCAGAAGCAGTCATCAAATTCCCCTGTCTCTGATCCAAATCCCGAACTTAAAATTTGAACCTGGACCCAAATTCCACTTGAGCAATAGGGGAATTGATGAGTCCTTCTCTTCCTCAATCCCAATGGAATGAAAAGTAAATGTGAGATTGGACTGGAGGAGCCTCTAGTTCTGTCATGTATCCAGGGCTTGGATGGGACTCAAAAATGCAAAGAGGCCAAAGGGCAGGGAGGGATTTGTCATCCCTCTCACTCTCTTCTCTCCAATTTTCTTGCTGCATGGAGGGTCATTAACCATCAGAGACCACTTGTGGCTAAGGGAATCAATGGGTTGGAATGCTACTGTCAGCATTCTCTGGCTGTGTGAACGAGCAGAGTCCTAATATTTAATATTCCTGGACCTCAGTTCACTCTTTGTGAAACTGCAGCTGATGCTTCTTACTTCAGCACTCACTTTTGTGGGTTTTTGTTTTTGTTTTTTTGTGGTACGTGGGCCTCTCACTGTTGTGGCCTCTCCTGTTGCAGAGTACAGGCTCCGGACGTGCAGGCTCAACGGCCATGGCTCATGGGCCTAGCCACTCCACAGCATGTGGCATCTTCCCGGACCGGGGCACGAACCCATGTCCCCTGTATCGGCAGGCAGACTCTCAACCACTGCGCCACCAGGGAAGCCCAGCACTCACTTTTGGATAATGTGCATACATGGCATATAAATGTAAACTGTTTTAAGTATATAATTAGATTGTTTCTTAAACTTGTTTCTCCACATTTCATGGATCGAGTTTATAAACATTATTTTACCTCTCTTTTGTGGAGGTTCCAATTTCATAAATCTCTTCTCTTGAACAACTTTTACCATCATTTACACACACACACACACACACACAACCTTATTTTTTCACTTTTCTAACAATGACTAAAATAAGGCAAAATAGCTACTATTGTGGTCCCGTGTATAATATAATACTACCCATAGAGAATACAAGTTTTGTGAGAACTCAGTTGGCTGATGGGTCACTAGAGGACCCCCATTATCTCGCCCATGGGATGGAAATGAACATTTGCAGCTGGGGGCAGGGTTGGTTTAAAACCACTACTTGTGTTTTAAATCTCAGGCAGAGGGTTACAGCTAGGACCCACAGGTGTGGGAAATCCAACCCAACCTTCACCAACAGGCATGGGTCAGGCACTGGACTGGAGCACCACCACCATAGGCTCAGAGGCCCTTACCCTACCCACCCCACCCCCCACGGCAATGTCCTCTTCAAGTAAACCCCTGTAAGGAGATTTGGTCCAAACACCAAGGACAATATAAGCAGGGTTGCCCCTGAGGATGTTATTGCTATTGTCCATGGGAAAGACCTTTAATGCCCAAATTGATTTGATCCCAGAGTGAAGAAAACCCAGCTAATTCCACAGTTTTATAGAGGCTGGGGTTTCAGCACTTCCTGTTTGACTGGAAGCTCTCAGTGAAGTTTAAAAAAAAAAATTCAGAAATCAGGAGAGTGCATTTGTAGAGATGAAACAGTCTCTTATTTTGTAGTTGTGGGTGTAGGGCCCAGAATCCTTTAGAATCACTGCCCTATAGCTGAAGTCAGGCATACCCTCTCCCAGTTATCCAATCAAATGCAGTTTAGGTACAGCTGAAGGGATTAGGCAGATGCAATCAAAGTCCTAGTACTTAAATTAATAAAAAGGGATGAGGCCCAGGCCTGACTCAACTACATGTAAGATTTAAGTCACCCCCCACCTGCCCACCTTTTCAGTGGAAGATACAAGGAATCAAAGAGAACAAAGGATGTGTCTATGAGATCTCAGAACAAATGGAACTCAGGACTTCCCTTGAAAATCAGGGCCTTGATGCCCAGGGTCCACTGTGGGTGGTAGTTCCTGGGTACTGGGGCCAGTTATTGCCCGAGGGCCCCCAGGACTCCCTGCACCATGATACTCACTGCCAGGAAGTGTGTCAATGACCCCTCTGTTCTCTGTCTTATCCTCTCTATCAGCTCTCCTTTCACAGTTTGGGTAAGAGTGTCAAACTCCCTTTCCAAATGACATTCTCTCTCTCGGGTCCAAATTCATGTTTCCTGACAACATCATGTCCATCTTAAAATGTTTCTTTTGGTACTAAAGAGCCTGCAAGGGCTCCCTATTATCTATAGATACAAGTCTTCTACTGCCAGGGCTCAGCAGAAACTCCCCTTGTATCCCTCTCACACCCATGATTTCTGACTTCTCAAACCTCTTTTCATGTTTGACAACTATTTCCACCCAGAAACACTGATATCACTCCATACCCACTGAAACCTCAACCACTGTTACCCACGTCCCTCTCTGTTCCTCCACACTTTACTCCCAAAATTCACCGTGTGAACTTTTTCCTAAGCTGTATTTCATGTTGGTATTCGAAATTTTTTAAATTGGCGATTTTTCTATCATCTTGCAAGTTTCCTCTCATAGCCTTGAGGATACAAGTAGCTCTAAATCATGGTGAAATGCATTTCCCTTTACAAGACTCATATTGATCCTTAAGGAGAAAAATCATGGGCCAGGGTGGGAAGCTTTGCTCCTTGTTTACGGAGAGACCTCTCTGGCAATATCTGGTGTGCTCCCCACCCCCCTTTCTCTTGCTCACTGATTGCCTTCAGCCTGGGAGGGCTTGGCTTCTCTGCATCACAACAATCAGTGTATGTTTTTGTCTCTATGACCATGTCTTTTCTGGCGCCTTTCTCATTACTTCAGCTTCTCACGACACGAATTAGAGAGAAATTGCTATGGATTGTAACACTTCTCATTTGCTCAATCTCCCTTATTTCATGATACTTGATCTCTTTTAAAATTTCCTTTTGTCACTCAGAAATCTGAAAAGACCCCATTTTATCTTGGAAAATAAAATATTTCCTAGTCACTTCATTGGCACATCAGAAACTACTGCTGCCTGGAGCAGTCAGCCCTGTTTTTTGACCTCTGAAGAACTTCCTTCACACAGGAACACCCAGGATCATCTTCTACTTTCATCAACTTCAACCACTTTTCCTTCCAAAATTCTCTCTTGTTGCCCTTCTCACTTCAAAAATTCATCCAAGAAATTTCATAAATTTATGTTTTACAGTAACATATTAAAATGGTTTCCCCTAAATTAGAAAAATTTCCCTATGGTTTAAAACTCAATACCCATATTTTCTCATGCTGAGAAAGACAAGCAGCCCTAAAATTGAATGAAATCACTTTCTTTAAATCCTCATGCCCCTCTTAAAAGCTCACATCTCACAGGAAGTCTTTCCTAGATCAGGCCCTCGACTTCTACCCCAGGCCCCAGAGATTCTCTGAAAGACACCATCTTTTTGTCAGGAGGTAAAACAAAGGCCTCCACCCATCAGACCCTTTTAAGAGAAGCTTCGCCACATTCATTGTGCATTAGAACCACCTGAGATCTTCAAGAACTCCCGAGCTCGGGCTTCAGATTTTATCATTATGTGAGAATCTCTGGAAAGGGACCCTCACTGGGATAGTTAAACCCTTTCCAGGAAGTTCTAATCTGCAGCCTGGGTGCAAACTAAAGTCCCTGCCTCCCTGGAGCACAATGAAGTGGGAATGGACCCAGGAGGCCCCTACAATCAGGTGCAGCTCATGGCAAGGTGCACGATGTTTCTCGAAAACAGCAGATTTCATCCCGCGCTGCATATGAGAATCGCCAAGGGGGTTTTTCACAAATGCCTGGAACCCAGCCCAAAACAATTAAGTCTGAATCATGGGGGTTGGCCTTCGAAGTGCCTTCCAGCTGATTTCATTGCAGAATGAAGGCTGGGAAGATGTTTTACAGCTGAATTCACTTGCAGACAGGCTCTACAATTTCCCTGAGTTTACAGAATACTGGGAGAGCTACACTTGACCTGGAAGTTATGTCGAACTGTACAAAGTGTTAGTCAAGGTCGAGGGCAGAATAACAGGGAAATACCTCTGAGGCATATCGTTGTCTGGAAAGACCTCTATGCACGGAGTGACAACCTTAGATGTGCCTGAGGACTATGAGCCGGCTTGACGTATAGCGTTACTGGGTGATGGGAGAGGACCACCCAGGACCTTAAATAGTGGGCGGACCTCCCACGGGCTTTAGAGAATGCGCGAAGCGGTGAGGAGCAGACGCCTTTCTACACTCCGGGAGCTCCTGACTCTCTTGAACTGCAGCAGGGCAGAGGAAATGCCAGCTCTCTGCAGGCCCTGGATTAGGCCCACTCTGCAGAAAATACTCAAGCATAAAAGCGAAGGTAAGTTGAGAGGGAACCAGTTTCCTGTGTGTTTGTGGGAGGATAGACGAGTTGTCTTTCATTTTATTTCATAAATATTTTTGGAGCCTTTAAAATTTGTGCCCTGCACACTTCTCTGTTCTTTACAAATAGTGAATATTTTAATACACAAAGCAAGCCTGTTGGAAGGTGTTATTACTATGCTCATTTTACAGAGGAGGAAACTTAGGCACAGCATGGTAATTACCTTAAACAGGGATCCACAGTTGTAACTTCAGAGCTGGGAATGAGAACCTGGTACTGTGGCTCCTGAGTCCATGACCTTAAAGCTGTTCTCTGCTGCCTCTCAACTGCTTGATGGCGTATCCCTTCTCAGATTCCTGATTTTAATGGGATTGTGTGTCTGCTTTGATATTTTATGTTAGTTACTGCATTTTTAGTCTCTAGTAGTTCCATTTAGGTTGTTTGTGTCTTCCTAGCACTTATGTTTCTGCTTCCCCTCCATGCTTGACCATAGGGAGTCCAATTCTCATGCCTGTTTTTAAGTCTTTCTGTACCAGTTCTACCATCTGTGTCATTTCTGGGTCTATTGATTGATTTATCTACTAGTGATGAATTGTATTTCTCTGTATCATTGCACACCTCTATGTAGGAGACCAGGAATTTGCATTTTACATTGTGGGGTACTGGATATTTTTGTTTTTATAAATAATGTTGAGCTTTGTTCTGAGTTGCCATTAAGTTATTTGGAATCATAGTGATGCTTTGAAGGATTGTTTTAAATCTTTGGTAGCTGGGACCTTCAGTTGATGGATATTTTGGCCCCTCTACTGAGGCAATACCCTTCTGAGCACTGTATTTGAATCACTTTGGATAGGGTTTTTTACACTTTGGCTTCTAGGGACACAGATTCTTCCTGGCCATGAGTGACCCCAGCGGACTATTTATATTCTCTGTGTTTGAATATCTGGTTCAAGGTGTTTTCGTCTGCATGATGGTTGATTTTTTCCCCTTTTTTTTGCGGCACACGGGCCTCTCAGTGCCGCGGCCTCTCCCATTGCGGAGCACAGGCTCCAGACGAGCAGGCCCAGCGGCCATGGCCCACGGGCCCAGCTGCTCCGTGGCATGTGGGATCCTCCCAGACGGGGGCATGAACCTGCGTCCCCTGCCTCGGCAGGCGGACTCCCAACCAGTGTGCCACCAGGGAAGCCCATGATGGTTGATTTTGAAGATGAATTTTCACCCAAAATAAATTAATCTCAACTTATAAATTTTTCTTATGTTTCCCTTGTATGGATATTGTCTGCCATTTTCTGTTTACTTTAAAATATTCTATTTTTCTTATATACAACCTTTCCCCCAATAAATACGGTACCACAGATAAATAAAACTGCACTTCATTTATAGCAATAGAAGGGCTTCTTGTACTAAAAAGCCTAGTAATCAGCCCAAACCCCTCACTCCTCTTATAACTGGACTGGGGAAATAGGATATTTTCTTGTTTTATTTCAATTGAAAGTCATTAAAGGTTTGAAAACTTGTCCAAGGTCATATAGTTAACATAGCTCGTACCTGTATCAGGTTTCTTCACTGATGTGTTAAATCAGCTCTCACATTTGGTAAATGGAAAGGAATCTGACATACATTAAAAAAAATCTTTCTCTAGCCTGTTCTCATAATTAGATATAAAATCAAATTTTTATACTGATAATTAGTATTATTTCCTAAAATTTTTAAAAATTATTCTGTAGTTTGTTAAAACAGTACAGAAGATTTGATCCAAGACTAGTTCAAAAGGGTAAAGAGATTGAACTTAACTCCAAATACAACAAGGAAAAGTGAATGATGAGGACATCAAGGGGGGAGGATGAGGAACTTGATCATATATCAAGGGTGGGTAATTCTCACTAAACTGGACTCAACAGGATTCTTGCTAAAGGCAGGCCAATTTCAAGGCATAGTCAAGAGAGCTCAGAAGAACCTAACTAAAGTTTGGTCATGGAGACAAACAAATGGAAAGATATCCCACGTTTATGTATTGGAAGTGTTAATATTTTTAAAATGTCCATAATACCCAAAGCCATCTGTAGACTCAGCACAATCCCTATCAAAATTCCAATGGCATTTTTCACAGAAATAGAAAAAGCAATCTTAAAACTTGTAAGGAACCACAAAAGACCCATTGCCAAAGCAATCTTGAGAGTGAAGAACAAAGCTGGAGACATCACACTTCCTGATCTCAAACTATGCTACAAAGCTATCATAATCAAAACAGTGTGGTAGAGGTATAAATATGGACACATAAAGCAATGGAGCAGAATAAAGAACTTAAAAATAAACCCTCACATATTTGGCAACTAATCTTTAAAAAGGGAGCCAAGAATACTTAATGAGACAAGGGTAGTCTCTTCAATAAATGATGTTGGGAAAACTGGATAATCACATACAGAAGAATGAAAAGGATGCCTGTCTTAACTGCTCACAAAAATTAATTCAATGAATTAAATACCTAAAAACGAGAACTAGAACTATAAAACTACTAGAAGAAAGCATAGGGAAAAAATCTCCTTGACATTAGTCTTAGTAATGATTTTTTGGATCTGACACCAAAGGTAAAAATTAATAAATGGAATTGTCAAACTAAAAAGCTTCTGCACAGCAAAGGAAATCATCAACAAAATGAAAAGGCAACCTATATAATAGGAGAAAATATTTACAAGTCATATATCTGATAAGGTTTAATAGCCAAAATATGTCAATATAAAGAACTCATGTAACTCAATAAGAAAAACAAAACAACTATACACACACAATCTAATTTTAAAAATGGACAGAGGAACTCAATTTTTCCAAAGAATACATACAGATGACCAACAGGTACACAAAAAAGATACACCATCACTAATCAGGGAAATGTAAATCAAAACCACAATATTACCTCACATTTGTTAGAATTGTTTCATCAAAAAAACGAGATAACAAGTGTTGGTGAGGATGTGGAGAAAAAGGAACCTTTGTGCACTGTTGGTGGGAATGTAAGCTGGTACAGCCACTATGGAAAATGGTATGGAGATTCTTTAAAAAATCAGAAATAGAACTACCATATGATCCAGCAATCCTAATTCTGAGTATGTAGCTGAAGGAAATGAAAACAGGATCTCAAAGAGATGTCTGCCCTCCCATGTTCATTGAAGCATTATTGACAATAATCAAAATATGGAAACAACCTAAATGTCCATCAACAAATGAATTGATAAAGAAGATGTTGTGTACATATATATATACACACAATGGAACTATTCAGCCACGAGAAAAAAGGAAACCCTTCCATTTGCAAAAACATGAGTGAAATTTGAAGGTATTGTGTCAAGTGAAATAAGTCAGAAAAAGACAAATACTGATGATCTCACTTATATGTGGAATATAGAAAAGCCAAACTAAGAAATAGACTCACGTGGTGGTTACCAGAGGCTGGGGAGTCAGGGAAATTGGGAGATGTTAATCAAATGGTACAAACTTCCAGTTATAAACGGAGTAAGTCCTGGGGATCTAATGTATGACATGGTGATTATAGTTAATAATATTGTATTATATATTTGAAAGTTGCTAAGAGAGTAGATCTTAAATGTTCTCACCCCCAGAAAAGAAATGGTAATTATTTGATATGATGGAGGTGTTAGCTAATGCTATGGTGGTAGTCATTTTGCAATATATGGGTATAAATAAACATGTTGTACACCTTAAACTTACACAATTTTATATGTCAATCATATCTCAAAGCTGAAAAAAAATAAAGCTTGGTCAAAGAGGGAGTCTTGTCAAAACTATCAAAAAACTTTAATTTCTTCTCCTTGAGACAATGTCACTTTTTCATTATTCCTAGAAGATGACTGAAGAAATTGTGTGCAGAAACAAGATGCCATAGGCAAATAAGATCTTAATAGATACATATTACAAGCAAAAATAGAACAGAGTTATAATCATCAAGAAGAAAAATTGAACTCATCTAAAGGGTTTAAATAGTACAAGAATCAATTTGTTATTAAATGAGTTTAATTTCTCTTAAAATTATCATGAAATTATAATAGCATTTTTATTTGCTGACATTCTCTTAGGTCAGATTTTCATTTTTCTATGAAAAGTTAATTTTGTTAGAAGAGCCAGTGTACACAACTACATTTACTATTTAAAATCTAGCTCTTTAAATAGGAATTTTTTAAAGCTGTAGCAAAATCTCAGTTTTACCAAGAAACATTTTCCATGTACATGGTTAACTAAGGGTATAAGACTGTTTCAACTATTAAAAGCTATAGTTTTGTATTTACTCAGTAAGAAGGAGAATACAGGTGTAAAGTGTCATATAACTTTAAAAAGTTTTAATATGCTATCTTTTTTCATGAGTTTGTACATTTCATTGAAGTTCACTAAAATGTTGGCAAATAGTTGTGCACTTATTTTTTAAATTCCTTTTTCTCTCTTATGTTCACTTTAAAAATTGTTATTATATATCTTTTATTTTTCCAGATATATCACCAAAGGTATGACTCTTGATATATTTTTATAAAACATTTTTTAGACTTAATCTTCCTTATTATGTATTTATTTTCTGTCATTAGTTAACACTCCTACTTTTGTTATAGCTTTTAATGTCTTTGGATTTATTTTGTTATTTTTCAAGCTTCAGATAGACACAACACATTAGTTTTCATGCTTTTCTCTGTTTCCAAAAAAAGTTTTCTTTAAATACTTTTCTCTAGTTGATCAATATCATTAAATGTCTGAAAAATGAAAATTAAAATGAATAAAATACTACCTCTAACCCATTAGGATTGCTGTAATTAAAAGTCAGACAGTGACAGTTGTTGGCAAGGATGTGGAGAAACTGAAAACCTCATTCATTGATGAATGGATAATGAAAATGTTTTATACAAATGAATACTATTCAGCAACAAAAAGAAGGAACTACTACATGAAACAACATTTATGAATCTCATTATGCTAAGTGAAAGACACCAAACCAAAAAAAGGACTACATATTGTACAATTCTGCTTATATTAAGTGTCTAGAAGAGGCAAATCTATAGTGACAGAAAGCAGATTATTTATTGTCTGCCTTTGTGGGTGGGGGCAGGGATTGAGTAACTACAAACAGTCATTAAGGATCATTTTGGGTAATGAAAATGTTCTAAAAGTGGGTTGTGAGGGTCACTGTATTTAAAATTGGTGAATGCTATATTGTATAAATTATACCTTAATAAAACTGCCTTCTACAAACAACAAAAATAAATAATAATTTTCTTTATAATTTTTTAAAATACCTAAGGATATAAATTTCCACTGAAGCCCTATTTTGGCTGAAATCCATATGTCCTGATATTTAGGTTTTTAATTACTCATTAGTTTTAAATGTTTTTAAATTTTTATTACAATTTTTACTTCTTGAATTATTTAACAAAGTGTTTGGTTTTCTAAACATTTATAGGGTTTTAAGCTATTTTTAAAAATGAACTTGTTTTTTAATTGCACTGTCAGAAAACATAGTATGCGATTATCTTCACTTTCTAATATGTTGAGCATTTGATTAATTTTTAACTGACCCATGTGTACATGAGAAAAATATGTATTTGTTAACTTTGATGTGCAGAATTCGATACGTTTATACTAAGTAAAACGTGCTAATTGTTCAGCTCATATATTCTTTCTGGCTTTTTATTATACTTGTGCTATCACTAATTTAAAGAGGTTTATTGAATTCTCCCCTTATAATGGAAAATGTATCAATTTCTCCATATAATTCTATTAATTTGGCTTCTTAAAGCTGAGGCTAGTTTACTAGAGGCGTGCATATTTAGAATTGCTATAGCTTTTCATAAATAGAATATATAAATAGAATGTTCTTTTACTATATACTTATGCTCCCCCAATAATGCTCCTTTTTTAAAAGTCTATTTGGTTTGGTATCAATATAGATATGCAGTCTTCATCCTTGGTTATTATTTGCTTGATATATCCTTTAACACTAATTAACTTTCAACCTCTGCATATGTGTTTACTTTATCTAATTTTATTATAAAGAATATATATCTGAAATTTAAATATTTTTACAAGTGATCATTTCTATATTGACAATTTTAGTCCACTTACATTTTTTAAATAATCAAGAAAAAGTTCTTTAAAAATCTAAATAAATCCATAACAACTAAAGAAAATGAATAGATAGTTTAAAATCATCACCCCCCAAACCCCCACCCCCAAAAGAGAACTTACCTAAATGATTGTACAAGGGAGTTTGTTACCTAACCAAACTAGGGTCCGCTAACCTGTGCACAATAAAGCCAATCTACTGACAGCAGGTTGTGATGAAGGAAAATGCAGAGTTTATTGCAGGTGCCAAGCAAGGAGTGTGGGCAACTAATGCTCAAAAAACAAAACAAAACAAAACAAAACAAAAACCACCACCAACAACAAAACCTGAACTAGATTCTCTACTTCAATCAATGCACTGAAATTGTGGCGTCACCAGAGAAACTGACTGGCAGGGAGGAGGAGACTTTCCAAATTGACATTCACCTTATTGATTTCACCTTTATCATTCCTTAGCTTTGCCTGCCTGGTGACTTTGGCAGCAGTAGGGACCTATACTTCAGGGATGTAATCACACTACAAGAGAAGGTTGGACATACATGTAGTCTAGTTGGCCTTCTCTCCCTGAAGGAAAACTATCTCCTGCAAAATAAAATTATAATCCTAATGTTGATTGGTGAACATAAAATCAAGGCAAAGGGAATTAGTTCAGCATTTCAATATTTAATTGCATCAGGATTTGAATTATTACATCTCTCATCAGAATCAAGATGTACCTGCTACCAAAACCAAGCATGGTGAATCTTTTATCAATGTGCTGTCTCCCCAGGACAAGCTAGGAGGAGGAACTATTGCCATTGATTGCCTAATGGTCTTGCTTTTCTATATTTTATGCTAATTAATCCCTGTTTCTAATAAATAATTCTTTTTTAGATTCATTAATATCTTCTTTCATCTTGTTCTGCCCAGGAGGCCAACTTCTCTCTTCAAGATGACTTTGAATCTCTCATCATTTTGGGTGGATTTTATAATTGTTAGAGAACAATTTTCTTTCCCTGTTTTCCCAATTCTGAGAGAGCTCCTCACTATTACCCATATGAATATATATGCCCAAATAACTAATAAAAATTTAGCCACACACATATATAAGAACTTTTCTGTTCTTTTTCTGCCTTCTCCCTTTGTGCCATTTGGTGGGAGTTCTAGCAGATTCTGGACAGTTTGACTAAGAGAGTTAGACAATTAAAATTATCCCTTTGGATGTCAATCTTCCTGGCATATCTTACAGGGCCACTAATATCTCTGATTGGCCCTCCCTGCCTGCACAGCTTTATAGTGAAGGCAAGAAGTCTCATCTATCCAACTTTCCATTTGCTTCCTATCTTTTCTAAAGCATATCCAATTATAGTTAAAAACATTTGACTCCCTCAAAAGACTATGAATGATCAGGGAGGTCAGAGTAGCAATTTAAAAGCCTTGTGTTTTCCATAAATATCCAAAGAGAAACATTTTTGAATATTTTGTCCTCAGTGAAGTAACATCCATATCTCTGAAATTACTTCAGAATCTCAAAAGACCCTGACAATATACCTTGACCTTAAATATTGGCTAAAATATAACTTTGGTGACTCCGGCAACAGTTATCTATATTTTAATGTCTCTACAGAGTTTCTCAATAGATCTATATAAGTAGATTCAAAAGAAGTAATCTTTATTCAGCCACTTGGGAGATATGAATGCAAATTGGGGAGGAAGGTGAAGAAGAGAAGCAATGCCATAAGGAAAACGTGTATCTTTGTAAAAGCTAATTGTGATGACAATTACTTTCTGCTTTGGATGCAAATGGGTGATGTTGGCTCTTACCGTGAAATCTGCTCAAAGAAATAAAATAGATTTGTTCAAAGAAATTTGTTCAAAGAAATAAAAGAAATTCAGTCAACAGTGACTGAATTGTTCATTATGTTAAGAATGGAAAGCAATCTTGTAAAATGTCGTATTTTGCATTTATTTTAATTTTCCAAGAACATTTATGCGAACTAAATGTAAAATTTCCTCAATATCACTCCCACCTCATTAAAGGGGAAAAATAAAATGGCTAAATGCCTTTGACAAAATAGTCATAGTATTTAAATAATTATTGTCTTTTTCAGTAGAGTTACAGACAAGGAAAAATCAGGTGAAGGAGTAAAAGGGGTATTCAAGATATTTGTCAAGGATAGGAAGATAAAGATGAAAACAATGGCTCAGTGAGGAATTCAGGCTTTGCTCTGAACAGCAGTGCTTGCAGAGCTCTGCCTCTCTCTGGAAGCATCTTGCACCTTCCATCCTTTAACCACTCACCTACCTGCTCCAACACACACTCAGAAAAGTGATTAAAATAATGGCAAAGAATAAACCACTTCCTGTTCTGGAGTTATTGTACTAGCCCCACACTATATAAATCTGCACATCTCTTCCAGATTTTGAACAGCTATTTCTAGTAATCTAATTAAAAAATACACTTCCTATAGTTTCCTCAGACCTAGTTTGAATGCTGGGTTGGTGCCTTTGTTACTGGGCTGTTTCTGCTTAAGCCTTCTTTCTCAACTTGGGCTTATGGAGGTTAACCTCTTTAGATCTGTAAAGAACTGGCCTGTACAATTTTCATTTACTTCTGCTTATGTGTCCTGGTTCACTTGAATGTTTGGAAGTAATGCCTGACCTGAAGGCTGAGCCTGAAAATCCTGCTCATATTTTCAGGCTCTCCTCATGCCCATAATCTTTTTTTTTAATTGAGATATAATTGACATAACGTTGTATTAGTTTCAGGTGAACAGTGTAATGGTTTGATATTTGTTTATATTTCAAAATAATAACCACAATAAGTCCAGTTAACATCCTTCACCATACGAAGTTATAAACATTTTTTGTGTGATGAGAGATTTCAAGATCCATTCTCCTAGATACTTTCAAGTATTTGATATAGTATTGTTAAATATATTTACCATGCTGTACATTACATCCCTATGACTTATTCATTTTGTAACTGGAAACTTGTACTTTTTAACCACATTTACCCATTTCATCCACCCCTCAACCCCTGCCTCAGACAACAACTAATGTGTTCAATTTTCCATAAGCTCATGGGGTTTTTTTGTTTTGTTTTGTTTTTAGATTCCACATATAAGTGAGATCATATGGTATTTATCTTTTATCTGACGTTTCACTTAATATAATATCCTCAAGGTCCATCCATGTTGTTGCAAATGGAAAATTTTCATTTTTTTATGGCTGAATAGTATTCTGTTGTGTGTTTATATATATTCCACATTTTCTTTATCCATTCATCTATCAACAAACCGTTAGGTTGTTTTTATGTCCTGGTTATTGTAATAATGCTTTGATGAACATGAGGGTGCCTCTATCAGTTCGAATTTATGTCTTTTTCAAATTAATACCCAGAAATGAGGAATTGCTGAATCACATGGTAGCTCTATTTCTAATTTTTTTTGAGGAAGCTCCATGGATGCACCAATTTACATTCCCACCAACAGGGCACAATGCTTCTCTTTTCTCCACATCTTTATCAACTCTTATTTCTTTTTGAAAACAGTAGCCATTCTAACACTTGTGAGGTGATATCTCGTTATGGTTTTGACTTAAGTTTCCACGATGATTGGTGATGTTGAGCATCTTTTCACATACCTGTAGGCCATCTGTATGTCTCCTTTGAAAAAAAATGTCTATTCAGGGCTTCCCTGGTGAGGCAGTGGTTGAGAGTCCGCCTGCCGATGCAGGGGACACGGGTTCGTGCCGTGGTCTGGGAAGATCCCACATGCCACGGAGCAGCTGGGCCTGTGAGCCATGGCCACTGAGCCTGCACGTCCAGAGCCTGTGCTCCACAACAGGAGAGGCCACAACAGTGAAAGGCCCGCGTACCACAAAAAAAAAAAAAAAAAAAAAAAAAAAAAAAATTCTATTCAGACCTTCTGCCCATTTTTTAATCAGATTGTTTGGGTTTTTTTGCTATTGAGTTCTATGAGTTCTTTATATAGTTTTGATATTAACCCATTATCATATATGTAATTTGTAAATATTTTCTTCCCTTTTGTATGTTGCCTTTGCATTTTGTTGATTATTTCCTTTTTTTGTGCAGAAGCTATTAATTAGATGTAGTCACACTTGTTTATTTTTGCTTTTGGTATCAAATCCAAAAAATTGTCACCAAGACTGATGTCAAGAAGCATACCACCAGTTTTCTTGTAGGATTTTTATGGTTTCAGGTCTTATATTCAAGTCTTTAATCTAGTTTAATTTAATTTTTTGTATGATGTAAGACAATGATCCAGTTTCATTCATTTGCATGGGGCATACAGTTTTCCCAACACCATGTAATGAAGAAACTTTCCTTTCCTCATTGTATATTCTTGGCTCCTTTGTTGTAAATTAATTGACCAAATATGTGTGGGTATACTTCTGGACTCTCTACTTTGTTCCATTGATCTATATATCTGTTTTTAATGCCAAACCATGCTGTTTTGATTCATATTGCTTTGTAATATAGTTTGAAACCAGGGAACAGCATGCCTCCAGCTTGGTTCTTCATTATAAAGATGGCTTTGGCAAATTAGGATCTTTTGTGGTTCATACAAACTTCAGGATTGTTTGTTCTATTACTGTGAAAAATGCCATTGGAATTTTAATAAGGATTACAATGAATCTGTAGATTGTTTTGGGTACTATAAACATTTTAACAATATTAATTCTTCTAATCCATGAGCATGGAATATCTTTTCATTTATTTGCCTCTTCATTGCTTTCATTAATGTCTTATAGTTTTCACTGTACAAATCATTTACTTCCTTGGTTAAATTTATTTCAAGGTATTTTATTCTTTTTGATGTAATCATAAATGCAATTGTTTACTTAATTTTTCTTTTAGATAGTTTAGTATCAGCATATAGAAATGACACAGAATTTTGAATATTTAGTATCCTTCAGCTTTACTGAATATGTTGATTAGTTCTAACAATTTTTGATGTTGTCTTTAGGGTTTTCTATATATAATATCAGATGATCTGTAAATAGTGACAGTTTTACTTCTTTCTTTACAATTTGGATGCCTTTTATTTTTTGACTAAATGTTCTCGCTAGGACTTCCAATAGTATATTTTTAAAAAGTAGCAAGAGTACACATACTTGTCTTGATTCTGATCTTAGAGGAAAAGCTTTCAGCATTTCACTGTTGAGTATGATGTGAGCTGTGGGCTTGTCATGTATGGCCTTTATCATATTGAAGTATGTCCCCTCTATACCAACTTTGCTTAGAGTTTTTATCATAAATGGAGGTTGAGCTCCGTCAGATGCTTTTTCAGCATCTATTGAGATGATCATGTGATTTTTACCCCTCATTTTGTTAATGTGGTGTAGTAAATTGAGTGATTTGTGGATACTGTACTATCATTGCATCCCTGGAATAAATCCCACTTGATCATGGTGTATTAATTTATTGTTGAAATTAGTTTGCTAATAATTTGTTGAGGTCTTTTGCATCTATGTTCATCAGGGATATTGGCCTGTAATTTTCTTTTCTTGGGGCACCCTTATCTGGTTTTAAGATCAGGATAATATTAGCCTCATAAAATGAGTTTGTAAGTCTTTCCTTCTATACTATTTTTTGAAAGAGTTTGAAAAGGATTATTCTTCTTTGAATGTTTGGTAGAATTGACCAGTAAAGCCACCTGGGCTGGAATTTTCTTTTTAGGGAGATTTTTCATTATTGATTCAACCTCCTTACTAGTAATAAGTGTGTTCAGATGTTCTATTTCTTCATGGTTCAGTCTTGGTAGGTTACATGCTGCTAGGAAGTTTTTCTTCTAGCTTGTCAAATTTGTTGGCATGTAAGTATTCATAGTAGTCTCTTACAATCCTTTGTATTTCTGTGATTTCAGTTATAATGTCTCCTCTTTAATTTCTACATTTATTTATTTGTGTGTTCTCTTTTTTTCTTAATGTGTCTGGCTAAAGTTTTGTCAATTTTGTATTCAAAGAACCAGATCTTAGTTTCATTGATCTTTTCTTTTGTCTTTTATGTCTCTATTTCATTTATTTCTGTTCTAATTTTTGTTACTTTCTATCCTGTACTAACTTTGGGCTTCATTTGTTCTTCTGTATGTAGGTCATTGAAATGTAAAGTTAGGTGCTTTATTTGAGATTGTTGTTTTATGAGATAGGCATTTATCTCTATGGACTTCCTTCTTACAACAGCTTCTGCTATATCCCGTAAGTTTTGGGTTGTTATATTTCCATTTTTATTTGTCTCTCAGTATTTTTTTATTTCTCTTTTGATCTTCTTTGACCCATTATTTGTTCAGTAGGATGTTAATCTCCACATAGTTTTGAATGTTCCAGTTTCTTCTTGTAATTGATTTCTAGTTTCAAACTATTGTGGTCAGAGAAGATAAGTGATACTGTCAATGTCAAATTTACTAAGACTTGTTTTGTGGCCTAACATATGACCTACCCTAGAAAATATTCCTTGTGCACTTGAGAAAAATATGTATTCTGTTGCTTTTAGAAGGAATATTCTGCATATATCTGTTAATTCTATTGGCTATAATGTGTTCTTTTAGGTAAATGTTTTCCTTACTGATTTTCTATCTGGATGACCTATTGATATAAGTAGAATGTTAAAGTCTCCTATTGCTATTTCTCCCTTTAATTCTGTTAATATTTGCTTTAGATATTTAGGTACTCTTATGTTGGGTGCAGAAATATGTAGAAATGTTATATCCTCTTTTTGGATTGACCCCTTTATCATTATGTAATATTAGTCCTTTTTTGTCTCTTATTACAGTCTTTGTTTTAAAGTCTAGTTTGTCTGATATAAGTATAGCTACCACAGCTTTCTTTTGATTTCTATTTGCATCAAATCTTTTTTTTTTAATCTCTTTACTTCAGTCAGTGTGTGTCCTTACATCTGAAGTGAGTTTCTTGTAGGCAATGTATAGATGAGTCTTGTTTTTGTTTGTTTTTTTAAAATCCATTCAGCCATTCTATGTCTCTTGATTGGAGCATTTAATCCATTTACAATTAGAGTAATTATTGATAGATATGTATTTATTGCCATTTTGTTAATTGTTTTCTGGCTGTTTTGTAGTTCTGCTCTTGCTCTCTTTCTTTGTGGTTTGATGACATTCTTTTTTTTTTTTTTTTTCTTTTTTATAAATGGATCTGAAGTGTAGAGAGACATCCGGGCTGTGATTTGAAACATCCTGTGGATATATATATATATTTTTTAAGAAGATGTTGGGGGTAGGAGTTTATTAATTAATTTATTTATTTTTGCTGTGTTGGGTCTTCGTTTCTGTGCGAGGGCTTTCTCTAGTTGTGGCAAGGGGGGCCACTCTTCATGGCGGTGCACGGGCCTCTCACTATCGCGGCCTCTCCTGTTGCGGAGCACAGGCTCCAGACGCGCAGGCTCAGTAGTTGTGGCTCACGGGCCCAGCCACTCCGCAGCATTTGGGATCCTCCCAGACCAGGGCTCGAACCCATGTCCGCTGCATTAGCAGGCAGATTCTCAGCCACTGTGCCACCAGGGAAGCCCGATGACATTCTTCATTAGTATGCTTAGTTCCTTTCACTTTATCTTTTGTGCATTTACAATGGGTTTTTGCTCTGTGGTTACCATGAGACTTACATATAACCACTTATTTATAACAATGTATTTTAGATTGATAACAACTTAACTTTGAACAGATTTTAAAGCTCTGTATTTTTACTCTCCACCGCATATGTTTTAGGTTTTGTTGTTACATTTTACATCTTTTTATCCTGTTTCCCTTAAATAATTATTGTGGTTATAGTAATGTTTACTGCTTTTGTATTTTAACCTTCATACTAGCTTTATAAGTGCTTAATCCACTACTTTTACTATATGTTTACCTTTACCAGGGAGATTTATACTTTCCTAAGTTCCCTTGTTACTATTTAGAGCCCTTTCTTTTTAGCTTAAATAAGTCCCTTTAACATTTCTTGTAAGCAAATTTAATGGTGATGAACTCCTTTAATTTTAGATTGTCTTGAAAACTGTTTATCTGTTCTTCAGTTCTGAAAGATAATTTTGCATGGTAGAGTATTCTTGGTTGGAAGTTTTTCTTTTCTTTCAGCACATTGAATATACTGTGCCCCTACCTTGTGGTTTCTAGTGTTTCTATTGAAAAATATGATAGTCATATGGGGATTCCCTTGTATGTAACAAACTATTTTTTTTCTTGCTGCTTTTAAGATTCTCTTCTTTAACTTTACAGATTTTAATTATAATGTGTCTTGGTGTGGGTCCCCAAGTTAAAAGAAATTTTCAGCCATTATTTCTCAAACAAGTTTTCTGTCCCTTTCTCTCATCTCTTTATGGAACTCCTATAATGTGAATGTTAGTTCACTTGATGTTGTCCCATAAGTCCCTTAAGCTATCTTCACTTAAAAATTCTTTTTGTTTCCTCACTCTGGTTGAGTGAGTTCCACTGCCTTGTCCTTCAGTTCATTGATCTCTCCTGGATCATCTAGTCTGCTGTTGAAACCCTGTATTGTATTTGTCAGTTCAGTTATTGTATTCTTCAGCTCTATGACTTCTTTTTCTTATTGTTGTTCACCTCATTTTTATTGCAATTGTTGCTTTCACGTTTGTTCCCCTACCAGACAGTATGACTCATATATATATATATATATATATATATATATATATATATATACACATATATATACATATATATATATATAATTGAAGTATAGTTGACTTACTATGTTGTGTTAGTTCCAGGTGTACAGCACAGTGATTCAGTTATATATATATTTACATTTTCAGATTCTTTTCACTCATAGGTTATTACAAAATATTGAGTATATTTCCTTCTCCTATACAACAGGTTCTTGCTGGTTATCTTTTTTTTTTTTTAAGTTTTACTAACTCTTTTTTCTTTTTCTTTTTTTAACATCTTTATTGGAGTATAATTGCTTTACAATGGTGTGTTAGTTTCTGCTTTATAACAAAGGAATCAGTTATATATATACATATGTCCTCATATCTCTTCCCTCTTGCATCTCCCTCCCTTGCAGCCCACTAGGTGGTCACAAAGCACTGAGCTGATCTCCCTGTGCTATGTGGCTGCTTCCCACTAGCTGTTTTATGTTTGGTAGTGTATATATATCCATGCCACTCTTTCACTTTGTCCCAACTTACCCATCATGCTCCCCATATTCTCAGGTCCATTCTCTATTAGGTCTGCATCTTTATTCCTGTCTTGCCCCTAGGTGCTTCATGACATTTTTTTTAAATTATTATTCCATATACATGTGTTAGTATACGATACTTGTTTTTCTCTTTCTGACTTACTTCACTCTGTATGACAGACTCTAGGTCCATCCACCTCACTACAAATAACTCAGTTTCATTTCTTTTTATGGCTGAGTAATATTCCATTGTATATATGTGTCACATCTTCTTTATCCATTCATCTGTTGATGGACACTGGGTTGCTTCCATGTCCTAGCTATTGTAAATAGAGCTGCAATGAACATTTTGGTACATAAGTCTATTTCAGTTACGGTTTTCTCAGGGTATATGCCTAGTAGTGAGATTGCTGGGTCATATGGTAGTTCTATTTTTAGTTTTTTAAGGAACCTCCATACCGTTCTCCATAGTGGTTGTATCAGTTTACATTCCCACCAACAGTGCAAGAGGGTTCCCTTTTCTCCACACTCTCTCCAGCATTTATTGTTTGTAGAATTTTTTGATGATGGCCATTCTGACCGTTGTGAGATGATATCTGATTGTAGGTTTGATTTGCATTTCTCTAATGATTAATGATATTAAGCCTTCTTTCATGTGTTTGTTGGCAATCTGTATATCTTCTTTTGAGAAATATCTAATTAGGTCTTCTGCCCATTTTTGGATTGGGTTGTTTGTTTTTTGATATTGAGTTGCATGAGCTGCTTGTAAATTTTGGAGATTAATCCTTTGTCACTTGCTTCGTTTGCAAATATTTTCCCCCATTCTGAGGGTTGTCTTTTGGTCTCGTTTACGGTTTCCTTTGCTGTGCAAAAGGTGCTAAATTTCATTAGATCCCATTTGTTTATTTTTATTTCCATTTCTTTAGGAGGTGTGTCAAAAAGGATCTTGCAGGTCTTCCCTGGTGGCGCAGTGGTTGAGAGTCCGCCTGCCGATGCGGGGGACAAGGGTTCGTGCCCCGGTCTGGGAAGATCCCATGTGCCGTGGAGCGGCTGGGCCCGTGAGCCATGGCCGCTGAGCCTGTGCGTCCGGAGCCTGTGCTCCACAATGGGAGAGGCCACAGTAGTGAGAAGCCTGCGTACTGCCCAAAAAAAAAAAAAAAAAGATCTTGCTGTGATTTATGTCATAGAGTGTTCTGCCTATGTTTTCCTCTAAGAGTTTGATAGTGTCTGGCCTTACATTTACGTTGTTAAGCAATTTTGAGTTTATTTTTGTGTATGGTGTTAGGGAGTGTTCTAATTTCAGTCTTTTACATGTAGCTGTCCAGTTTTTCCAGCAGCACTTATTGAAGAGGCTGTCTTTTCTCCACTGAATATTCTTGCCTCCTTTATCAAAGATAAGGTGACCATATTGTGTGGATTTATCTCTGTGCTTTCTATCCTGCTCGATTGATCTATATTTCTGTTCTTCTGACAGTACCATACTGTTGTAATTACTGTAGCTTTGTAATATAGTCTGAAGTCAGGGAGCCTGATTGCTCTAGTTCTGTTTTACTTTCTCAAAATTGCTTTGACTATTCAGGGTCTTTTGTGTTTCCATACAAATTGTGAAATTTTCTGTTCTAGTTCTGTGAAAAATGCCAGTGGTAGATTGATAGTGATTGCATTGAATCTGTAGATTGCTTTGGGTATTAGAGTCATTTTCACAGTGTTAATTCTTCCAATCTAAGAACATGGTATATCTCTCCATCTATTTGTACCATCTTTAATTTCTTTCATCAGTGTCCTATAATTTTCTGCATACAGGTCTTTTGTCTCCTTAGGTAGGTTTATTCCTAGATATTTTAATCTTTTTGTTGCAGTGGTAAATGGGAAGTTTTCCTAATTTAACTTTCAGATTTTTCATCATTAGTGTATAGGAATGCAAGAGATTTCTGTGCATTAATTTTGTATCCTGCTACTTTACCAAATTCATTGGTTAGCTGTGGTAGTCTTCTGGTACCATCTTTAGGATTCTCTATGTATAATATAATGTCACCTGCAAACAGTGACAGCTTTATTTCCTCTTTTCTGATTTGTATTCCTTTTATTTCTTTTTCTTCTCTGATTGCCATGGCTAAAACTTCCAAAACTATATTGAATAATAGCGGTGAGAGTGGACAGCCTTGTCTTGTTCCTGATCTTAGTGGAAATGGTTTCAGTGTTTCACCATTGAAGATGATGTTGGCTGTGGGTTTGTCATATATTGCCTTTATTATGTTCAGGAAAGTTCCCTCTATGCCTACTTTCTGCAGGGTTTTTATCATAAATTGGTGTTGAATTTTGTCGAAAGCTTTCTCTGCATCTATTGAGATGATCATATGGTTTTTCTCCTTCAATTTGTTAATATGATGTATCACATTGATTTGCATATATTGAAGAATCCTTGCATTCCTGGGATAAACCCCACTTGATGATGGTGTATGATCCTTTAATGTGCTGCTGGATTCTGTTTGCTAGTATTTTGTTGAGGATTTTTGCTTCTATGTTCATTAGTGATATTGGCCTGTAGTTTTCGTTTTTTGTGACATCTTTGTCTGGTGTTGGTATCAGGATGATGGAGGCCTCGTAGAATGAGTTTGGGAGTGTTCCTCCCTCTGCATTATTTTGGAAGAGTTTGAGGATGGGTGTTAGCTCTTCTCTAAATGTTTGATGGAATTCACCTGTGAAACCATCTGATCCTGAGCTTAGACTATAATTGCTTTACAATGGTGTGTTAGTTTCTGCTTTATAACAAAGTGAATCAGTTATACCTATACATATGTTCCCGTATCTCTTCCCTCTTGCATCTCCCTCCCCTCCGCCCTCCTTATCCCACCCCTCTAGGTGGTCTAGCAGCTCTGCGGGTGCTTCCACTAGCCATCTGTTTTACATTTGGTAGCGCATATATGTCCATGCCACTCTCTCACTTTCCCAGCTTACCCTCCCCACTCCCCCATCCTCAAGTCCATTCTCTAGTAGGTCTGCATCTTTATTCCCATCCTGCACGTGGGTTTGTTGGAAGATTTTTTTTTTTTTTTTTTTGCAGTACGTGTGGTCTCACTCTTGTGGCCTCTCCTGTTGCAGAGCACAGGCTCCGGACACACAGGCTCAGCGGCCATGGCTCATAGGCCTAGCTGCTCCACAGCATGTGTGATCCTCCCGGACCAGGGCACGAACCCGTGTCCCCTGCATCGGCAGGTGGACTCTCAACCACTGCGCCACCAGGGAAGCCCCTGTTGGAAGATTTTTAATCACAGTTTCAATTTCAGTGCTTGTGATTGGTCTGTTCATATGTTCTATTTCTTCCTGGTTCAGTCTTGGAAGGTTGTACATTTCTAAGAATTTGTCCATTGCTTCCAGATTGTCCATTTTATTGGCATAGAGTTGCTTGTAGTAATCTCTCATAATCCTTTCTATTTCAGCAGTGTCAGTTGTTACTTCCCCTTCTTTGTTTCTAATTCTATTAATTAGAGTCTTCTCCCTTATTTTCTTGATGAGTATGTCTAATGGTTTATCAATGTTGTTTCTCTTCTCAAAGAACCAGCTTTTAGTTTTATTGATCTTTGCTATCATTTCCTTCCTTTCTTCTTTTTTAAATTAATTTATTATTTTTGGCTGTTTTGGGTCTTTGTTTCTGTGCAAGTGCTCTCTCTAGTTGTGGCAGGAGGGGGTCACTCTTCATCGCAGTGAACGGGCCTCTATCACGGCCTCTTTTGTTGTGGAGCACAGTCTCCAGACATGCAGGCTCAGTAGTTGTGGCTCACAGGCCCAGTCACTCTGTGGCATGTGGGATCTTCCCAGACCAGGGTTCGAACCCATGTCCCCTGCATCGTCAGGCAGATTCTCAACCACTGTGACACCAGGGGAGCCCTCCTTCATTTCTTTTACATTTATTTCTGATCTGATATTTATGATTTCTTTCCTTCTGCTAACTTTCGGATTTTTTTGTTCTTCTTTCTCTAATTGCTTTAAGTGTAAGGTTAGGTTGTTTATTTGAGATGTTTCTTATTTCTTAAGTTACGATTGTATTGCTATGAACTTCCTTCGTAGAACTGCTTCTGCTGCATCCCATAGTTTTTGGGTCATCGTTTTTTCAGTTTCATTTGTTTCTAGATATTTTTTGACTTCCTCTTTGATTTCTTCAGTGATCTCTTGGTTATTAAGTAGTACGTTGTTTAGCCACCATGTGTTTGTATTTTTTACAGATTTTTTCCTGTAATTGATATCTACTCTTATAGTGTTGTGGTCAGAAAAGATACTTGAAATGATTTCAGTTTTCTTAAATTTACCAGGGCTTGATTTGTGACCCAAGATATGATCTATCCTGGAGAATGTTCCATGAGCACTTGAGAAGAATACGTATCCTGTTGTTTTTGGATGGAATGTCTTATAAATATCAATTAAGTCCATCTTGATTAATGTATCATTTATAGTTTGTGTTTCCTTATTTATTTTCATTTTGGATGATCTGTCCTTTGGTGAAAGTGGGGTGTTAAAATCCCCTGCTATGATTGTGTTCCTGTCGATTTCCCCTTTTATGGCTGTTAGTATTTGCCTTATGTATTGAGGTGCTCCTATTTTGGGTACATAAATATTTACAATTGTTTTATCTTTTTCTTGGATTGATCCCTTGATCATTATGTAGTGTCCTTCTTTGTCCCTTATAATACTCTTTGTTTTAAAGTCTACTTTGTCTGATATGAGAATTGCTACTCCAGCTTTCTTTTGATTTTCAATTCCATGGAATATCTTTTTCCATTTTATCCCTTTCAGTCTGTATGTGTCCCTAGGCTGAAGTGGGACACTTGTTAGCTGCATATATATGGGTCCTTTTTTTGTATCTATTCAGCCAATCTATGTCTTTTGGTTGGAGCATTTAATCCATTTACATTTAAGGTAATTATCGCTATGTATGTTCCTATTACCATTTCCTTAATTGTTTTGGGTTTGTTATTGTAGGTCTTTTCCTTCTCTTTTGTTTCCTGCCTAGAGAAGTTCCTTTAGCATTTGTTGTAAACCTGGTTTGGTGGAGCTGAACTGTCTTAGCTTTTCCTTGTCTGTAAAGGTTTATTTCTCCATCACATCTGAATGAGATCCTTGCTGGGTAGAGTAATCTTGGTTGTAGGTTTTTCTCCTTCATCACTTTAGATATGTCCTGCCACTCCCTTTTGGTTTGCAGAATTTCTGATGAAAGATCAGCTTTTAATCTTATGTGGATTCCCTTGTGTGTTATTTGTTGTTTTCCCCTTGCTGCTTTTAATATTTTTCTTCGTATTTAATTTTTGATAGTTTGATTAATGTGTGTCTTGGCATGTTTCTCTTTTGCTTTATCCTGTATGGGACTCTCTGTGCTTCCTGGACTTGATTAACTATTTCCGTTCCCATATTAGGGTAGTTTTCAGCTATAATCTCTTCAAATATTTTCTCAGTCCCTTTCTTTTTGTCTTCTTCTGGGACCCCTATAATTCAAATATTATTGCATTTAATATTGTCCCAGAGGTCTCTGAGAGTGTCCTCAATTCTTTTTATTCTTCTTTCTTTATTCTGCTCTACAGTAGTTATTTCCACTATTTTATCTTCCAGGTCACTTATCCGTTCTTCTGCCTCAGTTATTCTGCTATTGGTCCCTTGTAGAGAATTTTTAATTTCATGTTTTGTGTTGTTCATCACTCTTTGTTTGCTCTTTAGTTCTACTAGGTCCTTGTTAAACATTTCTTGTATTTTTTTCCATTCTATTTCCATGATTTTGGATCATCTTTAGTTCATTGCCCTGAATTCTTTTTCAGGTAGACTGCCTATTTCCTCTTCATTTGTTAGATCTGGTGGGTTTTGGTCTTGCTGCTTCATCTGCTGTGTGTTTCTCTGTCTTCTCATTTTGTTTAAGTTACTGTGTTTGGGGTCTCCTTTTCATGGGCTGCAGGTTCGTGGTTCCCATTGTTTTTGGTGTCTGTCCCCAGTGGCTAAGGTTGGTTCAGTGGGTTGTGTAGGCTTCCTGGTGGAGGGGACTAGTGCCTGTGTTCTGGTGGATGAGGCTGGATCTTGTCTTTCTTGTGGTCAGGTCCACGTCTGGTGGTGTGTTTTGGGTTTTCTGTGATCCTTTTACGATTTTAGGCAACCTGTCTGCTAATGGGTGGGGTTGTGTTCCTGTCTTGCTAGTTGTTTGGCATAGGGTGTCCAGCACTGTAGCTTGCTTGTCATTGAGTGAGGCTGGGTCTTGGCACTGAGATGGAGATCTCGGGAGATTTTCGCTGTTTAATATTACGTGGAGCTGAGAGGTCTCCTGTGGACTAGTGTCCTGGACCTGACTCTCCCACCTCAGAGGCACAGCCCTGACACCTGGCTGGAGCGCCATGAGCCTGTCATCCACACAGCTCAGAATAAAAGGGAGAATAAAAAGAAAGAAACAAAGAAGAAGATAATGTAAAGTAAAATGCAATGAAGCAGAGTAAAATAAAATAGTTATTAAAATAAAAAATAATTATTAAAAAAATTTTTACAAAGTAATTTAAAAAAAAGCAAAGAAAGAAGAGAGCAACCAAACCAAAAAACAAATCCACCAATTATAACAAGTGCTAAAAATTATACTAAAAAAAAGTAAAAATAAAAACTGGATGGAGAGAACTGTAGGACAAATGGTAAAACCAAAGCTATACAGACAAAATCACACACAAAAGCATACACATACACACTCACAAAAAGAGAAAAAGGGGAAAATACATATATATCGTTGTTCCCAAAGTACACCTCCTCAATTTCGCATGATTCATTGTCTGTTCCGGTATTCCACAGATGCAGGGTATATCAAGTTGATTGTGGAGATTTAATCTGCTGCTTCTGAGGCTGCTGAAAAAATTTCCCTTTGTCTTCTTTGTTCGCACTGCTCCCGGGATTCAGCTTTGGATTTGGACCTGCCTCTGAATGTGGGTCGCCTGAGGCTGTCTGTTCTTTGCTCAGACAGAACAAGGTTAATGGAGCAGCTGATTCGGGAGCTCTGGCTCCCTCAGGCCTGGGGGAGGGAGGATCACCGATGTTGTGCAAGCCTGCAGCGGGAGAGGCCAGCATGACTTTTCACCAGCCTGAGGAGCACTGTGCATTCTCCCAGGGATGTTGTCCCTGGATCACGGGACCCTGGCAGTGGCGGGCTGCACAGGCTCCAGGGAGGTAAGGTGTGGAGTGTGACCTGTGTTTGCACACAGGTTTCTTGGTGGCTGCAGCAGCAGACTTAGCATCTCATGCCTGTCTCTGGGGTCTGCGCTGATAGCCGCGGCTCTCGCCTGTCTCTGGAACTCCATTAAGTGGTTCTCTTAAACCCCTCTCCTCGCGCACCAGGAAACAAAGAGGCAAAAAGTCTCGTCTCTTCAGCAGCTCCAGACATTTTTCCGGACTCCCTCTGGGCTAGCTGTGATACATTAACCCCTTCAGGCTGTTTTCACACAGCCAACTCTAGTCCTCTCCCTGGGATCCGACCTCCGAAGCCCGAGCCTCAGCTCCCAGACCACACCCGTCCAGGCTGGTGACCAGAGAATCCTCTCGGGCTGGTGAGTGCTGGTCGGCACCGATCCTCTGTGCGGGAATCTCTCCGCTTTGCCCTCCACACCCTTGTTGCTGCGCTCTCCTCCATGGCTCTGAAGTTTCCCCCCTCTGCCACTTGCCGTCTCTGCTCATGAAGGGGCTTCCTAGTGTGTGGGAACCTTTCTTCCTTCACAGCTCCCTCCCACTGGTGCAGGTCCCGTCCCTATTCTTTTGTCTCTGTTTATACTTTTTTCTTTTGTCTTTTGCCCTACCCAGTTACGTGGGGAGTTTCTTGCCTTTTGGGAGGTCTGAGGTCTTCTGCCAGCATTCAGTAGGTGTACTGTATGAGTTGTTCCACATGTAGATATATTTCTGATGTATTTGTGGGTAGGAAGTGATCTCCACGTCTTACTCTTCCGCCATCTCTAAGGTCTTCCTTACTCACTCCGGCCCCCAGTCCCCAGGACTGTTGCTGCTTCGACTTCTGTGGCCCCTCCAGTTTAGTGACCTGTTATCTATTTTATATATAGTAGTGTGTATATGTTAATCCCGAACTCCTAATTTATCCCTCCCCCACCCCTTTCCCCTTTGGTAATGATAAGTTTGATTTCTCTGTCTGTGGGTCTATTTCTGTTTTGTAAATAAGTTCATTTCTATCTTTTTTTTTTTATTCCACATAAGTGATAACATATGGTATTCATCTTTGTCTGGCTTACTTCACTTAGTATGATAATCTCTAGGTCCATCCATGTTGCTACAAGTGGCATTATTTCATTCCTTTTTATGACTAATATTTATTGTGTTTGTGAGTGCATATATATAATATATATTTTATACATATATGTATCTATATCTATATATCTATCTATATATCTATATCTATATCTATATCTATATCTATATCTATATACTCACATCTTCTTTATCCATTCATCTGTCAGTGGATATTTAGGATGCTTCCATATCTTGCCTGTTGTGATTAATGCTGCTCTGAACATCAGGGTGAATGTATCTTTTCTAATTAGAGTTTTCTTCATATATATATGTGGGGTTACAGGATCATAACGTAACTCTATTCTTAGTTTTTTAAGGAACCTACATATGATTCTCCGTAATGGCTACCCCAATTTACATTCCCATCAACAGTGTAGGAGAGTTCTTTTTTCTCCACACCTTCTTCAGCATTTGATATTTATAGACATTTTGATGATGGCCATTCTGACCAGAGTGAGGTTATACCTCAGTTTAGTTGTGATTGGCATTTCTCTAACAATTTACAATATTAAGCATCTTTTCATGTCCCAATTAGCCATCTGTATTTGTTCTTTGGAGAAATGTCTATTTAGATCCTCTGTCCATTTTTGGCTTGGGTTGTTTGGCTTTTTTATATTGAGTTGTACAAGCTGTTTGTATATTTTGGAAATTAATTCCTTCTTGGTCTCATTGTTTGCAAATATTTTCTCCCATTCCATAGGTTGTCTTTTTGTTTTGTTTATGGTTTCCTTTTCTGTGCAAAAACTTTTAAGTTTAATTAGGTCCCATTTGTTTATTTTTGTTTTTGTTTTCATTACTCTAGAAGATGGATCAAAAAAATAGCTGTGATTTATGTCAAAAAGTGTTCTGCCTATGTTTTCTTCTAGGAGTTCTATAGTATCCAGACTTACATTTAGGTCTTTAGTCCATTTTGAGTTTATTTTATGGTGTTAGGGTGTGTTCTAATTTCATTCTTATACATGTAGCTGTCCAGTTTTCCCAGAACCACTTATTGAAGAGGCTGTCGGCTGCAGTGTATATTCTGGCCTCCTTTGTCATAGATTAGGTGAACATAGGTGTGTGGGTTTCTCTCTGGGCTTTCCATCCTGTTCCATTGATCTATATTGCTGTTTTTGTTCGAGTACCATACTGTCTTGATTACTGTGGCCCTGTAGTATAGTCTGAAGTTATGGAGCCTGAATCCTCCAGTTCCATTTCTTTTTCTCTTTTGCTATTCGAGGTCTTTTGTGTTTCCATACAAATTGTAAAATTTTTTATTCTAGTTCTGTGAAAAATGCCATTGGTAATTTGATAAGGATTGCATTGAATCTGTAGATTACTTTGGGTAGTATAGTCATTTTTACAATATTGAGTCTTCCAATACAAGAACATGGTATATCTCTCCATCTGTTTGTGTCGTCTTTGATTTCTTTCATCAGTATCTTACAGTGTTCTGCATACGGGTCTTTTGCCTCCTTACATAAGTTTGTTCCTAGGTATTTTTTTCTTTTTGTTGCAGTGGTAAATGTGATTGTTTCCTTAATTTCTCTTTCTGATCTTTTGTTGTTAGTGTATAGGAATGCAAGAGATTTCTGTGTATTAACTTTGTATCCTGTGACTTTACTAAGTTTATTGATTAGCTCTAGTAGTTTTCTGGTGGCATCTTTAGGATTTTCTATGTATAGTATCATGTCATCTGCAAACAGTGACAATTTTACTTCTTTTCCAATTTGGATTCCTTTTATTACTTTTTTCTTCTCTGATTGCTGTGGCTAGGTCTTCAAAAACTATGTTGAATAAAAATGGTGAGAGTGGACATCCTTCTCTTGTTCCTGATCGTAGAAGAAATGCTTTCAGCTTTTCACTGTTGAGAGTGATGTTAGCTGTTGGTTTGTCATATATGGCCTTTATTATGTTGAAGTACATTCCCTCTGTGCCCACTTTCTGGAGGTTTTTTATGATAAACGGGTGTTGAATTTTGTCAAAACTTTTTCTGCATCTATTGAGATGATCATATGGTTTTTATTTTTCAATATGTTGATGTGGTGTATCACATTGATTGATATTGAAAAATCCTTGCATCCCTGGGATAAATCATGCTTGATCATGTTGTATGATCTGAATTGAATAATTTGGTTTGCTATTGTTTTGTTGAGGATTTTTATGTCTATGTTCATCAGTGATATTGACCTATAACTTTCCTTTTTTGTGGTATCTTTATCTGGTTTTGGTACGAGGGTGATGGTGGCCTCATAGAATGTGTTTGGAAGTGTTCCTTCCTCTGCAATTTTTTTTTGGAGTAGTTTCAGAAGGATAGGGGTTATCTCTTCTCTAAATACTTGATAGAATTTGCCTGTGAAGCCATTTGGTCCTGGACTTCTTTTTGGGGGGAGCTTTTTAATCACAGATTCAATTTCAATATTTGTAATTTGTTCATATTTTCTATTTCTTCCTGGTCCAATCTTGGGAGATTGTACCTTTCTAAGAACTTGTCTGTTTCTTCTAGGTTGTTCATTTTATTTGCATATAGTTGCTTGTAGTAGTTTCTTATCGTCCTTTGTATTTCTGTGGTGTCAGTTCTAAGTTCTCCTTTTTCTTTTCTAATTTTATTGATTTGGGCCCTCTCCCTCTTTTTTCTTGATGAGTCTCCCTAAAGATTTCTCAATTTTGTTTACCTTTTTAAAGAACTAGTTCCATTAATTTTTAAATTGTTTTCTTTGTTTCTATTTCATTTATTTCTGCTCTGATCTTTATGATTGTTTTCTTCTACTAACTTTGGGTTTTGTTTGTTCTTCTTTCTCTAGTTCCTTCAGGTGTGAGTTTAGGTTTTTTTATTTGAGGTTTTTCTTGTTTCCTGAGGTAACCTTGTATCACTATAAACTTCCCTCTTAGAACTGCTTTTGTTGCATCCTGTACATTTTGGTTTGTTGTGTTTTCATTTTCATTTGCCTCTAGGTTTTTTTCTTTATTTCCTGTTTGGCATTCAGTGATCCAAATGTTACGTTTGTTAACATTTGCTTTATATATTGAGGTGCTCCTAAGTTGGGTGTATATATATTTATAATTGTTATATCTTCTTCTTGGATTGATCCCTTGATCATTAGGTAGTGTCCTTCTTTGTCTCTTGTAATATTATTATTACAATATACAATATAAATATATATTATTGTAATATACTTGTCTGATGTAAGTATTCCTGCTCCAGCTTTCTTTTGATTTCCATTTGCATGGAACACTTTTTCCATCCCCTCACTTTCAGTCTGTATGTGTCTCTAGATCTGAAGTTGGTTTCTTGTAGACACCATATACACGGGTCTTGTTTTTGATCCACTTAGCCAGTCTGTGTCTTTTGGTTGGAGCATATAATCCATTTACATTTAAGGTAATTATCAATATGTATGTTCTTATTGCCACTTTGTTAATTGTTATGTACTTGTTTTTATAGGGTTTTTTCCTTTCCTCTTCTGTTCTGTTGTGATTCTATGACTATCTTTAGTGTTGTTTGGATACCTTTTTCTTTTTTGTGTGTATATCTATTATACATTTTTGTTTCACACTTACCACGAGGTTTTGGTATAGCACTTTGTATATAAACATAGTTGGTTTAGGTTTCTGATCTCTTAATTTAAAATGCATTTCAAATATCCTGGATTTGTACTCTCCTCAGTCACTGGTTTTGGTATCATATTTGTATGTGGATGGTTTCCTTCCTTTACTGTATGTTTCCCTTTACCTGTGAGCTTTCCCATTTCATAATTTTCTTATTTCTAGTTGTGACCTTTTCTTTTCCACTTAGAGAAGTTCCTTTAGAATTTTTTTGCAAGGCTGGTCTGGTGGTGCTGAATTCCCTTAGCTTTTTCTTGTCTGTAAAGCTTTTGATTTCTTCATTGAATCTGAATGAGCACTTTGCTGGATAGAGTATTCTTGGTTGTGGTTTCTTCCCTTTCAAAACTTAAATATATTGTGCAACTCCTTTCTGGCCTTCAGTGTTTCTGCTGAAAAATCAGCTGATAGTCTTATGGGGATTCCCTTGTATGTTGTTGCTTTCCCTTATTGCTTTTAATATTTTCTTTTTGTTTTTAAGTTTTGTCAGTTTGATTACTGTGTGTTTTGGCATGTTCATCCTTGGGTTAATCTTGCCTGGAACTCTCTGCACTTCCTGGACTTAGGTGACTGTTTTCTTTACCATGTTAGGGAAGTTTTCACCTATTATCTCTTCAAATATTTTCTCAGGCTCTTTCTTGCCCTCTTCTCCTTCTGCGACCCCTATATTGTGAATATTAGTGCATTTGACCTTGTCCTAAATGTCTCTTAAGTTGTCCTCATTTCTTTTTATTCTTTTTTCTATATTTTGTTCTGTGGCAGTGATTTCAACCACTCTGTCTTCCAGTTCACTGATCTGTCCTTTTACCTCATTTATTCTACTATTGATTCCTTCAAGTGTATATTTCAGTTTTTGTATTCCTCAACTCTGTTTCATTGTTCTTTATATTTTCTAACTCTTTGTTAAAAACTTGTAACTTCTCAGTGTGTGCATCCATTCTTTTTCCAAGGTCTTGGATTATCTTTATGCTTATTACTCTGAACTCTTTCGGATAGATTGCTTATCTCCACTTCACTTAGTTGTTCTTCTGGGGTTTTATCTTGTTCCTTCATCTGGAAGGAACATATTCCTTTGATGTCTCATTTTGTTTAAATTTCTATTTATGTTTTTATGTTTGTAGTAGGTTTGTTACTTTTCTTGACTTGAGAAGTAGCCCTCTGTAGGGGATGTCCTATGTAACCCAGCAATACCCTCCCCTCTCGTCACCCAAGGGCCAGGGACTAGCTGGTCCCAGGGTAGGTTCTGACCTGTGTTTGCAGACTGTTCCACAGGCTGTGGGATTGTAGTTTCCTTGCTTCTGGTGTCTGTCCCCTTGTGGATGAGGCTGGTCTAGAGGCTTGTTCAGGCTTACTAGTTGGAGGGACTGGTGCATGCCCACTGGTGGGTGGAACTGTGTCTTGGCCCTCTGGTGGGCAGGACTGTGTCAAGGGATGTGTCTAGAGGTGGATGTGGGCTCAGAAAGTCTTTAGACAGCCTGTCTGCTAATGGGTGTGGCTGTGTTCCTGCACTCTTGGTTGTTTGGCCTGAAGCATCCCAGCCCTGAGCACTGCAGGCTGTTGAGTGGGGCCAGGTTTTGGTGCTAATGACCCAAGCAAGGGTTTTACTGTCTGCCTTCAGCAAGAGTTCACATAGATGCACAGTCCTCAATATGTCTGTCACCAGCTTTATGACCACAGAGAGCCAAAACTCTCCCCAGGAGACACTCTAAGACCAGCAAGTAGGTCAGGCCCAGGCTCCTATGAAGTCACTGCTTTTGCCCTGTATCCTGGTGTGCCAGAGACCTTATGTGCACCCTCAAAGAGTGGAGTTTCTGTTTCCTTCAGTCCTGAGGAACTCCTGCAATCATGCCCCACTTGCCTTCAAAGCCAGATGCTCTGGGGGCTCCTCCTAATGCCGGACCCCTAGGCTGGGGAGCCTGGTTTGGGGCTCAGAGCTGCCACTCCTGTGGGGGAACTTCTGTGATGTAATTATTCTCCAGTTTGTGGGTTGTCCACTGGATGGTATGGGATTTGATTATATCACAAGTGTGCCCCTCCTACTGTCTTATTGTGATTTCATCTTTATGTCTTTGGATTTAGAATATCTTTTTTTTTTGGTAGGTTCCAGTCTTTTTTGTCAATGGTTGTTCATCAGTTAGTTGTGATTTTGGTGTGTTCATGAAAAGAGATTAGCTCAAGTTCCTTCTAATCTGCCACTTTGTCTCCAGTCCCCAGCTCTGTGACTTCTATTTGGCATTTTTTAATACTTTCTGTCTCTTGTTAAAGTTCTTAATGTGTTCATACTTTTCCTGAGTTCTCTGAGCATCTTTATGACCATTACTTTGAACTCTTTATAAGGTAAAATACTTACCTCCATTTCATTAAAGTTTTGTTCTGAGGTTTTATTTTGTCTTTCATTTGGAAAATATTTCTCTGTTTCTTCATATTTCTTGATTCTCTGTGTTGGTTTCTATGCATCAGATAAATAGCGACCTCTCCCAGTCTTGAAGGAGTAACCTTGTGTAGGAGATGAAACTTATCTTTCAATCTTGCCGTAACTCTTGATTGTTTTTTGATTGCCCAAGCAGCCCATTATATATATATATTTTTTCCAGTAAGCAGGCCTCTCACTGTTGTGGCCTCTCCCTTTGCGGAGCACAGGCTCCAGACGTGCAGGCTCAGCGGCCATGGCTCACGGGCCTAACTGCTCCGCGGCATGTGGGATCTTCCCGGACCGGGGCACGAACCCGTGTCCCCTGCATCGGCAGGCCAACTCTCAACCACTGCGCCACCAGGGAAACCCCCATTTTATTTTTAATGGCTCTCAGGTTGAGGTTATACTAAGACCTGTCAGTGTCCTAAAGGGGAAAATCTCAGTCAACACCTAGATTCAGGCAGGTGGAAACTAGACCCTCAGGCAGCAGCTTTTTAAGTATGTAAATATACACCATCTTATGGGACCACAAACAAAATCCCTGCTTGGCACCAGAGCCAGGTGATCTGTAGGTATCTCCTGGGTGGCAGTTGCAAAAATCAGGGTTCCAGATAAGGGTACAAGCTACTCGCTGGGAGCTACTGGTGAGCTGTAGTGGGGCAGAGAAAGAGCACAAAGTTTGTGTCCCCTGGGCTATCATTCCTGAAAGGACCTCCATAGGTCCCTAGCTGTGTGCCAAACCAGAAGCCTGCCCCAGACCAAAGGTCTAGGACAAGCAAATAGGCCTCTTTCACAGAAAGACTAGGGATGTTTTCCAGTCTGCTGTTTTCACTGTGCCCTAAGGGTGGTAGCCTGCCAATAACTGTCTCTGCAATTGTTACAAATCCCATCAGCCTCAAGAATACAAGTCCCCCCGACCACCAGAGTCAGGCTATCAAGGGATCCCATGGGAGGCAGTCACAGTAAGTAAGGCACAGATATAAAAACTGTGACACTAGGTGCATGTAAAAGCTCCCCCCAGGAGATACTAACACTCTGGAATACAGCCAAGGGAAAATGTGAAGATAGTGCCTGCCCTCCAATTTCTCTTACAAGGATTATGGTGAACCCTTAGATGTGTGTTTAATTACAAGCCTACCCCTCAGACTGCAGCTGTGATAGTAAGCTAACTAATCACTTTCACAGAAAGACTGAGATCCTGGACCTGTTGCCCCTTGCTGTGCCAGGGGTGGGGTTCAGGGTGGGGGAATATCTGTTTAAGAACTCTTTCTCCATTGATTACAGTCCTGTGGGACCCATGAGCATAAGTCCCACTGGCCATCAGAATTAGGTGATGTTAGGAGTTTGCAGATGCAAAAACCAGAGTGGCAGACAAGAGTATAAGTTCCTTTCTGATAGATACTGGTGATCTATTGCAAGGCAGAGTGTGAGTGCAAAGGTTGAGTTCATGAGGCTCCATTCCCTGAGAACGTTTCCAAAGGACCCTAGTTGTGTGACAAATCAGAAGACTGTCCCTCAGACTGAAGTGCCAGGACAAGTAAACAGACTTCTTTCACAGAAAGAATGGGGGTGTATTTAAGTCTTCTGTCTATGCAGTGCCTTGGAAGTGGTAGTCAGTCAAGAACTGTCTCTCTGAATGTTATAGTCCCATGGGTATTAGGATCACAAGCCTTGGCCTCTAGAGCCAGATGATTAAAGGGTATCCCAGGGGCAGCCTCAAAAACTCAGGCACCAGACACATGTAAAAGCTCTCCTCTGTGAGATTCTGGTGCTCTGGATCACAGCAGAGGGAAAGCATGAGATGATACCCATAGCAGATGGAGAACAAATACATGGTGCCCACAGGAAAAAAGAAAAAAGGATGGCACCTGACAGCTTGAACAAGGCAGAGGGAGAGTGTGTAGATGTCATCTGCAAGAAGAAAAAATATGGAACCTTCTGGCTAGTATGAGGCAGAGTGAAAATGTGAAGATGGTGCCTGCCAGCTAGCAGGCCCCTAGATGTGTTCTAAATTAGATGCCTGTTCCTCAGGTCAACACTTTAAATTTAACAAATGAGCCTCATTCACATAAAGTATGGATACCTCTTGATTGGCTGTTTCTGCACTAGACCCTGGGGCAACTGAATTCAAGCACACAAGCCCTTTAAGAGCTGTTCCTCAGATTGCTAGAGGCTGAGGGTCTCGTGGACTCAAGAATTGTTGGTTTTCAAAGCTATATGTTTTGGTGACTCATCTCCCAAGTGCAGGTCGTAAAAGTTGGGTTACCTGATTCAAAAAGTTCAAACCCTTTGCTCTTTATGGAGAAGCTCTGGGTTTTGAGTTCCTTCCCAATTGTGGGTTGCCACACTGAGGGTGGGGTTTATTGGTGAGATTGGGTCCCAACCTCTCCTATCCACTTTGATGTGGTCTTTTCTCATTCACCAGATGCGTAGGAATTGCTCAGTTTTTAGGGTTTTTCAGAGGAAATTGTGCCATATGTAGCTTCAGATTCAGTGTGTTCATGGGAGGAGGTGAGCCCAGAATCTTCCTGTGATGCCATCTTGAGCCAGATCCCTCTGGCCATAATCTTTTTTTTTTTTAAATAGATCTTTATTGGAGTATAATCGCTTCACAATACTGTGTTAGTTTCTGTTGTACAAAAAAGTGAATCAGCTATATGCATACATATATCCCCATATCCCCTCCCTCTCACCCTCTCTATCCCACCCCTCTAGGAAGTCACAAAACATGGAGCTGATCTCCCTATGCTATGCTGCTGCTTCCCACTAGCTATTTTACATTTGACAGTATATATATATATGTTGATGCTACTCTCACTTTGCCCCAGCTTCCCCCTCCCAGCCCAGTGTCCTCAAGTCCATTCTCTATGTCTACATCTTTATTCCTGCCCTGCCACTAGGTTCATCAATACCTTTTTTTTTTTTTTTTTTTTTTTTAGAATCCATGTATATGCGTTAGCATACAGTATTTGTTTTTCTCTTTCTGACTTACTTCACTCTGTATGACAGACTCTAGGTCCATCCACCTCACTACAAATAGCTCAATTTCATTTCTTTCTATGGTGGAGTAATATTCCATTGTATATATGTACCACATCTTCTTTATCCATTCATCTGTCAGTGGACTTTTAGGTTGGTTCCATGTCCTGTCTATTGTAAATAGTGCTGCAGTGAACATTGTGGTCCATGTTTCTTTTTGAATTACAGTTTTCTCAGGGTATATGCCCAGTAGTGGGATTGCTGGGTCATATGGTAGTTCTGGTTTTAGTTTTTTAAGCAATCTCCATACTGTTCTCCGTAGTGGTTGTAACAATTTACATTCCCATCAACAGTGCAGGAGGGTTCCCTTTTCACCACACCCTTTCCAGCATTTATTGTTTCTAGATTTTTTGATAATGGCCATTCTGATTGGCATGAGGTGATACCTCATTGTAGTTTTGATTTGCATTTCTCTAATAATTAGTGATGTTGAGCATCTTTTCATGTGCTTCTTGGCCATCTGTATGTCTTCTTTGGTGAAATGTCTATTTAAGTCTTCCACCCATTTCTTAATTGGATTGTTTGTTTTTTGATATTTAGCTCCATGAGCTGTTTGTATATTTTGGAGATTTGTTTATGGTTCATCTTGTTTATGGTTTCATTGCTGTGCAAAAGCTTTTAAGTTTAATTAGATCACATTTGTTTATTTTGTTTTTTTTTTCATTACTCTAGGAGGTGGGTCACAAAAGATCTTGCTGTGGTTTATGTCAAAGAGTGTTTTTCCTGTGTTTTTCTCTAAGAGTTTTATAGTGTCTGGTCTTACATTTAGGTCTCTAATCCATTTTGAGTTTATTTTTGTGTATGGTGTTAAGTAATGTTCTAATTTCATTCTTTTGCATGTAGCTGTTCGGTTTTCCCAACACCACCTATTGAAGAGGCTGTCTTTTTTCCATTGTATGTTCTTGCCTCCTTTGTCGTAAATTTGGTGACCATATGTGCGTGGGTTTATCTCTAGGCTTTCTATCCTGTTCCATTGATCTATATTTCTGTTTTTGTGTCAGTACCATATTGTCTGGATTACTGTAGCTTGGTAGTATAATCTGAAGTCAGGGAGCGTGATTCCTCCAGCTCCATTTTTCTTTCTCAGTATTGTGTTGGCTCTTTGGGTTCTTTTGTGTTTCTATAGAAATTGTAAAATTTTTTGTTCTAATTCTGTGAAGAATGCCATTGGTAGTTTGATAGGGATTGCATGGAATTGGTAGATTGCTTTGGGTAGTATAGTTATTTTAACAATACTGATTCTTCCAATCCAAGAACATGGTATAAATTTCCATCTGTTTATGTCATCTTTGATTTCGTTCATCAGTATTTTATAGATTTCTGAGTACAAGTTTTTCTCCTCCTTATGTAGGTTTATTCCTAGGTATTTTATTCATTTTTTTGTGATGATAAATGGAATTGTTTCCTTAATTTCTCTTTCTGACTTTTCGTTGTTAGTATATAGGAATGCCAGAGATTTTTGTGCATTAACTTTGTGTCCTGCAACCTTACCAAATTCATTGATTAGTTCTCGTAGTTTTCTGGTGTCATCTTGAGGATTTTCTATGTATAGTATCATGTCATCTGCAGACAGTGACAATTTTACTTTTTCTTTTCCAATTTGTAGTCTTTTTATTTATTTTTTTCCTCTGATAGAGGTGGTTAGGACTTCCAAAATTATGTTGAATAAGAGTGGACATCATTGTCTTGTTCCTGATCTTAGTAGAAGTACTTTCAGTTTTTCACCACTGAGTATGATGTTTGCTGTGGATTTGTCATATATGGTCTTTATTATGTTGAGGTAGGTTCCTTCTATGCCCATTTTCTGGAGAGTTTTTATCATAAATCGGTGTTGAATTTTGTCAAAAGCATTTTCTGCATCTACGAGATGATCATATGGTTTTTATTCCTTAATTTGTTAATGTGGTGTATCACATTTGATTTGCGTATATTGAAGAATCCTTGCATCCCTGGGTTAAATCCTACTTGATCGTGGTGTATGATCCTTTCAGTGTGCTGTTGGATTCTGTTTGCTGGTATTTTGTTCAGGATTTTGAATCTATATTCATCAGTGATATTGGTCTATAATTTTCCCTTTTTGTGATATCTTTTTCTCATTTTGGTATCAGAGTGATGGTGACTTCGTAGAATGATTTTGGGAGGGTTCCTCCCTCTGCAATTTTTTGAGAAGAGTTTGAGAAGGATCAGTGTTAGCTCTTCTCTAAATGTTTGATATAAGTCGCCTGTGAAGACATATGGTCCTGGACTTTTGTTTGTTGGAAGATTTTTAATTACAGTTTCAATTTCATTACTTGTGATAGGTCTGTTTATATTTTCTAATTCTTCCTGGTTCATTCTTAGAAAATTGTACCTTTCCAAAAATTTGTCCATTTCTTCGTGGGGGTCCATTTTATTGGCACAGGGTTGTTTGTAGTCTTCTCTTGTAATCTTTTATATTTCTGTGGTATCAGTTGTGATTTCTCCTTTTTCATTTCTAATTTTATTGTTTTGTGTTCTCTCCCTTTTTTTCTTGATGTAGGGTTTATCAATTTTGTTTATCTTCTCAAACAACCAGCTTTTAGATTTATTGATCTTTCCTATTGTTTTCTTCATTTCTATTTCATTTATACCTGTTCTGATTTTTTTTTTTTTTTTGGCAGTACGCAGGCCTCTCACTGTTGTGGCCTCTCCCACTGTGGAGCACAGGCTCCAGACGCACAGGCTCAGCAGCCATGGCTCACGGGCCCAGCCGCTCCATGGCATGTGGGATCTTCCCAGACCAGGGCATGAACCCATGTCCCCTGCATTGGCAGGTGGACTCACAACGACTGCACCACCAGGGAAGCCCCTTTGCTCTGATTTTTAAGATTGCTTGTCTTCTACTGTCTTTGGGTTTTCATTGTTTTTCTTTCTCTAGCTGCTTTAGGTGTAGGGTTAGATTGTTTATGTGAGATTTTCCTTGTTCCTTGAGGTGAGATTGAATTGCCATAAACTTCCCTCTTAGAACTGCTTTTGCTGCATCCCAAAGGTTTTGGTTCTCCGTGTATTCATTGTCATTTGTTTCTATGCATTTTTAAATTTTCTTCTTTGATTTCTTCAGTGATTTCTTGGTTATTTAGTAATGCACTGTTTAGCCTCCATGTATTTGTGTATTTTTACAGTTTTTTTCCTGTAATTGATTTCCAGTCTCATAGCATTGTGGTCAGAAAAGAGGCTTCATACAATTTCAATTTTCTTAAATTTTCCAAGTTTTGATTTGTGACCCAAGATGTGATCTATCCTGGAGAATGTTCCATGTACACTTGAGAAGAAAGTGTTTTCTGCCACTTTCAGGTGGAATGTTCTATAAATATCAATTAAATCTATGTGGTCTGTTGTGTCATTTAAAGCTCGTGTTTCCTTATTTATTTTCTGTTTGGATGATCTGTCCATTGGTGTAAATGGGGTGTTAAAGTCCCCTACTATTATTGTGTTACTGTCGATTTCTCCTTTCATCATTGTTAACATTTGCCTTATATATTGAGTTGCTCCTATGTTGGGTGAATAAACATTTATATTTGTCATATCTTCTTCTTGGATTGATACTCTGATCATTATGTAGTGTCCCTCCTTATCTCTTGCAACAGTCTTTATTTTAAAGTCTATTTTATCTGATATGAGTATTGCTACTCCAGCTTTCTTTTCATTTCCATTTGCATGGAATATCTTTTTCCATCCCTTCACTTTCAGTCTGTATGTGTACGTAGGTCTGAAGTGGGTTTGTTGTAGACAGCATATATATGGCTCTTGTTTTTGTATCCATTCAGCCAGTCTGTGTCTTTTGGTTGGGGCATTAATCCATTTACATTCAAGGTTATTATCAATATGTATGTTCCTATTATCTTTTTCTTAATTGTTTTGGGTTTGTTTTATGGGTCTTTCTCTTCTGTTGTGTTTCCCACTTAAAGTACTTTCTTTAGCATTTGTTGTAAAGCTGGTTTGGTGGTGCTGTTTTCTCTTAGCTTTTGGTTGTATGAAGAGTTTTTGATTTCTCCATCAAATCTGAATGAGATCCTTGCTGGTTATAGTAATCTTGATTGTATGTTTTTCTCTTTCATCACTTTAAATATATCCTGCCACTCCCTTCTGCCCTGCAGAGTTTCTGCTGAAAAATCAGCTGATAACCTTATGGGAATTCCTTTGTATGTTATTTTTTTTCCCTTGCTGCTTTTAATATTTTTTCTTTGAATTTAGTTTTTGTTAGTTTGATTAATATATGTCTTGGTGTGTTTCTCCTAGGGCTTATCCTGTATGGGACTCTCTGTGCTTCCTTTCCTATTTCCTTTCCTATTTTAGGAAAATTTTCCACTGTAGTCTCTTCAAATATTTTCTCAGACCCTTTCTTTTTCTTTTCTTCTTTTGGGACCCCTATAATTTGAATATTGATGCATTTAGTGTTATCCCAGAGGTCTCTGAGATTATCTTCAATTCTCTTCATTCTTTTTTCTTTATTCTGCTCCTCGGCTGTTATTTCCACCATTTTGTCTTCCAGCTCACTTATTCGTTCTTCTGCCTCAGTTATTCTGCTATTCATTCCTTCTAGTGTATTTTTCATTTCAGTTATTGCGTTGTTCATCTCTGTTTGTTCTTTAGTTCTTCCAGATCTTTGTTAAACATTTCTGTATTTTCTCAATCTGTGCTTCCACTTTATTTCCAAGATTCTGGATGATCTTTACTATCATCACTCTGAATTCTTTTTCAGGTAGATTGCCTTTTTCCTCTTCATTTATTTGGTCTTGTAGGTTTTTACATTGCTTCTTCATCTGTGACATATATTTTGCTCCCCATTTTTTTGTTTTTGATTGGCATTGTGCTCCTACCTTACTGGTTGTTTGACCTCAGGCTTCCAACACTGGAGTTTGTAGGCTGTCGCGTAGAGTTGGGTCTTAGTGCTAAGATGAGGACCTCCGGTAAACCTCACTCCAATGAATATTCCCTGTAGTCTAAGGTTCTCTGTTAGTCCAGTGGTTTGGACTTGGAGCTCCCACTGCAAGAGCTTCAGCCCGACCCCTGGCTCATGAACTAAGATTCCATAAGTAGTGTTGGGTGGCAAAAAAAAAAAAAGGAACGATAACAAGGTATAAAATAAAATGACACTAGGAAACTAACAGATATGTTAGAAAGAATATAAAAATAAAAATGTAGATGAAACAACAACCAGAAGGTAAAATAGAACCACAATGGTAAAAAGAGGAGGAAGAAAAAAAAGAAACTTGAAAAGTCCTTTGTTGTGGAGAGCAGGGCCTAAGCAAGGGTGGCTTTTGGGTGGTGGATGGGGCATATGCTTAGGACCCAGAAAGCTGGAAATGGGTTTGGGGGGGTGGGGCTTATGCTCAACGGAACAGAAGGGGCCCAGGTATCCCTCTGGTCTCAGAGAGTGGGAGACCCCACCTGGCAGTGCAGCAGGTGGGTGGGGCAAACATCCTCCATTCCTCTCCTGCTCCCAGAGAGCCCCTCTTGCTTGCCTCTCCTGATCTCCCCTGCTTCCCTCCAATGCCCCAAGTACCCATGTGGCTGTAGGGGGCTTTGGAAGGAGGGGAACCTGGCCTGAGAGCTCAACAGGCTTCCTGGGCCCTTGTGGTGGGGCACGTGCCCTCTGCTCCTTCTCCTGCTCCTCTGGTCCTGGGGGGCCCCTCCCACCTGCCTCTCCTTCTCTCCCCCAGCCTCCCTTCTATGCTCCCAGTACCAATGTGGCCTGGAGAGCACCTCTGAGGATGTAGGACCCAGCCTAAGAGCCAGACCGACTTCCCCGGACCACTGGGCCAGGGATATTCTGGGCACACTCCTCCCTGATATGAGTCCCCAAGGGTCCCTCCAGGGATGCGAATGTCTCCTCCTTCTTAGCCACCCCTCACGGATGCTGGTCCTGTCTGGCCTCCACTTTTTCTCCCCCTTCAATCCTCCCACATCCTACAGGTTTGCTTGGGGGTTCCTCCCATCACCTTGGGTGTCGAGGTCCCCCACCAGCATCCTGCAGGGGCTCCAGTTGTGGGGAGATGTGAACTGCGTGTCTTCCCACACCGCCATCTTGACTCCACCCCCTCACCATACTCTTAATCATGCTTAATTTCCATGCTCTGTGACAAGCCTTTGTACCCTATCCCTTAAAAAAAGTTTATTTTGTAACATGACCCCTATGTCTGAGGCCTTTAGAATGAAATTATTCTGAGTCTTCCCAAATATTCTTGACTCAGCAAGTCACTATGATAAAAGAGATTGGAAGGCCTTGAGAGAGGTGCTTTAAAGAAGGGCATGGATGCCAAGAAGCAGATAAGGATGGAACAGCTCTGAGTATGAACTTTACACCTTAAAACATATTAACTCAGGAGAAGTTTGTGTAGGGGAAAAACTAGGCAGCCAAGAGATGAACAAGGAAGAAAAGGAAACTGAATTATGAAAGAGGTAATAGACTCTCCATTTAGGGAAAGTTTTTAAAGAAGTTTTAGACGCATAGCTACAAGGATTTTTTATGAGAAAATGGATGAGACAAAATGTACAAATGTACTCCTGTGATTACCCTTGGATGAAAAAAGAACAATTTAGTTAAAATTGGTGAGTAATTTTAGCATTTGCTAATTGAATCCTATTGTGATTATAAAATAGATTTTTGTTCTATTTGTTTATTTTCTTATTCTTTCCAGTGACATTCAATGAGGTGGCCAACAGAGTAGGGGGAGATTAGAGGTTGAGCAGAAGAAAATAGTTGTATTGCACAAATTTGTCCATGTAGACACAAAACACACGAGATGCTTATCTTTGCAAAAATACCAAGATCTTGGGAGACTCCAAACTAAAGATCTAGTAGTAGATTGCTCATATTTTTCCAACATGTAGCATATGAAAATAAAACATTTATGAGACTTTTTACATGCACATTAATTATCTAAAGTTAGACACACTAAGAGTGGGCCATTAAATACTGATTAGATAATGATATTATGAGTTTGGGCAGCATTGGTAATAGGGAAATAAGTTTACTTCGAAAGGGAAGAGAGGTCATTAAATTTTTAACTTGTTTCCCAACAGTTCAATTATAACATGCCTAATGTGCTGAACATAAACCCTAAGGGACTTAACACAATTATGGGACTTTTCCAATGTACCTCTCTCTCTTGCATTTATTTTCATATAAGGTTAGGTATTTGTAACTCTTTTGGATCATTCTTGGCTCTCAAATATTTCATAATGTCTCTCTTCCACTTCCTATACTCTTTCTATTCCTTAGATACATGACAAGATTACCTCAAATAATGAGAACTATTTATTTTGCTGGGAAAAAACAACCTTCAAGTATGCCTTTTAAATATGGTTAGGTAGATGCCTATTCAATGTCTCATATGAGGATATCATGCTAATGGCTCCCTCTCATCAAGAATTCATTGACCACTTACTTAATAATGCATGGTCTTCATTTCATCCTTCCCTCTTAAAAGTTTTTTTTAACGTTTTTATTGGAGTATGATTGCTTTACAATGGTGTGTTATTTTCTGCTTTATAACGAAGTGAATACATTATACATATATATATATCCCCATATCCCTTCCCTCTTGCATCTCTCTCCCTCTCATCCCCCCATCCCACCCATCTAGGTGGTCAGAAAGCATGGAACTGATCTCCCTATGCTATGTGACTGCTTCCCACTAGTTGTCTATTTTACATTTGGTAGTGTATATATGTCCATATATAACTACCACTCTCTCACTTTCTCCATGCTTAGCTTTCTCCCTCCCTGTGTCCTCCAGTCCATTCTCTAGTAGGTCTGCATTTTTATTCCTGTCTTGCCCCTAGGTTCTTTATGACCATTTTTTTTTTAGATTCCATATATATGTGTTAGAATACAGTATTTGTTTTTCTCATTCTGACTTATTTTACTCTGTGTGACAGACTCTAGGTCCATCCACCTCATTACAAATAACTCAGTTTCGTTTATTTTTATGGCTGAGTAATATTCCACTGTATATATGTGCCACATCTTCTTTATCCATTCATCTGTTGATGGACACTTAGGTTGCTTGCATGTCCTGGCTGTTGTAAATAGAGCTGCAATGAACATTGTGCTACATGACTCTTTTTTAATGATAGTTTTCTCAGGATATATGCCCAGTAGTGGGAATGCTGGGTCATATGGTAGTTCTATTTTTAGTTTTTCAAGGAACCTCCATACTATTCTCCATAGTGGCTATAACAATTCACATTCCAACCAACAATGTATGAGGGTTCCCTTTTCTCCACACCCATCCAGCAATTAATGTTTGTAGATTTTTTGATGATGGCCATACTGAATGGTGTGAGATGATATTGCATTGTAGTTTTGATTTGCATTTCTCTAGTGATTAATGATGTTGAGCATTCTTTCATGTGTTTGTTGGCAATCTGTATATCTTCTTTGGAGAAATGTCCATTTAGGTCTTCTGCCCATTTTTGGATTGGGTTGTTTGTTTTTCTGATATTAAGCTGCATGAGCTGCTTGTAAATATGGAGATTAATCCTTTGTCAGTTTGTTCATTTGCAAATATTTTCTCCCATTCTGAGGGTTGTCTTTTGGTCTTGTTTATGGTTTCCTTTGCTGTGCAAAAGCTTTGAAGTTTCATTAGGTCGCATTTGTTTATTTTTCTTTTTATTTCCATTTCTCTAGGAGGTGGGTCAAAAAGGATCTTGCTGTGATTTATGTCATAGAGTATTCTGCCTATGTTTTCCTCTAAGAGTTTGATAGTGTGTGACTTACATTTAGGTCTTTAATCCATTTTGAGTTTATTTTTGTGTATGGTGTTAGGAAGTGTTCTAATTTCATTCTTTTACATGTAGCTGTGCAGTTTTCCCAGCAGCACTTATGGAAGAGAATGTCGTTTCTCCATTGTATATCCTGGCATCCTTTATCAAAGATAAGGTGAGCATATGTGCATGGGAATATCTCTAGGCTTTCTATCCTTTTCCATTGAGCTATATTACTGTTTGGGGGCCTGTACCATACTCTCTTGATTTCTGTAGTTTTGTAATATACTCTGAAGTCAGGGAGTGTGATTCCTCCAGCTCCATTTTTCTTTCTCAAGACTGCTTTGACTATTCGGGATCTTTTGTGTTTCCATAGAAATTGTGAAATTTTTTGTTCTAGTTCTGTGAAAAATGCCAGTGGTTGTTTCATAGTGATTACATTGAATCTGTAGAGTTCTTTGGGTAGTATAGTCATTTTCACAATGTTGATTCTTCCAATCCAAGAACATAGTATACCTCTCCATCTATTTGTATCATGTTTAATTTCTTTCATCAGTGTCTTATAATTTTCAGCATACAGGTGTTTTGTCTCCTTAGGTAGGTTTATTCCTAGATATTTTATTCTTTTGGTTGCAGTGGTAAATGGGAGTGTTTCTTTTATTTCTTTTTTTTATTCTTATTTTCTGCTTTATAACAAAGTTAATCAGTTTTACATATACATCTGTTCCCATAACCCTTCCCTCTTGCGTCTCGCTCCCTCCCACCCTCCCTATCCCACCCCTCCAGGCGGTCACAAAGAACGGAGTTGATCTCCCTGTGCTATGTGGCTGCTTCCCACTAGCTATCTGCCTTGGGAGGGTTTCTTAATATCACTTTCAGATTTTTCATCATTAGTGTATAGGAACGGCAGAGATTTCTGTGTAATAATTTTGTATCCTTCTACTTTACCAAATTCATTGTTGACCTCTAATAGTTTTCTGGTAGCATCTTTAGGATTCTCTATGTACAGTATCATGTCATCTGCAAACAGTGACAGCTTTACTTCCGCTTTTCTGATTTGGATTCTTTTTATCTCCTTCTCTTCTCTAATTGCTGTGGCTAAAACTTCAAAAAATTATGTTGAATAAGAGTGGTGAGAGTGGGCAACCTTGTCTTGTTCCTAATATTAGTGGAAATGGTTTCAGTGTTTCATCATTGAGCACGATGTTGGCTGTGGGTTTGTCACATATGGCCTGTATTACGTTTAGTAAAGTTCCTTCTATGCCTACCATCTGCAGGGTTTTTATAATAAATGGGTGTTGAATTTTGTCAAAAGCTTTCTCTGCATCTATTTAGATGATCACATGGTTTATCTCCTTCAATTTGTTAATATGGTGTATCATGTTGATTAATTTCCGTATATTGAAGAATTCTTGCATTCCTGGAATAAACCCCACTTGATCATGGTGTATGATGCTTTTAATGTGCTGTTGGATTGTGTTGGCTAGTATTTTGTTGAGGATTTTTGCATCTATGTTCATCAGTGATATTGGCCTGTATTTTTCTTTCTTTGTGACATCCGTGTCTGGTTTTGGTATCAGGGTGATGGTGGCCTCGTAGAATGAGTTTGGGAGTGTTCCTCCCTCTGCTATATTTTGGAAGAGTTTGAGAAGGATAGGTGTTAGCTCATCTCTAAATGTTTGATAGAATTCGCCTGTGAAGCCATCTGGTCCTGGGCTTTTGTTTGTTGGAAGATTTTTAATCACAGTTTCAATTTCAATGCTTGTGATTTGTCTGTTCCTATTTTCTGTTTCTTCCTGATTCAGTCTGCCAGGTTGTGCTTTTCCAAGAATTTGTCCATTTCTTCCGGGTTGTCCATTTTATTGACATAGAGTTGCTTGTAGTAATCTCTCATGATCTTTTGTATTTCTGCAGAGTCAGTTGTTACGTCTCCTTTTTCATTTCTAATTCTATTGATTTGAGTCTTCTCCCTTTTTTTCTTGATGAGTCCGGCTAATGGTTTATCAATTTTGTTTATCTTCTCAAAGAACCAGCTTTTAGTTTTCTTGATCTTTGCTATCATTTCCTTCATTTCTTTTTCATTTATTTCTGATCTGATCTTTATGATTTCTTTTCTTCTGCTAACTTTGGGGTGTTTTTGTTCTTCTTTCTCTAATTGCTTTAGGTGCAAGGTTAGGTTGTTTATTCGAGATGTTTCCTGTTCCTTAAGGTAGGATTGTATTGCTATAAACTTCGCTCTTAGAACTGCTTTTGCTGCATCCCATAGGTTTTGGTTCATCGTGTCTCCATTGTCATTTGCTTGTAGGTATTCTTTGATTTCCTCTTTGATTTCTTCAGTGATCACTTCGTTATTAAGTAGTGTATCATTTACCCTCCATGTGTTTGTATTTTTTACAGATCTTTTCCTGTAATGGATATCTAGTCTCATAGCATTGTGGTCAGAACAGTCATTTGATATGATTTCAATTTTCATAAATTTACCAAGGTTTGATTTGTGACCCAAGATATGATCTATCCTGGAGAATGTTCCATGAACACTTGAGAAAAATGTGTATTCTGTTGTTTTTAGTTGGAATGTCTTATAAATATCTATTAAGTCCATCTTGTTTAATGTATCATTTAAAGCTTGTGTTTCCTTATTTATTTTCATTTTGGTTGATCTGTCCATTGGTGAAAGTGAGGTGTTAAAGTCCCCTACTATGAATATGTTATTGTCCATTTCCCCTTTTATGGCTGTCAGTATTTGCCTTATGTATTGAGGTGCTCCTATATTGGGTGCATAAATATTTACAATTGTTATATATCCTTCTTGGATTGATCCCTTGACCATTATATAGTGTCCTCCTTTGTCTCTTGTAATAGTCTTTATTTTAAAGTCTATTTTGTCTGATATGAGAAGTGCCACTCCAGCTTTCTCTTGTTTTCCATTTGCATAGAATATCTTTTTGCATCCCCTCACTTTCAGTCTGTATGTGTTACTAGGTCTGTAGTGGGTCTCTTGTTGACAGCATATATACAGGTCTTGTTTTCTTATCCATTCAGGCAGTCTATGACTTTCGGTTGGAGCATTTAATCCATTTACATTTAAGCTAATTATCGACATGTATGTTCATTTTACCATTTTCTTAATTGTTTTGGTTTTTTATTGTAGGTGTTTTCCTTCCCTTTTCTTTCCTGCCTAGAGAAGTTCCTTTAGCATTTGTTGTAGAACTGGTTTGTTGTGGTGAATTCTCTTAGATTTTGCTTGTATGTAAATGTTTCTTTTTTTTACATCTTTATTGGAGTATAATTGCTTTACAATGGTGTGTTAGTTTCTGCTTTATAACAAAGTGAATCAGTTATACATGTATATATGTTCCTGTATCTCTTCCCTCTTGCATCTCCCTCCCTCCCACCCTCCCTATCACACCTCTCTAGGTGGTCACAAAGCACCGAGCTATCTCCCTGTGCTACGTGTCTGCTTCCCACTAGCTATCTATTTTACGTATGGTAGTGTGTATATATGTCCATGCCACTCTCTCACTTTGTCACAGCTTACCCTTCCCCCTCCCCATATCCTCAAGTCCATTCTCTAGTGGGTCTGTGTCTTTATTCCCGTCTTACGCCTAGGTTCTTCATGACACTTTTTTTTCTTAGATTCCATATATATGTGTTAGCATACAGTATTAGATTTTCTATTTCTGACTTACTTCACTCTGTATGACAGACTCTACATCCATCCACCTCACTACAAATAACTGAATTTCATTTTTTTTGTGGCTGAGTAATATTCCAATGTATACATGGGCCACATCTTCTTTATCCATTCATCCGATGATAGACACTTAGGTTGTTTCCATCTCCTGGCTGTTGTAAATAGAGATGCAATGAATATTTTGGTACATGACTCTTTTTGAATGATGGTTTTCTCAGGGTATATGCCCAGTAGTGGGATTGCTGGGTCATATGGTAGTTCTATTTGTAGTTTTTTAAGGAACCTCCAAACTGTTCTCCATAGTGGCTATACCAATTCACATTCCCACCAGCAGTGCAAGAGGGTTCCCTTTTCTCCATACCCTCTCCAGCATTTATTGTTTCTAGATTTTTTTGATGATGGCCTGTCTGACTGGTGTGAGATGATATCTCATTGTAGTTTTGATTTGCATTTCTCTAATGATTAATGATTTTGAGCATTCTTTCATGTGTTTGTTGGCAATCTATCTTCTTTAGAGAAATGTCTATTTAGGTCTTCTGACCATTTTTGGAATGGATTGTTTGTTTTTTTGTTATTGAGATGCATGAGCTGCTTTTAAATATTGGAGATTAATCCTTTGTCAGTTGCTTCATTTGCAAATATTTCCTCCCATTCTGAGGGTTGTCTTTTGGTCTTGTTTATGGTTTCCTTTGCTGTGCAAAAGCTTTTAAGTTCCATTAGGTCCAATTTGTTTATTTTTCTTTTTATTTCCATTTCTCTAGCAGGTGGGTCAAAAAGGATCTTACTGTGATTTATGTCCCAGAGTGTTCTGCCTATGTTTTCCTCTAAGAGTTTGACAGTTTCTGGCCTTACATTTAGGTGTTTAATCCATTTTGAGCTTATTTTTGTGTATGGTGTTAGGGAGTGTTCTAATCTCATACTTTTACGTGTACCGGTCCAGTTTTCCCAGCACCACTTACTAAAGAGGCTGTCTTTTCTCCACTGTACATTTCTACCTCCTATATCAAAGATAAGGTGACCATATGTGTGTGGGTTTATCTCTGGGCTTTCTATCCTGTTCTGTTGATCTATATTTCGGTTTTTGTGCCAGTACCATAGTGTCTTGATTACTGTAGCTTGTAGTGTAGTCTGAAGTCAGGGAGCTTGATTCCTCCAGCTCTGTTTTTTGTTCTCAAGATTGCTTTGGCTATTCGGGGTTTTCTGTGTTTCCATACAAATTGTGAATTTTTTTGTGCTAGCTCTGTGAAAAATGCTAGTGGTAGTTTGATAGGGATTGCTTTGAATCTCTAGATTGCTTTGGGTAGTAGAGTCATTTTCACAATGTTGATTCTTCTAATCCAAGAACATGGTATACCTCTCCATCTATTTGTATCATGTTTAACTTCTTTCATCAGTGTCTTATAATTTTCAGCATACAGGTCTTTTGTCTCCTTAGGTAGGTTTATTCCTAGATATTTTATTCTTTTTGTTGCAATGGTAAATGGGAGTGTTTTCTTAATTTCCCTTTCAGATTTCTCATCATTAGTGTATAGGAATGCCAGAGATTTCTGGGCATTAATTTTGTATCCTGCTACTTTACCAAATTCATTGATGACTTCTAATAGTTTTCTGGTAGCATCTTTAGGATTCTCTATATATAGTATCATGTCATCTGCAAACAGTGACAGCTTTACTTCTTTTCTCATTTGGATTCCTTTTATTTCCTTTTCTTCTCTGATTGCTGTGGCTAAAACTTCAAAAACTATGTTAAGTGTGGTGAGAGTGGGCAACCTTGTCTTGTTCCTGATATTAGTGGAAATGGTTTCAGTGTTTCACCATTGAGGATGATGTTGGCTGTGGGTTTGTCATATATGGCCTGTATTATGTTGAGGAAAGTTCCCTCTATGCCTACTTTCTGCAGCGTTTTTATCATAAATGGGTGTTGCATTTTGTCAAAAGCTTTCTCTACATCTATTGAGATGATCATATGGTTTATCTCCTTCAATTTGTTAATATGGTGTATCATGTTGATTAATTTCCTTATATTGAAGAATCCTTGCATTCCTGGAATATACCCCACTTGGTCATGTTGTATGATCCTTTAATGTGCTGTTGGATTGTGTTGGCTAGTATTTTGTTGAGGATTTTTGCATCTATGTTCATCAGTGTTATTGGCCTGTAATTTTCTTTCTTTGTGACATCCGTGTCTGGTTTTGGTATCAAGGTGATGGTGGCCTCGTAGAATGAGTTTGGGATGCTCCTCCTTCTGCTATATTTTGGAAGAGTTTGAGAAGGATAGGTGTTATCTCTTTTCTAAATGTTTGATAGAATTCACCTGTGTAGCCATCTGGTCCTGGGCCTTTGTTTGTTGGAAGATTTTTAATCACAGTTTCAATTTCAATGCTTGTGATTTGTCTGTTCCTATTTTCTGTTTCTTCCTGATTCAGTCTGTCAGGTTGTGCATTTCTAAGCATTTGTCCATTTCTTCCGGGTTGTCCATTTTATTGGCATAGAGTTGCTTGTAGTAATCTCTCATGATCTTTTGTATTTCTGCAGAGTCAGTTGTTACTTCTCCTTTTTCATTTCTAATTCTGTTGATTTGAGTCTTCTCCCTTTTTTTCTTGATGAGTCTGGCTAATGGTTTATCAATTTTGTTTATCTTCTCAAAGAAGCAGCTTTTAGTTTTCTTGAGCTTTACTATCATTTCCTTCAATTTCTTTTTCATTTATTTCTGATCTGATCTTTATGATTTCTTTCCTTCTGCTAACTTTGGGGTGTTTTTGTTCTTCTTTCTCTAAATGCTTTAGGTGCAAGGTTAGGTTGTTTATTTGAGATGTTTCCTGTTCCTTAAGGTGGGATTGTATTGCTATAAACTTCGCTCTTAGAACTGCTTTTGCTGCATCCCATAGGTTTTGGTTCATCGTGTCTCCATTGTCATTTGTTTCTAGGTATTTTTTGATTTCCTCTTTGATTTCTTCAGTGATCACTTCGTTATTAAGTAGTTTATTGTTTACCCTCCATGTGTTTGTATTTTTTACAGATCTTTTCCTGTAATGGATATCTAGTCTCATAGCATTGTGGTCAGAAAAGATCCTTGATAATATTTCAATTTTCATAAATTTACCAATGTTTGTATTGTGACCCAAGTTATGTTCTATCCCGGAGAATGTTCCATGAACACTTGAGGAAAATGTTTATTCTGTTGTTTTTGGATGGAATGTCCTAAAAATATCAATTAAGTCCATCTTGTTTTATGTATCAATTAAAGCTTTGTTTCCTTATTTATTTTCATTTTGGTTGATCTGTCCATTGGTGAAAGTGGGATGTTAAAATCCCCTACTATAAATGTGTTACTGTCCATTTCCCCTTTTATGGCTGTCAGTATTTGCTTTATGTATTGAGGTGCTCCTATGTTGGGTGCAGACATATTTACAATTGTTATATCTTCTTCTTGGATCAATCCCTTGATCATTATGTAGTGTCTTTCTTTGTCTCTTATAATAGTCTTTATTTTAAAGTCTATTTTGTGTGATATGAGAATTACTACTCCAGCTTTCTTTTGATTTCTCTTTGCATGGAATATCAGTTTCCATCCCCTCAATTTTAGTCTGTATGTGTCCCTAGGTCTGAAGTGGGTCTCTTGTTGATGGCATATAATGGGTATTGTTTTTGTATCCGTTCAGCCAGTCTATGTCTTTTGGTGGGAGCTTTTAATCCATTTACTTTTAAGGTAATTATCCATATGTATGTTCCTATTCCCATTTTCTTAATTGTTTTGGGGTCTTTATTGTAGGTTTTTTCCTTCTTTTGTGTTTCTTGACTAGAGAAGTTCCTTTAGCATTTTTTGTAAAGCTGGCTTGGTGGGCTGACTCTCTCAGCTTTTGCTTTTCTGTTAAGGTTTTAATTTCTCCTTCAAATTTGAATGAGATCCTTGCTGGGTAGAATAATCTTGGGGTAGGTTTTTCTCCTTCATCACTTAAATATGTCCTGCCAGCCCCTTGTGGCTTTCAGTGTTTCTGCTGGAAGATCATCTGTTAACCTTATGGGGATTCCCTTGTGTGTTATTTGTTGTTTTTCCCTTGCTGTTTTTAATATATTTTCTTTGTATTTAAATTTTGACAGTTTGATTCTATATGTCTTGGTGTGCTCCTCCTTGGATTAATCCAGTATGGGACTCTCTGCTTCCTGGACTTGATTAACTATTTCCTTTCCCATATTAGGGAAGTTTTCAACTATAATCTCTTCAAATGTTTCCTCAGTCCCTTTCTTTTCCTCTTCTTCTTCTGGGACCCCTATAATTCCAGTGTTGGTTCACTTTCTCTTGTCCCAGAGGTCTCTGATACTGTTCTCAGCTCTTTTCATTCTTTTTTCTTTATTCTGCTCTGCATTAGTTATTTCCACTCTTTTATCTTCCAAGTCACTTATCCATTCTTCTGCCTCAGTTATTCTGCTATTGATCCCTTCTAGAGTGTTTTTAATTTCATTTATTGTGTTGTTCATCATTCCTTGTTTCCTCTTTGGTTCTTCTTGGTCCTTGTTAAATGTTTCTTGCATTTCCTCTATTCTATTTCCAAGATTTTGGATCATCTTTACTATCATTATTCTGAATTCTGTTTCAGGTAGACTGCCTATTTCCTCTTCATTTTTTAGTTCTACTGAGTTTTTATCTTGCTCCTTCAGCTGCTGTGTGTTTTTCTGTCTTCTCATTTTGCTTATCTTACTGTGTTTGGGGTCTCCTTTTTGCAGGCTGCAGGTTCATAGTTCCCATTGTTTTTGGTGTCTCTCCCCAGTGGCTAAAGTTGGTTCAGTGGGTTGTGTAGACTTCCTGGCGGAGGGGACTAGTTCCTGTGTTCTGGTGGATGAGGCTGGATCTTGTCTTTCTGGTGGGCAGGTCCACATCTTGTGGTGTGTTTTGGGGTGTCTGTGGCCTTATTATGATTTTAGGCAGCCTCTCTGCTAATGGGTGGTGTTGTGTTCCTGTCTTCCTAGTTGTTTGACATAGGGTTGTCCAGCACTGTAGCTTGCTGCTCGTTGAATGAAGCTGGGTGTTAGGGTTGAGATGGAGATCTCTGGGAGATTTTCGCCATTTGATATTACATGGAGCTGGGAGGTCTGTTGTGGACCATTGTCCTGTAGTTGGCTCTCACACCTCAGAGGCAGAGTACTGACTCCTGGCTGCAGCACCAAAAGCTCTTCCTCCACACAGCTCAGAATAAAAGGGAGAAAAAGTAGAAAGAAAAGAAGAGGATAAAATAAAATAAAATAAAGTAAGATAAAATAAAATAATGTTATTAAAATAAAAAATAATTATTAAGAAAAAAGTTTTTAAGTAAAAAAAAATATGGATGGATAGGACAAATGGTGAAAGCAAAGCTATACACACAAAATCTCACACAGAAGCATACACATACACACTCACAGCAAGAGGAAAAGGGGAAAAAGTAATAAATCTTGCTCTCAAAGTCCACCTCCTCAGTTTGGGATGATTCATTGTCTATTCAGATATTCCACAGATGCAGGGTACATCAAGTTGATTGTGGAGCTTTAATTCACTGCTCCTGAGGCTGCTGGGAGAGATTTCCCTTTCTCTTCTTTGTTCGCACAGCTCCTGGGGTTCAGCTTTGGATTTGGCCCTGCCTCTGAGTATAGGTCGCGTGAAGGCACCTGTTCTTTGCTCAGACAGGACGGGGTTAAAGAAGCAGCTGATTCGGGGCTCTGGCTTTCAGACCGGGTGGAGGCAGGGGCATGGAGTACAGGGCGAGTCTGCGGCAGCAGAGGATGGCGGGACGTTGCAGCAGCCTGAAGCATGCCATGCGTTCTCCAGCAGAAGTTGTCCCTGGATCACAGGACACTGGCAGTGGCGGGCTGCACAGGCTCCCGGGAGGGGAGGTGTGGAGAGTGACCTGTGCTCGCACACAGGCTTCTTGGTGGTGGCAGAGGCAGCCTTAATGTCTCATGCCCATTTCTGGGGTCCGTGTTGTTAGCCGTGGCTCGCGCCCATTTCTGGAGCTCCTTTAAGCTGCGATCTTAATTCCTCTCCTTGCGCACCAGTAAACAAAATGGAAGAAAAAGTCTCTTGCCTCTTTGACAAGTCCAGACTTTTCCCCGGACTCCCTCCCAGCTAGCCGTGGTGCACTAGCTCCCTTCAGGCTGTGTTCACGCCACCAGTCCTCTCCCTGGGATGCCACCGAAGCCTAAGCTTCAGCTCCCAGCCCTGCCCTCCCCAGCACGTGAGCAGACAAGACTCTCGGGCTGGTGATTGCCAGTCGGCACCGATCCTCTGTGCGGGAATCTCTCCGCTTTGCCCTCCGCACCCCTGTTGCTGCGCTCTCCTCTGTGGCTCCAAAGATTCCCCCCTCCACCACCCTCAGTCTCCACCCATGAAGGGGCTTCCTAGTGTGTGGAAACATTTCTTCCTTCACGGCTCCCTCCCACTGGTGCAGGTCCCATCCCTGTTGTTTTGTCTTTGTTTATTCTTTTTTCTTTGGCCCTACCCAGGTATATGGGGAGTTTCTTGCCTTTTGGGAGGTCTGAGGTCTTCTGCCAGTGTTCAGTGGGTGTTCTGTAGGAGTTGTTCCATGTGTAGATGTATTTCTGATGTATCTGTGGGGAGGAAGGTGATCTCCGTGTTTTACTCTTCCACCATGTTCCCCGAGACCCCTCTGTAAATATTTTAATATCTCCATCAAATCTGAATGGGATCCTTGCTGGATAGAGTAATCTTGGTTGTTGGTTTTTCCCTTTCATCACTTTAAGTATGTCCTGCTACTCCCTTCTGACTTGCAGATTTTCTGCTGAAAGATCAGCTGTTAACCTTATGGGGATTCCCTTGTATTTTATTTGTTCTTTTTCCCTTGCTGCTTTTAATATTTTTTCTTTGTATTTACTTTTTGATAGTTTCATTAATATGTGTGTTGACGTGTTTTTCCTTGGATTTATCCTGTATGGGACTCTCTGTACTTCTGGACTTGATTAATTATTTCCTTTCCCATATTAGGGAAGTTTTCAACTATAATCTCTTCAAATGTTTTCTCAGTCCCTTTCTTTTTCTCTTCTTCTTCTGAGACCCCTATAATTCGAATGTTGGTGCTTTTAATATTGTCCCAGATGTGTCTGAGACTGTCCTCAATTGTTTTCATTCTTTTTTCTTTATTTTGCTCTACAGTAGTTATTTCCACTATTTTATCTTCCAGGTCTCTTATCAGTTCTTCTGCCTCATGTATTCTGCTATTGATTCCTTCTAGAGAATTTTTAATTTCATTATTGTGTTGTTCATGATTGTTTGTTTGCTCTTTAGTTTTTCTAGGTCCTTGTTAAATGTTTCTTGTATCTTCTCCATTCTATTTCCAAGATTTTGGATCATCTTTACTATCATTATTTTGAATTATTTTCCAGGTAGACTGCCTATTTCCTCTTCATTTCTTTGGTCTGGTGGGTTTTTGCTTTGCTCCTTCATCTGCTGTGTGTTTCTCTGTCTTCTCATTTTGCTTAACTTACTGTGTTTGGGGTCTCCTTTTCTCAGGCTGCATGTTCATAGTTCCCATTGTTTTTGGTGTCTGTCCCCAGTGGCTAAGGTTGGTTCAGTGGGTTGTGTAGACTTCCTGGTGGAGGGAACTAGTGCCTGTGTTCTGGTGGATGAGGCTGGATCTTGTCTTTCTTGTGGTCAGGTCCACGTCTGGTGGTGTGTTTTGGGTTTTCTGTGATCCTATTACGATTTTAGGCAACCTGTCTGCTAATGGGTGTGGTTGTGTTCCTGTCTTGCTAGTTTTTTGGCATAGGGTGTCCAGCACTGTAGCTTGCTGCTCCTTGAGTGGAGCTGGGTCTTGGCGTTGAGATGGAGATCTCTGGGAGATTTTCACCATTTGATATTACATGGAGCTGGGAGGTCTCTTGTGGACCAGTGTTCTGAAGTTGGCTCTCCCGCCTCAGAGGCATAACCCTGACCCCTGGCTGGAGCACCAAAAGCCTGTCATCCACACAGCTCAGAATAAAAGGGAGAAAGAAAGAAAGAAAGGAAGGAAGGAAGGAAGAAAGAAGTGAAATTAAATTGAATTAGTTATTAAAATAAAAAACAATTGTTAGAAACATTTTTAAATAATTAAATAAAAGGAAAGAGAGAAAGAAGAGAACAACCAAACCAACAAACAAATCCACCAATGATAACAAGCACTGAAAACTATACTAAGAAAGGGGGGGGGCAGATAGAACCCTAGGACAAATGGTAAAAGCAAAGCTACACAGACAAAATCACACAGAGAAGCATATGCATACATACTCACAAAAAGAGAAAAAGGGAAAAAATATATATATCGTTGCTCCCAAAGTCCACCTCCTCAGTTTGGGATGATTCGTTGTCTATTCAGGTATTCCACAGTTTCAGGATACATCAAGTTGATTGCGGCAGTTTAATCCGCTGCTCCTTAGGCTGCTGGGAGAGATTTCCCTTTCTCTTTGTTTGCACAGCTCCTGGGGTTCAGCTTTGGATTTGGCCCTGCCTCTGCATGTAGGTCGCCAGAGGGCATCTGTTCTTCGCTCAGATAGGACGGAGTTAAAGGAGCAGCTGATTAGGGGTTTCTGGCTCACTCAGGCCAGGGGAGGGAGGGGTACAGAATGTGGGGTGTGCCTGCAGCGGCAGAGGCCTATGTCATTGCACCTGCCTGAGGCACGCCATGTGTTCTCCCAGGTAAGTTGTCCCTGGATCACAGGACACTGGCAGTGGCGAGCTGCACAGGCTCCCGGGAGGGGAGGTGTGGAGAGTGACCTGTGCTCGCACACAGGTTTCTTGGTGGCGGCAGCTGCAGCCTTAGACTCTCATGCCTGTTTCTGGGGTCTGTGCTATTAGCCACGGCTCATGCCTGTCTCTGGAGCTCCTTTAAGCAGTGTTCTTAATCCCCTCTCCTCTCGCACCAGGAAACAAAGAGGCAAGAAAAAGTCTCTTATCTCTTTGACAGTTCCACACCTTTTCCCCGGACTCCCTCCCGGCTAGCCGTGGAGCTCTAGCCCCCTTCAGGCTGTGTTCACGCTGCCAGTCCTCTCCCTGGGATCCGACCAAATCCCAAGCCTGAGCTCCCAGCCCTTCCTGCCTTGGCGGGTGAGCAGAAAAGCCTCTCGGGCTGGTGAGTGCTGGTCGGCACCAATCCTCTGTGCGGGAATCTCTCTGCTTTGCCCTCCACACCCCTGTTGCTGCACTCTCCTCCATGGCTCCAAAGCTTCCTCCCGCTGCCACCCTGTAGTCTCCCCCCGTGAAGGGGCTTCCTAGTGTGTGGAAACCTTTCCTCCTTCATAGCTCCCTCCCACTGGTGCAGGTCCATCCCTATTCTTTCATCTGTGTTTTTTTCTTTTGCCCTACCCAGGTACATGGGGAGTTTGTTGCATTTTGGGTGGTCTGAGATCTTCTGCCAGAGTTCAGTAGGTGTTCTGTAGGAGTTATTCCACATGTAGATGTATTTCTGATATATTTGTGGGGAAGAAGGTGATCTCCACGTCTTACTCTTCCACCATCTTGAAGTTCCTCTCTCTTAAAATTTTTATGGAGTGCCATGTGCTGACACTGTCCCTTCCTGATTTTGAAGTGCACTCATACCCATGATTAAGTAGCTTCACCATGCTGACAAAGATCCCCTGACACATCTTCAATGTTTGGGTCTCTGTATTCAATAAAATAATCAATGATTTTATAAACTAATCTTTGATAATATGAAAAATCTAAAGGAAACCTTGGAGAATTGCATTTTTCTTTTCATATTTCACTTCTATGCTTTAGCTAGAGTTTTCTGCTGAAAATTGCTCTGTGTTTCAATATAGAGGAATTTTAGTCCACATATCAGAAACATCATTTCCAGAAGTCTAACTACAAAATGATAATAGGACTTTGGGGTTGCAAGTAATAGAAACCTTTTTAGAAATTTATAGTAAGTCTCATATATTTCCCAGACCCTAAAGGTATGCAAGTCGAGGAGGAAGAAAACTGTGAGATACACATTTGTAGTAATTAATGAATGTGTGGTATTTAAGGCCATGATACCAAATGAAAGAACTCAAGAATGAGCACCAATATTGAAGAGAAGAAGTATGAGCACTAAGCATGCCAACACTTTGAGGTTTCTGTGTACATTCATTAGAATTTGGTGTCCTCTTTACCAAGTGAGGAAGGATTTGGAAAGGGAGCGATCACCTGTGTCAAAGACCACTGAAGTTATCAGAGATATGGGAATTAATCAGTTCATTTGCCAAAGTGGAGGTCATTCATGATCTTGTCCAGAAATAGTTTCAGGTTTTATTGAAGAGTGCAGGATCTGGTGGGGAGGAAAGCCTGATCAGAGAGAGTTCAAGAGAGAATAGGAGTAAACAGGACACTGTAAAAGAGGGTCATTTGAGGTAGTTTGCTATTGGGAAGTAGCAGGAGGAGTATAGGGTATCAAGAGGGGCTTTTCTTTTTTCTTTTTTATAGTTAAGATGAAAGTTCTTATAGGATTGTTGGTATATTTGTTGGTTTGCAACCTCAGGAATTCCCTTGGTGAAATCTGAAACTGGCCCAGCGAACAGAGGGCAAAGAGAGATTGAAGAAAGAGGCAGACCACTCCAGGTTGGGAGATGGCAGGTTTCATGAGCCAGGGAACTTACATACAAGGCTTGTCTTGGGCAGTCACAAGATGAATAGATCTCTGCACCTGCCCACTGAAATCCTAAAAGTTTACATAGCGGCCTAACAGGGTTCAGTCATGCATACCGTCCAGATGGTCTCAGTAACACATTGCTCTCTCTGAAGGCTGTGTTGTTGAAAACAGTGCCTAGTGAGGGAATGGGAGGTGGAACATACATTCCAAGGACAGAGGAGGAGGTAAGGAGCTTCTGGTTGTCTGGATCCAGCTTGCATTTCAACTGACAGATTCTCTTGCTGACCTCCTCCAACACCCTCCCCCTCATGACTAGCTCTTACAATATTACACATGCCCTCACTTCCACAATGTGCCCTGAGCTGTGTAAGAAGTTTTGTGAGCATGAACATGGCTCGTTAGGTGACTCTCAGACTATGTTGAAGGCAGAGGCCACAGCAGCAATATAGGTACATGTAAGAGAAACACAAATTAAGCCAGTGATTCCCAAAATAAGTAATTTTCTTTTTACCAAGAGCCACATGATCCAAACCATTGATTTACTAAGTCCCCTAGGTTGAGGGTCAGATGACCCAGGGCATTTACTCGTATGCTTATGTGATTTAATAAAGATGACACATTAGCAGACTCGTCAGGTATAAATACACAAATTCTGTTTGGAAAATGGCACAAGTACCTTTTTGTGTTTCAGTAATAATGTCTAAGTCTATCCTACTTTGGAGGACAACTTTTCTCGTTAGACATTTCAGTGTTCCATAAAGAAATCTTTGCAGACTATTATGTAAGGTTTGTTGGGCAAATTTAGTGAGGACTTCTCTGCGTGTTATAATGTCTTCCAAGCCAATGGAGGGAACAAAGATGGCATCCAAATGATCAAACCAATGGAAAACGGAATGTGCCCACCTGGCCTGAGGAGACAGAGGTTAGCAGCTTTAGGAACTTGACCTGGTTGTGCATCACATTCATGTCGGCCAGGAGAGGCAGCATTGGCAGGAGTGAGCAGAGGAATTGGGGATATGCCACGTCAGAACCCCCACCTTCTACCTTCTTTCAGTGGTAAATATTCCAGTCCAGATATAGTGCATTTCCACAGGTCCAGCTTACAGTAGGACAAAGGGATCCCGGTGGAGATTGAGTAGTTTCCCCTCACCCAGGGGTGCAAAGTTGTTCACCCATCCTGGTATGACATCCAATTGCAAATTCCAGTAGATAGTGACTTTCCCAGGCCTGATGAGACTGGGTGTTCTCAGCAGCATAGCACATTGATCCATGGTGAGAGCCAGGGCAATGTCTTTCCCCTGAGACTTCTAAACTTTATGATGTTGTGTGTCTCAGCAGGGGTCCCCAGTCTGGCATATGGGGCAACAAGCCCTAATGGTTAATCGTACAAATGTATTAAAGGCTGGGATAGAACTTTAGTTCAGTCAGTCAATCTGGTTTTAACTGTTAGTAATTCAATATGCTGCTTTGATATTCCATTCTTCCTTTCTGTCAACCCTGTTCCTTGTGGGTCATAGGGGAGATAGAACCTCCATTCAATGTCATGTTCTGTTGCCCATTCTTATATATCATGTTCTGTTGCCCATTCTTATATGACCTTTGAAATGTGGCCCTTAATCACTGTGTATTTGATGAGGATACCTGTACATTGTACTCAGCTTCTCTAATCTCCTAATGGTGGCAGCCTGGTTTACAGAGTGACACGGTAACTTGGGTTAGGCCAGACACAGTGTCCACACAAACCAAGGCATATTTAGAGCCCTCACTTGGAGGGAGGGGGCTAATATAAGTTTTTCAATTCCACACCAGCTGGGAACTCCGGTGAATGACCCCAGACTCCTTTGGCATTTTCCCTGGGGATTGTTTGGAACACACAGGACATGCTGTTATTGCATTAACCAAATCACTGTATTTCACTGATTGATTTGCATATGTTGAACCATTCTTGTGACTCTGGAACAAACCCAATTTGATCATGGTGTATGATTCTTTTTATGCATTGCTAGATTCAGTTTGTTAATATATTGTTCAGGATTTTTGCATCTATATTCATTGAAGATTTGGCCTGTAATTTTTTTTTTTTAGTGTCTTTGTTTGGTTTTGGTATCAGAGTAATGGCTTCATAGAATGAATTTGGGAGTGTTCCCTTCTCTTCAATTTTTTGGAATAATTTGAGAATTTTTGAGAATAATTTAGAATAATTTTGGAATAATTTGAGAAGGATAGGTGTTAGTTTGGTAGAATTCCTCTGTGAAGCTGGACTTTTGTTTGCTGGGAATATTTTTATTACAGATTCAATTTCACTTCTAGTGATCAGTATGTGCAAATTGTCTGATTCTTCTTGACTCAGTCTTGGAAGGCTGTATGTTATAAGCCAGAAATCTGTTCAATTTGTTGGCATATAACTGCTCATAGTATTCTCTTATGATTTTCTGTATCTCTGTGGTATGTTTATTTCTCCTCATTCATTTCTTATTTTGTTCATTTGGGTCTTCTCTCTCTTTTTCTTGGTGAGCCTAGCTAAAGGTTTATCAACTTTTTAAATTTAATTTTTTATTTTGTATTGGAGTATAGTTGATTTACAATATTGTGTTTCAGGTGTACAGAAAATTGATTCCATTGTACATATACATACATCCATTCTTTTAAAGATTTTTTCCCATATAAGTTATTACAGGATATTGAGTAGAGTTCCCTGTGCTATACAGTAGGTCCTTGTTGATTATCTATTTTATATATAGTAGTGTGTATATGTTAATTCCAAACTACTAATTTATCCCTCCCTCTTATCAACTTTTTTTTCTTTTCTAAAAACAGCTTTTGGTTTTATTGATCTGTTCTGTTGAGGATTTTTATCTCTATTTCTTCTCCGATCTTTATTATTTCCTTCCTTCTATTGAATTTCTGCTTTGTTTGTTCTTATTTTTCTAATTCTTTTAGGTGGTAGGTTAGGTGTTATTTGAAATTTTTCTTGTTTCTTGAGTAAGGCCTGCATTGCTATGAACTTTACTCTTAGAAATCCTTTTGCTGAATGCCCTAGATTTTGGAAAGCTGTGTTTTCATCTTCATTTGTCTGGAGGTATTTTCTGATTTCCTTTTTGATTTTGTTGACTAACTGCTTTTTAGTAAATTGTTCTTTATTCTTCACATGTTTGTTCTTTTCCCATTTTTGTTTCTATAGTTGATTTCTAGTTTCATAACCTCATGGTTAGAAAAGATGCTTAATGTTATTTCTATCCTGTTACATTTCTTGAGGCTTGTTTTTTGACCCAGTATGTAATCTATCCTGGAGAACATTTCATGTGCACTTGAAAAACAATGTGTATTCTACTTTTTTGGGGTGTAATGTTCTGTAGATTTCAGTTAAGTCCAACTAGTCTATTGTGTCATTGAAGACCTCTGTTGCCTTTTTGATTTTCTGTCTGGATGGTCTGTCCATTGATGTCAGTGGGATGTTAAAGTCTCCTACTACTGTTGTATTATTGTCAATTTCTCCATTTATTTCTGTTAATATTTGCTTTATATAATTAGATACCCCTGTATTGGGTGTGTATATGTTAATGAGTGTAATGCCCTCTACTTGTATTGATCCCTTTATTATTATATAATGTCCTCTTTTGTCTTTCATTATAGACTTTGTTTTAAATTCTATTTTGTCTAATATGAGTATTGCTCCACCTGAAAGAATTGCTACTTTCTTGTTTCCATTTGCATGAAGTATCTTTTTCTATCCTCTCACTTTCAGTCTCTGTATGTCTTTCACCCTGAAGTGAGTTGCAGCATATTGAAGGACTTTGTTTTTTATTCAACCAGCTACCCTACGTCTTTTGATTGGGTTATTTAGTCCATTGATATTGAATGTAATTATTGATAGGTATATACTTATTGAAATTTTATTCCTTTCTACTCCCCTCCCCTACAGTTTATATTTTTGATGTCATATTTTATATCTCTATGCTATCCCTTTACTGTTCATTGTAGTTATAATGACTTTTACAGTTTTTTCATTCTTTAATCTATGTACTGGCTTAAGTGATCTTCAATCCTTACTATATATTTGCCTTCCTTATTGGAACTTTCCCTTTTCTAAAAATTCTTCCTTTTTTTCCAGTTAGAGGAGACTCTTCAACATTTCTTTTAGAGTAGGATTAGTATTGCTGAATTCTTTTAGTTTGTGCTTGTCTGACAAGTTCTTTATCTCTCCTGTTCTAAATAATAATCCTACTGGGTAGAGTATCCTAAGTTGAAGATTTTTCTTTTTCTTTTTTGTCTATGAATATATCATCTCACTCTCTTCTGGCCTGCAAAATTTCTGTAGAGAAATCAGCTGATAGCCTTATCAGCATTCTCTTGTATGTGACTCTTTGTTTCTTTCTTGCTGTCTTTAGAATTCTCTCTTTATCTTTAGCTTTGCCATTTTAATTATAATGTCTCGGTGTGGGTCTGTCTGGGTTCATCTTGTTTGGGACCCTCTGTGTGTCCTGTACCTGGATATGTTTCCTTCTTTAGATTTGGGAAATTTTTATCCATAATTTATTCAAATACATTTTTGCTCCTCTTCTCTCTCTCTTCTCCTTCTGGAACCCCTATAATGTCTATGTTGGTATGTTTTATGTTTCCCATAAATCTTATATATTGCTTTCATTTTTTTATTTGTCTTTCTGCTGTTCTGATTGGGTGATTTCCATTATTCTATCTTCCAGGTCACTTATGCCTTCTTCTGTGTCATTTAGTCTGCTATTCTTTGCTTCTAGAGTGCTTTTTATCTCAGAAATTGAATTACCTATTTTTGGGCGTCGTCTTTATCATTTCCAGTTCCTTGTTAAAATGAGCTATGCATAGATCAATTCTCTTTCCTAATTTAGTTAGCAACTTTTGTGTTGTTGTTGTTGTTACCAACTCTTTGAATTCATTGTCTGGGGGACAGATTATCTATGTTTAATTTGTTTTTTTCAGGGGTTGTCTCTTGCTCTTTTAATCAAAAAGGCAGAGGAACTATTCTCATTTTACTGAACTTTCTCTGTCTCTAGGAATTTAGGTAAAACAGTAATCTATTGTGGTCTTGAAGGGGGTGTTTTTATGTGGGAGAATTCCTATGTAGACAACATGTGCCCAACCTTTTTGGTGTGAGGTATGGTAAGGATGCCAGACACGTCTTTCCTCAGGGTGTGCTGGCCACTCTCACCTTAGTAGGGGGTGTGGCTAGTGTTGGAATAGCTAGAGCCTGTGCATTGTGTGAGGTGGGACTTCCTTTCTGCTCAGTGGCAGTTACCTACCTGTCAGGAATGGGTTCTGCTCTCAAGTTGCTAGAGCAGAATCCCTGAAGGTCAAGCTCAAGCTGGCACTATTCCCTTTAAGTGTGTGTATTTCTCCTCCCTACACTGGGGCTTTACCCCAAAGGAGTGGAGTGTTGAATTAAGTGGATCCTGTGCCTTTACAGAGGTCTGATGTACTACTTGTGTAGGTGTCTGCAGCTCCACTCAGAAGCAGCCCAAGGATGCATCTTTTCCTCTGTTGTGCTCATCCCAGATCTAGTGCTATGTTTTGACATGGTGTGTGTAGGGCTAGAGTGATTGCTCGGGTGGGACTGAGGATTGCAGCATGTTGGTTGTGGGAGTTCAAGCAGCTGAGCTACTGTCAGAAGTCTGGGCTGCTTCGGGGGAGCTATTTGAGTAAGTGCCAACAGTGGCCACTGCCATACTACCTGGACCACTTCCCAGAACCCAGGTTGCCTCTGCATCCCTAGATCAAGTATCTTCCCAGGTTCTGGCTGCCCTAGATCCAGTGTCAGGCAGTGGGGTGGAGAGAGTAGGTCTGGGGTGTTTGCTCTGTTCAGTTTGGGGAGTGAAATGGCAGCTTCTAGGGGAGACCTCTTTCTGCCCTGACTGTGGCACACCAGCACCTGTGCACTCCTCATAACTGGAGTCTATGCTACTCCAGCCTTTCTGTCTGTCCTAGTGGTTCTCCAAGCAGCTAAGGGGGTTTATCTCCTCCATGTAGGTCCCTAGGGCTAGGACACCCATTCTGTGGCTCATCCTGCTCACTCCCCAGGGCAAGTGTCCACTGGTGCAATTTCCCTTTTCCTCTTAGTCCCCTCCCAGGGGTCCAGATCCTGACTGATGCTTTTCTTCCTGTTCTACCTGATTACATGGGTATCTCTGGCAGTCTTGGTTGTATAAGAGTTCTTTTGCCAGTTTCCAGTAAGTTTTCCATGAGAACTGTTCCACATTTAGATGTATTTTTGATATGTTTGTGGGGGAAGGTAAGCTCCATGTCCTCTTACTCCTCCATTTTTTCACCCTAATATAAGTACACTATTGATATCAAAGTTTATTTTTCTTTAAGCCAATTAAACAGTGCTCTTTTATAAATTATTTTAAGAATGCCATCTGTTGGTATAAAAATACCACATATAAATATAACATTTATAGACACACACAAACATACAGGTGCAGAGAATCTATGGCTTTCATCCCAAAATGTTAATCATGAATCAGGTACAACAATGCAAAACTAACTAGTTTATAAATAACATTTGAATCCAAATTGTGTCTGGCAGACAGAACAAGTTAAGGTTACTTGCTCACATGACTAACGATTTTTACTAATATCTGTGGGAAAGATTTTAAGATTTGTATTTTCCTTTGAGTAATCTTATGGAGACTGTGGACTAGATTTTGGGCAACGAAGTTTCTATAGCAGTCTATATTTTAAAAAGCCTCTTTTTTATTTCTCATTTTTAAATAATCTCAAGCAGTCATGGACAGTGTTTTAGGTATTTCCTGGGGTGTTTAGATTTCAAAGATGTAAGATTTCTATCTTCAAGGGAAAGAGAAAGAATGTAGGCTTTTTCTAAGGAGTTTTGGGGTATACTTGTTTATTACCAGAAGTCTAGGGTAATTACTATTTAAAATTTTCTTCTGTATTAGTGGTTGGACAGCATGTGGTGCTTCATCTTTTTCTTTGTCAATCACTTCAACATCCTCCCCTTTCTCTCCTCACTTTGCTAGGGGTTCCACCTCTTAGTGTCTCAATCAGGCTTTGCCAAAAGTGTTTGGGCTTTAATCTGTGGTAATTTGTGTCCTCCTAGCTTTGCAAAATGGCATGCCAAGGTCTCCAACTTATTATCCTATTCTCCCACCTTGTCTGCCAACCCCAAAGCTAGCAGTCATGGACACTTGCACATTCTTCTCTAACCTCACCACTTCTTTCAACTTTCTAACTCAAGCTTTAGTCTCTAGTTAGGCATCAGTGTCCAGCCAATCTGCCCACAGTAGAGGCCCATCCACTATATAGCCCTTGGTCTCCTTTCTTTGCCACAGTGCACTCTGCGCATTTTATCAAGCAAGAGCATCAGACAAGTTCCCACTTGGGGGACATCCCCATATTCACTCAGTGGTCCATAAGCATCTCACATACAGCCTATCCCTCCCCACATAGAGGTCATTGGCCAATCAGGATTTCCCCCATGGATGCCTCTTCTCCAAGACCCATGTATTTTTTTCTTCTACTGGATGGCTCACGAGTTGCTGGTTCACAACCTCCAGAGTTTCCTGAGTGAAATCTGAAACTGCCCCTCACACCCATATACAGAGGGCAAGGAGAGACCAAAGAAAGAGGCAGATCAATCCAGATTAGTAGGTGGCTGGTTTAATAAACAAGGGAACATCCATGCAAGGCTTATCGTGTACCACCAAAAGATGAGCGGATCTCTGTACCCACCCACGAGAATCCTAGAAGTTTATATAGAAACCTTAACTGGGTTAAGTCATGTATACTGTCCAGATGGTTTCAACAACACCTGCTCTCTCAAGGCTGCATCCTTGAAAATAGCTCTCACAGTGGGAATGGTGTACAGAACAAGCATTCCAAGGACAGAGGAGGGGGTGAGGAGCCCCTGATTGCCCGGGTCCAGTTCATGGGTCAACTGGCAATCATGTCCTCTTGATGGCCTCCTCCAACAATGTTGGTGATAATAAAAATGCAGAGACAGAAAAATTATAAAGCAAGGGAGAGGGGACAGTTGTCAGAACAATTTACAGATGAGGAAACTGAGATATGAAATGTTGAGAAATTTGCCCCCAGTTTCACTGTTAGTAAGTGGCAGACCTAGAATAAAATCTCAGGATGCCTCACTGCAGAGATTCTCCACTTCAGTTCTACTCTATGTTGCCTCTCCCTATAGAAGGGAGGGAATGATTAATCACCTCACTGTAAACTGGGTGTATGCCCCAAAACACATCCTAGCAGCCTAAAAGTAAGGGAGTTCCTAACTAATAATATGTTATTTTCTAAACCTCAGTGAGGAGAGAATTCCTATGCGGATTTTAGAAAACATTCTCATGTAGACCACAGGAAAAAAAAAGTTTTTGAAGTTTTGTGGGAATGTATAGGTGTGTGAAAGAAGTAAGCAACAATAGGAAAAGACCTAACCACAGGCATTATCCCCAAAGGTGGTGTGTGAAAGAAGTAAGCAACAATAGGAAAAGACCTAACCACAGGCATTCCCCACAGGCATAAGAAAAACCCTCACTAATCACAATAATACAGAACAAGGAAACCAGAAAGTTTAAGCTTTCTGTCCAGGCCAAAGCAGAGCTAATTCATCAAGTTCAGCAAAAATCCAAAAACAGTGACTGTGAAGCACATAGTTCATAATGCCATTAGGTCAGTAAGATGACTTTCATTAGATAGAAATATGTGAACAAAATATGGTCTGATTATATTAACATATAAGTAAACCTACAGAATACAAACAATTTTTCACTTTCACATGAATAGTCAAGAAGCAGATCATTTAGGAGTCCACCTCTGGCAAATCTATCCAAGCAGGCAGCACCTTCAGAGTCTTATGTGACTTCAGAGATACATGCTGAGAATCTCATGCCTTCCAGGTGATGTGGATCTATAGGACTTGACTTGGGATGTGCTAGTGTTCATCACTTATAGATCATGTTTCCTTGCACCAGGGTGTCTGCCTCCCAGATCAGCATGTGGAGGTCAGGTCTTCAGGGGTTCCCCTCCACACTCTGTTTAAGAACTCTCCAGCCAGGAATAGCTCCCCAGTGACTGGACAAGGAAAGCAGCCCTTCATTAGGGGACAAGGTGTCTCTCATCCAAGAAAATATAAGAGTTCTGAGAAGGCACAATCTATTCTGGACATAGCTTACACTTGACAGGCGTAAACTCATTCTAGTGACTATATAAAAACGAATGCATTTTCCATCCTCTTAGCTTTGGTAATAATCCAAATTATAAACCATTCTAGTCATCTAGTCTCTTCAGTACAAGCATCCTGTTTTGTACCAATTTTAGTTTTATACTTTCTCCAATACTAACTTCCTTATTGAAATTTCCATTGTTCTATCAGGTACCTCAATTCTGTGACTGGCTCCTTTACTCCTCAATATCTATTGACTATTTCTCTCCCTGTTGGCGTAACTGAAGTCCATCTCATTCTTGTGGATACCAGTTTATCTCCATCTTCCTCAAGTGGGCACTGCTAATTCTCTCATGAATACATAACTTAAGACCCAGATAATAATAACAATTAATGTTTAATGAGCACACAATGTGATACATTTTATGAAAATTTTCTCATGTAATCCTATCAGTATTTTGATTCTCAATTTTCAGATAAGAAAATGGAAGCAGACATGAAGTAAATTTGCAGAAGCCAAACAATTGGTAAACTATGGAACCAAAAGGCTCAAAGTGCCTGAGACCAATCCTAGTATGCAGTCAGAATCTTCTTCAACATGTTCTTCCCTTTTGTACAGACTACATTGGAATACATATTACATTAAAGATATCCCTGAAAACTCAGTGCAAAGTGGATGACAGTGCATTTTTCTAGATAATACTGTCTATCTGGTATACATAACATACGTGAAAGTAAACTTTAATCAGAGTTTAACCAAATACATATATCTATATCTGTATCTATCTATCTATCTATCTCTTATCTAATTTAAAAATACCACACTAGGAAAACATCCATTTCCAAATAGGGGCTAGGTTCTTGAGCCAGGTCTCACCTCCCCCTTTTCTCTACTTTCATGATAGACTAGCCCCTACATTGACTCACACATTCTTTGTTAGATATATAAAATACATTTTTTTCTTTTTTTAAATTGAAGTATAGTTGATTTACAATGTTGTTTATTTCTGCTGTATAGCAAAGTGATTCAGTTATACATATATATATACATTCTTTTTAAAAATTTTATATTGGAATATAGTTGATTAACAATGTTGTGTTAGTTTCAGGTGTACAAAAAGTGATTCAGTTATACACGTATCTAATCTTTTTCAAACTCTTTTCCCATTTAGGTTACAAAATATTGAGCAGAGTTCCCTGTGCTATATAGTAGGTCCTTGTTGGTTATTATTTTAAATATGGTAGTGTGTATATGTCAATCCCAAACTCCCAATTTATTCCTCCCCCACCATGTTTCCCCTTTGGTAACCATAAGTTTGTATTTTCCCTTTGGTAACCATAAGTTTGTTTTCTAAGTCTGTGAGTCTGTTTCTGTTTTGTAAATAAGTTCATTTTTTAGATTCTGCATAAAAGCGTTATTATTTGATATTTGTCTTTCTCTGTCTGACTTACATCACTTAGTATGATAATCTCCAAGTCCATCCATGTTGCTACAAATGGCATTATTTCATTCTTTTAAATGGCTCAGTGATATTCCATTGTATATATGTACCACATCTTCTATATCCATTCCTCTGTCGATGGGCATTTAGGTTGCTTCCATGTCTTGGCTATTGTAAAACATAGCCAAGACATGGCAATGAACATTGGAGTACATGTATCATTTCGAACCATGATTTTCTGCAGATATATGCCCAGGAGTGAGATTGTAGGATAATATGGTAACTCTACTTTTAGTTGTTTTAAAGAATCTCCACACTGTTCTCCATAGTGTCTGCCCCAACTTACATTCCCACCAACAGTGTAGGAGGGTTCCCTTTTCTCCACACCCTCTCCAGCATTTGTTATTTGTAGACTTTTTGATGATGGTCATTCTGACCTCTATGAGGTGGTACTTCATTGTAGTTTTGATTTGCATTTCTCTAATAGTAATGTTCAGCATCTTTTCATATGCCTATTGGCCGTCAGTATTTCTTCTTTGGAGAAATGTCTATTTAGGTCTTCTGCCCATTTTTCAATTGGGTTTTTGAGTTTTTTGTTTTGTTTTTGAGTTGTTTGAGCTGTTTGTATATTTTGGAAATTAAGCCCTTGTTGGTCACATAGTTTGCAAATATTTTCTCCCATTCTGTAGGCTGTCGTTTGTTTTGTTTATGGTTTTCTTTTCTGTGCAAAAGCTTGTAAGTTTGAATAGGTCCCATTTGTTTTTTGTTTTTGTTTTTTTTTAATTTCTATTGCCTTGGGAGACTGACCTAAGAAAACATTGGTACGAATTATGTCAGAGAATGTTTTACCTATGACCTCTTTAGGAGTTTTATGGTGTCGTGTCTTATGTTTAAGTCTTTAAGCCATTTTGAGTGGCTTATTTTTGTGTATGGTGTGAGGGTGTGTGGCTGTCTGACATTCCCAACAGCATTTCCAGAAAAGACTGTCTTTTTCCCATTGTATATTTTTCATTCCTTTGTTGAGGATTAATTGACCATAGGTATGTGGGTTTATTTCTCAGCTCTCTATTCTGTTCCATTGATCCATATGTCTGTTTTTGTGCTAATACGATACTCTTTTGGTTACTGTGGCTCTGTAGTATTGTCTGAAGTCTGGGAGGGTTATGCCTCTTGCTTTGTTCTTTTTCTACAAGATTGTTTTGGCAATTCTGGGTCTTTCATGGTTATATATAAATTTTAGGATTAATTTTTCTAGGTCTGTGAAAAATGTCATGGGTAATTCAATAGAGATCACATTAAACCTGTAGATTGCTTTGCATACTGTGGCCATTTTAACAATATTAATTCTTCCAATCCAAGAGCATGGGATATCTTTCCATTTCTTTCAATCCTTGTCAATTTCTTTTATTAATGGTTTATAGTTCTTAGCATATAAGTCATCTCCTTGGTCAGGTTTATTCCTAAGTATTTTATTTTGGAGGTTGTAATTTTAAAAGGTATTGTCTTTTTACATTCCCTTTCTGATAGTTAATTGTTAAAGAAATGCAACCAATTTCTGTATGCTAATCTTATATCCTGCTACCTTGCTGAATTCGTTTATCAGTTCTAGTAGTTTTTGTGTGGAGTCTTTAGAGTTTTCTATATATAGTATTATGTCATCTGCATAGTGACAATTTTACATCTTCCCTTCCAACTTGGATTCCTTTTATTTCTTTTTCTTGTCTGACTGCTGTAGCTATGACTTCCAAAACTATGTTGAATAGAGGAGGTGAGAGGGGGCATCTTTGTCTTGTTCCAGATTTTAGCAGGAAGGTTTTCAGTTTATCACAGTTAAACATTAGATTGGCTGTGGGTTTGTCATAAATAGCTTTTATTATATTGATATATATTCTCTTTATGCCCAACTTGGTAAGAGTTTTTATCATGGATGGATGTTGAATTTTGTCAAGTACTTTTTCTGCATCTATTGAGATGATCATGTGGTTTTTGTCTTTTGTTGATGTGGTATATCACGTTGATTGATTTGCATATTTTGAATCACCCTTGTGAACTTGGGATGAATCCCACTTGGTTGTGGTGTATGATCTTTTTTATGTGATGTTGGATTCAGTTTGCTAATATTTTGTTGAGAATTTTTGCATTTATATTTATCAAAGATATTGGTTTTAATTTTCTTTTTTGATGTTGTCTTTTTCTGGTTTTGATATCAGGGTGATGGTGACTTCATAGAATGTCTTTGGGCATGTTCCCTCCTCTTCAATCTTTTGAAAGAGTTTGAGAAGGGTCATTATAAGTTCTTCTTTGTATGTTTGGTAGATTTCACATGTGAAGCTATCTGATCCTGGACTTTTGTTTATAGAGGGTTTTTTAAAATTAAATATTCTATTTCACTTCTAGTGACTGGTCTGTTCAAATTATCTATTTCTTCTTGATTCAGTTTATGTGTGCTCTATGTTTGCAGAAACTTGTTCATTTCTTTTCGGTTGTCGAATTTGTTGGTATATAATTGTTCATAGTTCCCTTATGGTTCTGTATTTTTGCGGTATCAGTTGTTATGTCTTTGTTTTCATTACTATTTTGTTTATTTGAATTCTCTCTTTTCTTCTTGATAAACCTGCCCAGAGGGTTGTCAATTTTGTTTACCCTTTCAAAGAACCAGCTCTTGGTCTTATTGATTTTTTTCTCTTGTTTTTTTAATCTCTATTTTATTTATTTCCTCCCTGATCTCTATTATTTCCTTCCTTCTGCTGACTTTAGGTTTCATTTGTTCTTCTTTTTCTAATTCTTTAAAGTGGTAGGTTAGGTTGTGTATTTGAGTCTTTTCTTGTTTTTTGAAGGCCTGTATTGTTGTGAACTTCCCTGTAAGAACTGCTTTTGCTACATCCCTTAGATTTTGTATAGTTCTGTTTTCATTGTCATTTGTCTCAAGGTATTTTTTAATTTCCTCTTTGATTTCATTGTTGACTGATTGTTCTTTTAGTAGCAAGTTGCTTAGCCTCCATGTAATTATTATTTTTCGCATTTCTTCTTCTGTGGTTGATTTCTAGTTTCATGCCATTGTGGTCAGAAAAGAAGCCTGAGATAACTTCTATACTGTTAAATTTGGGGGTGCTTGTTTTGTGCCCTAGTATGTGGTCCATCCTAGAGAATATTCCATGTGCACTTGAAAAGAATGTGTATTTTCTTTGTTTTGGATGTAATGTCCTGAAAATATCAATTAACTGTTGTATCATTTAGGACCTCTGTTGCCTTATTGATTTTCTGTCTAGAAGATCTGTCCATTGATGGGGTGTTAAAGTCTCCTCAATCTTCTGATTGAATGATTTTCATTATTCTATCTTCCAGATCACCTGTTCATTCTTCTCCATTATTCATTCTGCTATTCATTGCCTTTTGCTCAGTTTTTGTCTCAGCAAATAAGTTTTCTAATTTTTCTTGGCTCATCTTTATAGTTGGTTTCCTTTTTACAGTACTCTGCATTTCTGTTGATAGCCTTTCTTATTTCCTTCAATATTTTCATTATCTCATTTTTGAAACTAGTGTCTATTAGAGTGAAGTGGTATGTTTCATTGTTTGTTCTTTCAGGGGAATTCTCTTGGTCTTTTAACTGGAGGTGATTCCTCTGCTTCTTTGTTTTACTTATATTTCTCTTACTCTGTGAGTTTAGGGGAAACAGTTATCCACTGTGGTCTTTGAGGGCTATTTATATGTGGAAGCATCCCTGTGTAGCTTGTGTGAGTTTAATATTTTTGGTTCAAGGGCTGTTTTCTGTATGGATCCCTGCTGCCTCTTTCCTCAGAGTGTACTGGCCATTATTGCCTTGATAGGGGGTGTTCAGATTCAGTGGCTGGTGCCTGCTCTTGGGGTTCTTGGTGGCGTTGTCAGCTCTCATGTGCCCTTGGAGCCCACGATGGCAGCACAGGCAGCTTGCACTCACCCCTGGAGCACAGGAGCCTAGTGAGAGGGGCTCATGACTGCTTCTGAAGCCTGGGAGGGCAGTAATGGTGGCTCATGACCACTCCTGGAGTCTGTGATGGTGGCCCAGAGCTTGTGTAGGTGATGTCCTGTCACCTCAGAGCATGCAGGGAAAAAGGCTGTAATGGCAGGTCCCACCCCTCTCCTTACTCACCTCCCAAACAATGGCTCCTAGCCTCTAAGGTCAGCCAGGCTTCCTCCACGTATGCCCTCAGTTGTGGTCACAGCAGACTCCAGCCTGTTCAGGCTGTTTCTGTGCCACCAATCCCAGTCCTCTCCTTAGGTCTGATCTCCAAAGCTGAAGCTTCAGCATCCAGGCCCTGCCCACACTAATGGACACACGTCTCAGGCTGAGGAGCACAGGAAGGTGGAACTGATCGTCTTGAAGGTTTCCCTCCATTCTGGCTGCAGCAAACTGGTTGCTGCACCGTCCTCCAATGCTCTGAAGTTTCTCCCTGTCCCAGGTGTTCTCCCTGCCAGTGAGGAGATTGTCATGGTGCAGGAACCTTTTCTTCTTTCATAGCTCCCTCCCAGGAACACAGGTCACATTCCAGTTTTTCCCTCTTTCTTTTATTTTTATTTTTTCTTTTGTCCTACCCAGTTATATGAAGATTTTCTTGCCCTTTTAGAAGTCTGAGATCTTTTGCCAGTGTTCAGTAGATATTCTTGGAGAATCATTCCACATGTAGTTGTATTTTTAACATATTTGTGGGAGGAGGTGAGCTTCACGTTGTAATACTCCACCATCTTGATCCTCAGCCCTGTAATACATTTCTTCATACCACAATTAAGGCTTGAGAAATCTACCTCTAAAATATACCTCTAATCATATTCATTTTTTTCACTGCCACTGCAATAATCTAATCCAACTCTGCATCATTTCTTTCCTAGATTACCATAATATGCTCCCTTTATTTTTCTCCCATCCTTATTCAATCCATTCTCCACCTAGCAGCTTCAGTAGTATATCCTGAAATGGGGTGCTCTAAATCCTTCATTGGTGTTCAGTTAAGCTAGAGAAAAAATTCAAAAGCTTTAAATGTGTATGTCAGGATCCTTCATGATCTAGCCACTGCCTACCTTTGCCTCAGCTTTTGGAACTCTCATCATGGCTTCCTAAGCTTCAGACATATTGATATTTCAGATTCTCTAATGAAACAATTTACCTTTCAGGAGGCATTAATCTTTGAGTTATGACAGCTACTATATTGGTATATGAAAAGAAAACATGCAAAACATATTTTATCTCATCCTTTATTAGTACCTATTTTTGTTGAAACATAATATCTGTTTCATTAACAAATATATATATATGCAACTAAGAAGAAAGGAAGGAAAGAAAGGAAGGAAGAAAGAAGAGGAGAGGAAAGGAGAGCAATAAAGCTAGCTAGCTGTTGGCAGTGTATGCTCATAAATATTTTACCGGTAGAAGTGTAAAATCAAACAAATTTGAAGGACATATCCTAATGCTGCAAACTGTTTCCTACTTCTGAGATTTCAAACTTGTTATTCTCTACCTGGAATATTCTTTGCCTAATTTTTCATCAGGTTAACAAATTGCTTGTGATTCTTTTATTGTCATTTACAGAAAATGGAAATAACTCCCTAATAAAATTTGGTCCCTCTGTTATATGCTTGCTATATCTTTTCTTCAAATCATTTATCAGAGTGTATAAATCTATTTATTTAGTGAGTATTATGTAATCTTCCTTGTTAAGCACTAAGTTTCTTGAGGGTTAAGAGGGTCTATTTTGCTTATCACTGAATCCCAGCTAGCTAACTAGGACCTTGCTCAGTTACTCAACCCAGCTTCCGTGAATGGTGCTTTGTCCCTGTAAGATTCCTTTTTTATCTCTCCTTTGATCTGTTATGTTTTAATTTCATAATTAACTCTTGAAGGTTAGTTCTGTCTCTGTCTTATCTAAGTTCTTGTGAGCCACTTCACAGACTCTCGAAACACTGAAAAATGCATAAAATAAAGAGTCTACCACTGGGACAAACTGTAAGACCACACTTCGTATCACCAGATTAACTTTAGGATCTAAAACTAGAAGTTAACTCTGGTGTACATCTTTTATATTTAGTAACTGTGACCTGTAACCAGTTATCTCATTGTCACACCCTTTTTAAACATAATAAACTATATACTAGCTATTAACTTCTATTTTGCAAAAATAGTCACCTGGACATATGAGGGTAATGCCCAGAGGGAACTATGTCTGAGAAATCACAATTAGAAAACACCTTGGTTTTCTTTTTAATTTTGATTGTTTGCATGTTGTGTTTTGAAAAATGATAAATTAATCTTATGTTTAATTAAGACTTAAGTTGACAGTTTTTCCTGACTTTTCTAATATGATTAAAATGTTTGTTTTTCCAAAAAAAAATGTTTTGTATCATTCTTTCAAATAGTAAGTCCTTTGGAGTAAAACCCCTTCTGAAGAACTCTGAAGCAGTTGGCAAACTGCTATCTTACTCTAGAAACTGCCTTCATGATCTGAATTCTAGGCATTATGGAAAATGACTGCCACAGGCATCTAATAAGAGGCTGTCTTTGCTTCTTGTTATTAGACCATTTTCTTGAAGAGAGCTAATAGCTGATTGCTACCAAATTCCTACAGTTGTTTTAAGTAAGCCTCCACTTCAGAATTCATGCATTCAGCTATTTCAAAATACAAAACTTGATGGTTAAATTTTAAAATTTTGAAGTTTTCTTTGCCTCATAGATTGGTATTCAGCTCTAAATAAAATGAGATAGGATGTGTGAAACTACATAATGCCTAGCCTAGTATACACTAGGACCTCAAGAAATGTCCATTAAAGAGAGTTGAAAGGAAAAGGAAAACTCTTTTCAGTGTAAAAAAAAAAAAGGCTACAATTAGCCAATTAACATTAAATATAATGCTTGACATTTCATTTGCATGCAGACAGATATGTGAATAAAATATCTTGACTTATTATAGAGTTTATCTTCAAAACTTTTCACACTTTTCTTAGAATTAATTATGCATAATTTAAACAAAGTTAATGGAGAGGAGATAATGACATTTTTGGGTTATATTTGAAACTGTAAGTAATTTGTTAGTTCATTTTTTTTATTTAACACAGATTTATTCAGTGTATATTTTATGAAAGCTTTAAAGGTGATGACCTGAGAGTTGTTTTCCATGCCTAGAAAGGAACCTCTTTCACTTGGTTCTGTAGATTGATAGAATTGCTATATTTTAGAAGTCCCTCACTTATAACTTTCACCACAACAATGTAATCATCCAACTGCTCTGTGTTGTGAACACATAGGACTGTGTTAACAAATGTTCTGACACAGAATATCTGCAGCAGGACTCTAGGGATGTTGCTTCAGTCAGAAAGTCAGAACCACATGCCTGGTAAAGTTTGTCAGGATTTTTTTTCTTTTAGGTTTAGCCAACTGATATAAAATTAGCATGAAGGTAATTTTGCAGTAGTTCTTTGGAATTCCCTCACAAAATGAGGGCATTTGCAGCTGAAACACATGAACCTAAAACAACATATGGAATATGGAATATTCCCTGTCTCTGAATAAGGATGGAATGGGTTCGCGTGTGATACTCTCTCATCCTGGAATCCTCTCTTCATTCTAATCAGATGCTGCTCCATGAGCACTTACAGGTGTTTCAAGAAACATTGATTTTATTAGTCATTATTTAAGATCTGCCTATCCTCTATATTTTTCTTTAGAGGATCACAAAAATGTAGTTCTTTATGTATTTCATTACTGAAGTGAAATCTAGAAAAAAACGTAAATTGGGACACAATTAAAATATGGGTATTTTCATCCAACTGAATACTGTACTTTCTGCACTTGTTTGTTCAGATCTTCTGGCAATTTATTTTTGTCTGCAAAATAATGCACTTATGTTTGTTTGTCATGTATTACTCCAGCCCTCTACTACAGGAAGAACAAGTCTTTGTTCAATTCTTTTTGGTTTTCATGTCTTTCACTCAAAAAAGACTTCTAAAAATTTATAATTTATGTTAGTAAAATTTTGTAAAGTACAATATTAAGTATCAAATGACTTTTAAAATCCCATTTAAAAATTGCAGAGATTTGTCTTCATTTTCTCCATGTTTAAAAAGTCTTGTTCCCATGAAGACTTTATACTATCATTAGTTAATATCTCAAGACATGAAAATTCCCTTAGGGCTAAATTCAGCATTAATGGTAGTGAATATAATTTCTAATAGTCTTCATCTTGATAACTACAGTTTTAGGTGACTTTTGGTCAGATCACTTTAGGGCATCAACTTTATTGCATAATGAGGCTCTGAAATGCTCCAATTTTGTGGTCAGGAAGATAAGTTGGTTTTGTCATTTTGTTTTATGTTCACATTATTAGTATTACTTTCATTTCACAGATCATTTTTCCTTTCTTTCTTCATTTCTTGCCTGCTTTTTAAAAAATTTTTAAACCAAGTGTCCTTGTCTAAGAGTTTTCTTAATTAAAATTAGTAAATATTTATAAATCCATGTACACAGTCAAGTATGAACTACAATATAAGACAATGAACATAACTGCTAACTCTTCCACATTGCATATCACTCTTTCTTGAAGACCAAGTGAGCATGTCCTGGTCAATCTGTAGATTAAATATGAATAAACTTTTTAAATAAAATTCAGATAGTAATTTTCATATGCTCTTTGGACACTTTCAATGAACCTAACCATTTTCTGGACCATTACCTAGTGCATCCTATTAGAACAGTTCATATCTGAAAAATAGGGCATGTTAGATTTATGAACTATGAATTTTTTAAAAAAAGTTAAATGTTGAACATCCAAGTAGAGTCACTAAACTCTTAAATAGAAATAACAAATAAAATCTGACATTTATTAGGAAATGTATACATTTCAGGAATATGGTAATTTGAATATGAATGTAAAAATAAAATTGCCAGGAAATACAAACGTTAATAGCTTTTAATTAGAACACATTGGAAAGGAAGTAGGAATGAAAGGAGCATGTGATTGAACTTATTCATAAAGAGCAAACACTAATTTATTCTAAGTCATTAGTGTTAATATAGTCTGCAGCAATGGACAAATCAATGTTAATTGAGTGCTAAAAGGAAAACATGCAGGAAACAGCTTTCACTATTATGAACTGTGGGTACATATGAATAGGCAGAATTGAAATTAAATACAATTTAATTCAGTCCAAATACTTTTATTAACATAAAAATTGCTAGACAGAGTGAAAAATTATATGTGCCTTTTATGCTGCATTTTCCAATACTTTATTATGAAAACACATGAACATGCAGCAGAGTTGAAAAAATGTTTCCCTGAACCCCCTGAAATCTACCACTTAGATTCTACCCTTTACATTTTACTATACTTGCTCAACTATCCTATCTGCACCTCTCTATTCATCCATTAATTCATCCTAGTTTCTGCCCATTTAAATAATTTTGCAGATATCGCAACAACTTCCTCAAATACTTTAGCATGCATTTTTATATAAAATTTACATAAAATGGAATGCACATATATTAAGTGTATCTTCCCTGAGTTTGTTTTTTTTTTTTTTTTTTTATCCAGCATTTTTTTATATTTTTTTATTAGTTTCTGCTTTATAACAAAGTGAATCAGTCATACATATACATCTGTTCCCACATCCCTTCCCTCATGCATCTCCCTCCCTCCCACCCTCCCCATCCCACCCCTCCAGGCGGTCACAAAGCACCGAGCTGATCTCCCTTTGCTCTGCGGCTGCTTCCCACTATCTATCTACCTTACATTTGGTAGTGTATATATGTCCATGCCTCTCTTTCGCTTTGTCACAGCTTACCCTTCCCCCTCCCCATATCCACAAGTCCATTCTCAAGTAGGTCTGTGTCTTTATTCCCGTTTTACCCCTAGGTCCTTCATGACTTTTTTTTTTTTTTTTTAAATTCCGTATATATGTGTTAGCATACGGTATTTGTCTTTCTCTTTCTGACTTACTTCACTCTGTATGACAGACTCTAGGTCTATCCACCTCATTACAAATAGCTCAGTTTCGTTTCTTTTTATGGCTGAGTAATATTCCATTGTATATATGTGCCACATCTTCTTTATCCATTCATCCGATGATGGACACTTAGGTTGTTTCCAGCTCCGGGCTATTGTGAATAGAGCTGCAATGAACATTTTGGTACATGTCTCTTTTTGAATTATGGTTTTCTCAGGGTATATGCCTAGTAGTGGGATTGCTGGGTCATATGGTAGTTCTATTTTTAGTTTTTTAAGGAACCTCCATACTGTTCTCCATAGTGGCTGTACCAATTCACATTCCCACCAGCAGTGCAAGAGTGTTCCCTTTTCTCCACACCCTCTCCAGCATTTATTGTTTCTAGATTTCTTGATGATGGCCATTCTGACTGGTGTGAGATGATATCTCATTGTAGTTTTGATTTGCATTTCTCTAATGATTAATGATGTTGAGCATTCTTTCATGTGTTTGTTGGCAGCCTGTATATCTTCTTTGGAGAAATGCCTATTTAAGTCTTCTGCCCATTTTTGGATTGGGTTGTTTGTTTTTTTGCTATTGAGCTGCATGAGCTGCTTATAAATTTTGGAGATTAATCCTTTGTCAGTTGCTTCATTTGCAAATATTTTCTCCCATTCTGAGGGTTGTCTTTTGGTCTTGTTTATGGTTTCCTTTGCTGTGCAAAAGCTTTGAAGTTTCATTAGGTCCCATGTGTTTATCTTTGTTTTTATTTCCATTTCTCTAGGAGGTGGTTCCAAAAGGATCTTGCTGTGATTTATGTCATAGAGTGTTCTACCTATGTTTTCCTCTAAGAGTTTGATAGTTTCTGGCCTTCCATTTAGGTCTTTAATCCATTTTGAGCTTATTTTTGTGTATGGTGTTAGGGAATGATCTAATCTCAAACTTTTACATGTCCCTGTCCAGTTTTCCCAGCACCACTTATTGAAGAGGCTGTCCTTTCTCCACTGTACATTCCTGCCTCCTTTATCAAAGATAAGTTGGCCATATGTGCGTGGGTTTATCTCTGGGCTTTCTGTCCTGATCCACTGATCTATCTTTCTGTTTTTATGCCAGTACCACGCTGTCTTGATTACTGTAGCTTTGTAGTATAGTCTGAAGTCAGGGAGCCTGATTCCTCCAGCCCCGTTTTTCGTTCTCAAGATTGCTTTGGCTATTCGGGGTCTTTTGTTTTTCCAAACAAATTTTGAAATTTTTTGTTCTAGTTCTGTGAAAAATGCCAGTGGTAGTTTGATAGGGATTGCATTGAATCTGTAGATTGCTTTGGGTAGTAGAGTCATTTTCACAATATTGATTCTTCCAATCCAGGAGCATGGTATATCTCTCCATCTATTTGTATCATCTTTAATTTCTTTCATCAGTGTCTTATAATTTTCTGCAAACAGGTCTTTTGTCTCCTTAGGTAGGTTTATTCCTAGATATTTTATTCTTTTTGTTGCAATGGTAAATGGGAGTGTTTTCTTGATTTCATTTTCAGATTTTTCATCATTAGTGTACAGGAATGCCAGAGATTTCTGTACATTAATTTTGTATCCTGCTACTTTACCAAATTCATTGATTAGCTCTAGTAGTTTTTTGGTAGCATCTTTAGGATTCTGTATGTATAGTATCATGTCATCTGCAAACAGTGACAGCTTTACTTCTTCTTTTCCAATTTGGATTCCTTTTATTTCCTTTTTTTCTCTGATTGCTGTGGCTAAAACTTCCAAAACTATGTTGAATAAGAGTGGTGAGAGTGGGCAGCCTTGTCTTGTTCCTGATCTTAGTGGAAATGGTTTCAGTTTTTCACCATTGAGGACAATGTTGGCTGTGGGTTTGTCATATATGGCCTTTATTATGTTGAGGAAAGTTCCCTCTATGCCTACTTTCTGCAGGGTTTTTATCATAAATGGGTGTTGAATTTTGTCGAAAGCTTTCTCTGCATCTATTGAGATGATCATATGGTTTTTCTCCTTCAACTTGTTAATATGGTGTATCACATTGATTGATTTGCGTATATTGAAGAATCCTTGCATTCCTGGAATAAACCCCACTTGATCATGGTGTATGATCCTTTTAATGTGCTGTTGGATTCTGTTTGCTAGTATTTTGTTGAGGATTTTTGCATCTATGTTCATCAGTGATATTGGCCTGTAGTTTTCTTTCTTTGTGACATCCTTGCCTGGTTTTGGTATCAAGGTGATGGTGGCCTCGTAGAATGAGTTTGGGAGTGTTCCTTCCTCTGATATTGTTTGGAAGAGTTTGAGAAGGATGGGTGTTAGCTCTTCTCTAAATGTTTGATAGAATTCGCCTGTGAAGCCATCTGGTCCTGGGCTTTTGTTTGATGGAAGATTTTTAATCACAGTTTCAATTTCAGTGCTTGTGATTGGTCTATTCATATTTTCTATTTCTTCCTGAGTCAGTCTTGGCAGGTTGTGCATTTCTAAGAATTTGTCCATCTCTTCCAGGTTGTCCATTTTATGGGCATAGAGTTGCTTATAGTAATCTCTCATGATCTTTTGTATTTCTGCAGTGTCAGTTGTTACTTCTCCTTTTTCATTTCTAATTCTATTGATTTGAGTCTTCTCCCTTCTTTTCTTGATGAGTCTGGCTAATGGTTTATCAATTTTGTTTATCTTCTCAAAGAACCAGCTTTTATTTTTATTGATCTTTGCTATCGTTTCCTTCATTTCTTTTTCATTTATTTCTGATCTGATTTTTGTGATTTCTTTCCTTCTGCTAACTTTGGGATGTTTTTGTTCTTCTTTCTCTAATTGCTTTAGGTGCAAGGTTAGGTTGTTTATTCGAGATGTTTCCTGTTTCTTAAGGTGGGATTGTATTGCTATAAACTTCCCTCTTAGAACTGCTTTTGCTGCATCCCATAGGTTTTGGGTTGTCGTGTCTTCATTGTCATTTGTTTCTAGGTATTTTTTAATTTCCTCTTTGATTTCTTCAGTTATCACTTCGTTATTAAGTAGTGTATTGTTTAGCCTCCATGTGTTTGTATTTTTTACAAATCTTTTCCTGTAATTGATATCTAGTCTCATAGCATTGTGGTCAGAAAAGATACTTGATACAATTTCAATTTTCTTAAATTTACCAAGGCTTGATTTGTGACCCAAGATGTGATCTATCCTGGAGAATGTTCCATGAGCACTTGAGAAAAATGTGTATTCTGTTGTTTTTGGATGGAATGTCCTATAAATATCAATTAAGTCCATCTTGTTTAATGTATCATTTAAAGCTTGTGTTTCCTTATTTATTTTCATTTTGGAAGATCTGTCCATTGGTGAAAGTGGGGTGTTAAAGTCCCCTACTATGATTGTGTTACTGTCGATTTCTCCTTTTATGGCTGTTAGTATTTGCCTTATGTATTGAGGTGCTCCTATGTTGGGTGCATAAATATTTACAATTGTTATATCTTCTTCTTAGATCGATCCCTTGATCATTATGTAGTGTCCTTCTTTGTCTCTTCTAGTAGTCTTTATTTTAAGGTCTATTTTGTCTGATATGAGAATTGCTACTCCAGCTTTCTTTTGGTTTCCATTTGCATGGAATATCTTTCTCCATCCCCTTACTTTCAGTCTGTATGTGTCTCTAGGTCTGAAGTGGGTCTCTTGTAGACAGCATATATATGGGTCTTGTTTTTGTATCCATTCAGCCAATCTGTGTCTTTTGGTGGGAGCATTTAGTCCATTTACATTTAAGGTAATTATCGATATGTATGTTCCTATTCCCATTTTCTTAATTGTTTTGGGTTCGTTATTGTAGGTCTTTTCCTTCTGTTGTGTTTCTTGCCTAGAGAAGTTCCTTTAGCATTTGTTGTAAAGCTGGTTTGGTGGTGCTGAACTCTCTCAGCTTTTGCTTGTCTGTAAACGTTTTAATTTCTCCATCAAATCTGAATGAGATCCTTGCTGGGTAGAGTAATCTTGGTTGCAGATTTTTCTCTTTCATCACTTTAAGTATGTCCTGCCACTCCCTTCTGGCTTGTAGAGTTTCTGCTGAGAGATCAGCTGTTATCCTGATGGGGATTCCCTTGTGTGTTATTTGTTGTTTTTGCCTTGCTGCTTTTAATATGATTTCTTTGTGTTTAATTTTTGACAGTTTGATTAATATGTGTCTTGGCGTATTTCTCCTTGGATTTATTCTGTATGGGACTCTCTGTGCCTCCTGGACTTGATTAACTATTTCCTTTCCCATATTAGGGAAGTTTTCAACTATAATCTCTTCAAATATTTTCTCAGTCCCTTTCTTTTTCTCTTCTTCTTCTGGAACCCCTGTAATTCGAATGTTGGTGCGTTTAATGTTGTCCCAGAGGTCTCTGAGACTGTCCTCTGTTCTTTTCATTCTTTTTTCTTTATTTTGCTCTGCAGCAGTTATTTCCACTATTTTATCTTCCACCTCACTTATCCGTTCTTCTGCCTCAGTTATTCTGCTATTGATCCCATCTAGAGTATTTTTCATTTCATTTATTGTGTTTTTAATCGATGCTTGATTCATCTTTAGTTCTTCTAGGTCCTTTTTAACTGTTTCTTGCATTTTGTCTATTCTATTTCCAAGATTTTGGATCTGGGAAATAGAATCTTGGATCATCTTTACCATCATTATTCTGAATTCTTTTTCAGGTAGACTGCCTATTATCTCTTCATTTGTTAGGTCTGGTGGGTTTTTATCTTGCTCCTTCTCCTGCTGTGTGTTTTTCTGTCTTCTCATTTTGCTTATGTTACTGTGTTTGGGGTCTCCTTTTTGCAGGCTGCAGGTTCGTAGTTCCCGTTGTTTTTGGTGTCTGTCCCCAGTGGCTAAGGTTGGTTTAGTGGGTTGTGTAGGCTTCCTGGTGGAGGGTACTAGTGCCTGTGCTCTGGTGGATGAGGCTGGATCTTGTCTTTTTGGTGGGCAGGTCCACGTCTGGTGGTGAGTTTTGGGGTGTCTGCGGCCTTTTTATGATTTTAGGCCACCTCTCTGCTAATGGGTGGCGTTGTGTTCCTGTCTTGCTAGTTGTTTGGCATAGGGTGTCCAGCACTGTAGCTTGCTGGTCATTGAGTGAAGCTGGGTGCTGGTGTTGAGATGGAGATCTCTGGAAGATTTTTGCCGTTTGATATTATGTGGAGCTGGGAGGTCTCTTGTGGACCAGTGTCCTGAAGTTGGCTCTCCCACCTCAGAGGCACAGCACTGACTCCAGGCTCCTCAATTTGGGATGATTTGTTGTCTATTCATGTATTCCACAGATGCAGGGTACGTCAAGTTGATTGTGGAGCTTTAATCCGCTGCTTCTGAGGCTGCTGGGAGAGGTTTCCCTTTCTCTTCTTTGTTCTCACAGCTCCTGGGTCTCAGCTTTGGATTTGGCCCCGCCTCTGCATGTAGGTCGCCGGAGGGCGTCTGTTCTTCGCTCAGAAAGGACAGGGTTAAAGGAGCAGCCTCTTCGGGGACTCTGGCTCACTCAGGCCGGGCGGGAGGGAGGGGCACGTGGTGCGGGGCGAGCCTGCAGCGGCAGAGGTCGGCGTGACGTTGCACCAGCCCGAGGCGTGCCGTGCGTTCTCCCAGGGAAGCCGCCCCTGGATCCCGGGACTCCGGCAGTGGCGGGCTGCACAGGCTCCCGGAAGGGCAGTGTGGACAGTGACCTGCGCTCGCACACAGGCTTCTTGGCGGCGGTAGCAGCAGCCCCAGCGTCCCGCGCCCGTCACTGGGCTCCGCGCTTTCAGTCGTGACTCGCGCCCGTCTGTGGAGCCCCTTTAAGCAGCGCTCTTAATCCCCTCTCCTCGCGCACCAGGAAACCAAGAGGGAAGAAAAAGTCTCTTGCCTCTTCGGCAGCTCCAGAGTTTTCCCAGACTCCCTGCCGGCTAGCTGTGGCACATTAGCCCCCTTTAGGCTGAGTTCTCGCCGCCAGCCCCAGTCCTCTCCCTGCTCTGTGACCGAAGCCCGAGCCTCAGCTTCCAGCGCCACCCACCCTGGTGGGCGAGCAGACAAAGCCTCTCGGGCTGGTGAGTGCCGCTCGGCACCGATCCTCTGTGAGGGAATCTCTCCACTTTGCCCTACCCAGGTATGTGGGGAGTTTCTTGCCTTTTGGGAGGTCTGGGGTCTTCTGCCAGCATTCAGTAGGGGTTCTGTAGGAGTTGTTCCACGTGTAGCTGTATTTCTGGTGTATCCGTGGGGAGGAAGGTGATCTCCGCGTCTTAATCTTCCGCCATCTTACCCGGAAGTCCCCTGAGTTTTGATAAATGCATATGCCTGTGTAGCCCAAACCTCTATCAAGACTACAGAAGGTTATGATTCATCCATTCCAGAAAGTTACCTCATTAGCAGTCCACTCAATTGCTGTCCCCACCCAACACAATTACTGTAATATTATGATTTATAATAAATATATATTTGATCTTTGTCCCCATTTCTGGCACAAAGCTCCTAAAACCCTTGGCGATTTTTCTGATGAAGAAATAATGGTATTTTTTGTTTTGTAAATAAGGTGACTTTTGGAAAGTGCCTAAGCATGGAGATGACCTTGTGATTAGAGGGTTGGAAATCTCAGTCCCATCCTTCTGACCTCTGGGGAGGAAAGAGGGGCTAGATATTGAGTTCAGTCACCAGTAGCCAATGATTTAATCAGTCATACCTGTATAAAGAAGCCTCTGTAAAAAATCACAAAGGAGAGCTTCCAGGTTGGTGAACATATGGAGATTTGGGGAGAGTGGTGCTCCCAGAGAGCATGGAAGCTCTGTGCCCTTTTTCCATACCTTGTCCTAGGCATCTCTTCCATATGGCTCTTCCTGGGTTATATCATTTTATAATAAACATAATCTAGTAAATAAGTAATCTAGATTACTAGTGATTTAGTAAGTAAAATATTTCTGAGTTTGGTGAGGCACTCTAGTAAATTAATGGAACCCAGGAAAGGGGGTCATTTGAACTTTGAATCTTTAGCCCATGGTGATAACGCAGAAGCACAGGTGATAATCTGAACTTGTGACTGGCAACTGAAGTGGGGAGTGGGGAGCAGTCTTGTGGGACTGAGTCCTCAATGTATGGGGTCTGATGATATCTTCTTTGGGTGGATAATGTCATAATTGGGTTGAATTGCAGGACGCCCAGCTGGTGTTGGAGAATTGCCTTTTGGTGTGGGGGAAAGCCCTCCAACATGCACACACATTGGAAATTGGCGCTCAGAACCCATTTGATTTATGACGTTTTTCCACTACAGTGCTGTATGTTTCTAAAACTGATACACCAATTAAAAAGCAATTACCATACATTCAATTACCTGGGTGTCTGTTTTTCAAAGACATTAACAATAATGTCTCTCTCTTTAAAAGAAAAATATTTCAAATTTTACTCATAAAATACTTATGCACCTTTCAAATAGTTGAGTAAAACTTGAAGACTATTTAAAGTAAAAATTATTTAAAGGGAGGCTGGGTTTAGTTGGAGACTGAGTGAAGCATTAGGCAACTTCCATTAAATCTCAGAGAGCTAGCAAGTTATAAGCACTGTGGATGAACCGTGGTCCCATTTCTTGTTCTTCACCCAGTTGATTATCTTACACATTTAGATCCAGTTATGAAATTGCTAACTAGCTCAATACCAGCCATAAAGAAGGTACACAGTAAATCATTGTTAAGTGGAATAAAAGAGTGAATGAAAACAGAATGAATGAGGAGGGAACTAGCATTTGCCAAGTATTTGGGAACATGACTAGCAAAATGCTACACGTTTTAAATATATTATCTTGTCTTTTCTTAAAGCAATCATGCAAGTTAGGTACACTTTGCTAATGCTTTGTACATGATAAATGCTCAGTACATCACTATAACTGCTAGTATGCATCACTGTAACTCCTGAAATGTGCAGGCGCAAATTTACTAAGGGGTTTTAATCCCCAGGAACATCAGAGCAGCAATTGGATTACTCACCTGCAATAGGCTTAAAACTAATCTTTTCATATTCCCAAATTCTCTTTGTCTGGACCAGAAAGAAGTAGCTCAGTAAATAGTATATCAAATGCCAGTGGTTTATATTCATAATCAGTTATTGCTCCATTATTCTAAAAACTGGAAATATTAGCAGCTTTATTTCAGGGTCAATTTTTTTCTATTATAGTTGGTAAGTAGAAAAAGCCACAGAATTTCTGATAAGTGGTAAATTTAAATATTCCATGCTAAAGGCAATTGAATCTATTTCAGAAGTGCAACAGGAATTTATAAGGATATATATCTTCAAAAAACAAGCTGGAAAGTGAATTTTAATCAAAACTGAGACCAGATCTAGACTTCCAGTATAAAATGATATTTATATAAAACAAATGAAAATTTCTATTTAAATACCATTAACAAAAGGAGGAAAAAAGCAAACAAACAGGCAAAATAAGCAAATGAATAGGCAAATAACACTATCCAAAAAATCATTACACCATTACCACAAACTGTTAGATAAACGTCTGTCAAAATCTGGAAATAATTTTCACCAAGTCTAAGGCTGATTACTACTCTTGTCTGTGCAGTCATCCAAGAAATATTTATTAAACACTTTGTCCTGTGGTAAAATAGGAAATCTCCCAAGGGCCTATAGGCTATATAGGACATTTTATAATGATTGTTGATTACCGATGAGGACAGGAGTTTGTTTTGCAGTAGTAATTTAAAATGTATATTGCCAGGAATTTAGTATTCAAGTTTAATGACTTTAGCTGATTGACAGGTTATATCTTTTAAAATATGCAATAACTCCTGGTGTTGATTTTGTCATTTGAACAGCCAACTGATATAAATGATTTAAATGTTTCTGGTATTTAAATTGTATTAATTGTATAAGAGCACATTCAAAATATTTAAAAAGTGATTGACTCCCTCTCCAGACATGAGTACAACATCTGCCACTAAATTAGTCTTATTATTCCACTAAAATCCTATAAAGAAGCCTCAATTCTGGTAATTTTGTAAGATGATTTTAAAATCTTAGATACTTGGAATGAGTGTATAGCATTCTCTGTGTGCAAGCACTGTTCTTCATGAGATGGAGTAAAATAGAAGTCATTATGTTTTGTAAAATCAGACATAATAACCATCACATCTTTAGAAATGTGATCTAGCATGTCAAATATGTAATTTCTAACTTGTTCTAAAATACAGTACTAGTTAGATGTCTAATTTCCTTATTCAACTGGGTAATTCTGTATAGTTGAAAGATTACTGATTAAATCATTCTATTTCATTTACTTGTGTAATTTCACAGTTCTATTTCATGAACAGACAAGAATTGGTGTATAGTTAGAATAATGCATAAGAAAACACAAGCCAGGGCCTCCCTGGTGGCGCAGTGGTTGAGAGTCCGCCTGCCGATGCAGGGGATACGGGTTCGTGCCCCGGTCTGGGAGGATCCCATATGCCGCGGAGCGGCTGGGCCCGTGAGCCATGGCCGCTGGGCCTGCGCATCCGGAGCCTGTGCTCCGCAACGGGAGAGGCCACAACAGTGAGAGGCCCGCATACCGCAAAAAAAAGAAAAAAAAAAACAAAACACAAGCCAGACAAATCCCTTGGAAGCAAAGGCTAGGTTCATCTGCTAAGGAAGATTTGTATCTCACTAAAGGATTCTTACTTAGTCTTTTTATTAGGTAATTGAGCAGATGGGCAGAAAATGATTAAGAAATATTAGGATTAATACAAATTTACTCAAGCATACTGGTTATATGTAATATTTTCAATATAAAACTATAAATATAAAAATATTTTCATTGGTGTAACCATTTGTAGAAAGTATGTGTAGGTACAAATGCTTGCACTGGAGCCAGGGCACATTTGCAGAGCTTGACTTGTGTTGTAGTCAGCACTTCCAGGAACAAGAGCCATGGATACACCCCCATAGGAGCTATGAGACCTGATAAAGGAGCCAACATTTAGAATGAAGTCTAAGTGGACTGCTGAATAGTGTTGCCTTATGTTGCTGGGATTTGGTAAATAAAAGGAATTCAACAGAAATGAGCTGAAGGTCCATGGTTTTGGTGATGGTTTATAGCTTTGAATGTTGCAACCAGTCCTTTGGGAATGGAAATTTTCATGTCTCTGGAGTGGGAAATCACTGCTTAGCCTCTAAAGGCAAGTGTGTGTTTGGGAAGAAGTGTGTGTCAACCACTGAGGTCACTGTTTATTGCAATGATGGATGATCTCAATAGTTGTTAGGTGGTAAGTCTTTTCCTCAAAAGAAGAGAATTAATTTGCTTAATTGTTCTGTCTTTATTCAGGTGGGTCCCTAGTTAAATCTTGTAGGAAATTGTTTCTAAGACATTTTCTGTCAGTGGAGAGGTTAACAGTACAACTATTGATACTTTCTTTATCATTGTAATCTCTTGTCCTTGCTTATGAATTGAACCAAAGAGACTTTTGTGAGAGCAAGTGCCAAGAAGAGAAAATTTGTAGACTTACTTCAGTGTTTTCAGTCATGTAACAGTTACATGCAATAGAGCTCATGTATGGAGTTCTTAGCTATCCAGATAGCACCTTCCAGGGAAATGTGATCCTGGACTGTGAACCTTGAAGATTACAAATGTATGGTAGATATAAAGATTTTATTCATTTATATTCTGCTGTATAAGAAATGTCTCTTTTTATCTGAAGTAATGCTTCCTCCTTTAAAGTCAAATTTGTTTTGTATTAGTATGGGGTCACTAGCTTTCTTTGGATTAGTGTCTGCAGAGTATATTTTTTCTTCAACATTTATTTTCAGTATCTGTCTTTATATTTAAGGTGTGTCTTAGAAGCAGCATTTAGGTTTTGTTGCTGTTTGCTTTTAATCAAAATTTAGTTATTTTAAATTTGAGGTAGTTACTGATATATTTGGCCTTATAGCTACCACCTTAGTATTTGTTTTTGGCTTGTTATGCTCATTTTTCTTTTTGTTCTTTTGGATAATTTAAATAGATTTTATTTTTCTGTTTTTCTTCTCTGTAAACATGAGTCATACATTCTTTTTTTTTTTTTTTTTTTTTTTTTTTGCGGTACGGGACCTCTCACTGTTGTGGCCTCTCCCGTTGTGGAGCACAGGCTCCGGACGCGCAGGCTCAGAAGCCATGGCTCAAGGGTCCAGCCACTCCGCAGCATGTGGGATCTTCCCGGATCGGGGCAGGGCACGAACCCATGTCCCCTGCATTGGCAGACAGACTCTCAACCACTGTGCCACCAGGGAAGACCAAGTCATACATTCTTTTACTATTCGTTTATTAGGTACTCTAGAGATTACAGCACACATGCTTAATTTATTAAAATTTATTACATTCATTTCTCTCATATGCATGGAACTTCAAGTCCATGTAGCCCCTAACACATCTTTGGTATAGTTATTACTTACTCTATGTATATCAACCAAGACAGTATATCATTATTTTGTACAGTCAATATTGATTTATGTTTACCTGTATTTTCCCCCTTCTTTTGTTCTTTAGTTTTCCTGCATTTTGCCACTTTATCTGGGACCAATTTCTTTTTGCCTAAACTCTTTTTAGTATTCCTTTTAGTACAGATCTCTAGGGAAACATATATATTTATCTGAAGTAGTATTTATTTTATCATCTTTTCATTTCTATTAAGGTATGGTTGATGTACAATATTGTATAAATTTCAGATGTACAAGAGTGATTCACGATTTTTAAATGTTATATTCCATTTATAGTTACTATCAAATATTGGCTATATTCCCCATGTTACACAACATATCATTGTTGCTTATTTATTTTATGCATAGTAGTTTGTACCTCTTGATCCCCTACTACTATCTTGCCCCTTCCCTCCTTCCTTCTCATTGGTAATCACTAGTTTGTTTTCTATATCTGTGAGTCTGTTTCTTTTTTGTTATATTCACTAGTTTGTTTTATTTTTTAGATTCCACATATAAGAGTATCATACAGTATTTCTCTACCTAACTTATTTCACTTAGCATAATAACCTCCAAGTCCATCGATGTTGCTGCAGATGCCAAAATTTCGTTCTTTTTTATGGCTGAGTAGTATTCCATTGTGTATGAGTATGTGTCTGTATATACATACACACACACACACACATAAGTACATATACATACATACATCTTGATCCATTCATCTATTGGCCACTTAGGTTGCTTGAATTTCTTGACTATTGTAAATGATGCTGCTATGAACATTGGGGTACATGTATCTTTACTTTTTTCTTTTTTTAATTGAAGTATACTTGATTTACAATGTTGTGTAATTTCTGCTGTACAACAAAGTGATTCAGTTATATAATATATACATTATTTTTCATTTTTCATTATGGTTTATCGTAGGGTAATGAATGTAGTTCTCTCTGCTATATAGTAGGACCTTGTTGTTTATCCATTCTATATATAATAGCTTACATCTCCTAACCCCAGCTTCCCACTCCATCCCTCCCCCAACCCCCTCCCCACTGGCAACCACAAATCTGTTCTCTATGTCCATGAGTCAGTTTTGTAGATAGGTTCATTTGTGTTCTATTTTAGATTCCACATATAAGTGATATCATATGCTATTTGTCATTCTCTTTCTGACTTACTTCACTTAGTATGATAATCTCTAGTTGCATCCATGTTGCTACAAATGGCATTATTTCATTCTTTTTTATGGCTGAGTAGTATTCCATTGTGTATATGTACCACGTCTTCTTTATCCATTCATCTGTCTATGGACATTTAGGTTGTTTCCATGTCTTGGTTATTGTGAATAGTGCTGCTATGAACATAGGGGTGTTCTTTTTGAATTACAGTTTTGTCTGGATATATGCCCAGGAGTGGGATTACTGGATCACATGGCAACTCTATTTTTTGTTTTTTGAGGAACCCCCATGCTGTTTTGCATAGTGTCTGTACCACCTTACATTCCCACCAACAGTGTAGGAGGGTTCCCTTTTTTCTACACCCTCTCCAGCATTTGTTATTTATAGACTTTTTATTGATAGCCATTCTCACTGGTGTGAGGTGGTACATCATTGTAGTTTTGATTTGCATTTCTCTGATAATTAGCAATGTTGAGCATCTTTTCATGTGAATATTGGCTATCTGTCTGTATTCTTTGGAGAAATGTCTACTTAGGTCTTCTGCCCATTTTTTGTTTGGGTTGTTTGCTTTTTGTGTTATTAAGTTGTATAAGCTGTTTATATACTTTGGAAATTAAGCCCTTGTCAGTCACTTCATTTGCAAATATTTTGTCCCATTCTGTCGATTGTCATTTTGTTTATGGTTTCTTTTGCTGTGCAAAATCTTGTAAGTTTGATTACATCTCATTTGTTTATTTTTGTTTTTATTTCTAATGCCTTGGGAGACTGACCTAAGAAAACATCGGCATGACTTACGTCAGAGAATGTTTTGCCGATGATCTCTTCTAGGAGTTTTATGGTGTCATTTTTAAGTCTTTAAGCCATCTTGAGTTTATTTTTGTGTATGGTGAGAGGGTGTATTCTAACTTCATTGATTTACATGCAAATGTCCAAATTTCTCAGCACCACTTGAAAAGATGGTCATTTTCCTATTTTATATTCTTCCCTCCTTTGTTGAAGATTAATTGACCACAGGTGCATGGGTTTATTTCTGGACTCTCTATTCTGTTCCATTGATCTGTATGGCTGTTTTATGTCAATACCATGCTGTTTTTATTGCTGTAGCTTTGTAGAATCGTCTGAAGTCTGGGAGGGTTATGCTTCCTGCATTTGTTCTTTTTCTTCCAGATTGCTTTGGAAATTCTGGGTCTTTTATGGTTCCATATAGATTTTAGGGTTATTTCTTCTAGTTCTGTGAAAAATGTCATGAGTAATTTAACACATTATTGACCAGAGACATATTAATACGTCTTTTGTTAACTGAACATTATTGACCAAAGACATATCAATACGTTTTTAGAGAGTGATACAATTAACATCACTGTGTGAAGTTGTTAGAGCTTAAAATTGATCAAGGGTTCATTATACAACTTATGATTGTCATTATCATATACATTTTGTTCCATTAGGGTTTTGTTCTAAGCTTGCATATATTATAAATGCAAGTTTATTACATAAAATTTTCAAAAATGACACATCGTGAAAATTGGAGTGAAGATGAATTTTTGGTGAATTTTATGCAGATACTTTCTCTGTCTGAGTGACATATATACTAGTGTCTCAGAAAATGATAGTTCTTCAGAATATAGTTCTGATTCAGACAATGTGAATAGGAGGCCAACAAAAAGACAACAAAGCATAGTGATTGATTCTAATACGGAAATTGAAAATTAAACTCATGGAGCTGGAGATTCCTCCTTTGTTTCTACAGAAAAGTGGACCGAAGACAACATTTCACAAAAATGAGACAACTTTACACATGTGTCAGGTGTCACTATTGAATGTAATAACCTACAAAGTGTTAGTGAAATAACAGAATTAATTTTGGTAATGACTTTCTTGAGTTGGTCACTTCTCAAACAAACTTGTATCATCACCAACAGAATGAAAAATCATATAAAAAGTATGATAAGGATTTAAAATGGACTGATGTAACCAATACTGACATGAAAAAATTTCTTGGTTTAATAACTTTGATGGGACAGATAAGAAAGTCACACTGGAAAGAATATTGGTGGACTGATACCTTACTTGAAACCCCTATCTTTCCAAAGGTTATGATGAGAAGAAAGTTCAAACAAATGATATTTCTCCACTTTAACGATAGCTCAGAAACTCCACTTCCTGTAGACAGAATTTCAAAGTTATTTTGGATTATTTTCTACCAAAATTTCAATTGATCTGTATACAAAAACAAGAGCTATCACTTGATGAGGCAATGATAAAGTGGAGAGGATGACTCAGATTCAAAACCTATAATCCAGGAAAACTTACAAAATATGGAACTTTGGTCAGGATGGTTAGCAAAAGTGAAACTGGATATATATGCAACCTTGAGATTTACATGGGTGAAGGAAAGAAACTGCAAGAAACAATACTATCAGTCCTACCACCTTATCTTGGTTCATGGCACCATATTTACCAAGACAATTATTACAACAGTGTGTCCACATCTGAAATATTGTTGAAAAATAAAACCAGAGTTTGTGGGACTATAAGAGAGAATCATGGTCTACCAAACCAATTAAAGGAGAAATATAAAAATCTACAAAGGGGAGAAATGACATTCTAACAGAAGGGAGAAGTGATTCTTCTTATATGGAAAGATAATAAGCTAGTCCACATGGTGACAGCTATTCATGACCCTACCATAGCATCTACAGGAAAGGAAAACAGGAGGACTGGCCATCAGATAACTAAGCCCACTTGTATATTAGAGTATAATAAATATATGAAAGGAGTTGATCGATCCAATCAATATCTGGCAAACTTCAATATCCTTCAGAAAACTCGAAAATGGTTTAAGAAAGAGGGTTTCTATTTGACCAATTGTGGTTTATTCAGTGTGTTTAAAATATATTGTAGCCTTAATGCACAGAATAAAATGACTTACAAACAATTTTTTTAGCAGTAGCTAGAGAGTGGGTAACTGACCATTCTGGTGAATGTAGTGGTAGTCCCACACCTGGTCCTTCTTGTGGCATTTCTAAAAGAGCTCCCTGCAAAGATCCACCTTGTTGACCATCAGGTAAAATAAAAGAACATATTCTAGAGGAAATAATACCCACAGGACTAAACAAAAAATGCTGTTAGAAAGTGTAGTCTGCTCTTCCAGGGGAAAGAAGAGTGAAACACAGTATAGATGTAATAGATGTTCTGTTCCCCTGCACAGAGGTGCCCGCTATACTGCCTATCACACTCTAACAAAATATTAGAATGCTTTAGTAATACATGTACAAAGTTTCAAATAAATACATTAAGTGAAAAAAACATTTTTTGATATTTATTCAAACGTGGGTGTTTCAATATTCACTTACATGACAAATCGACAACCACAGGTGTTAGTTTCTGCAAAAATCCCTTGGTCAGTAATGTGTTAATAAGGGTTGCATTAAATCTGTAGATTGCTTTGGATAGTGTGGCCATTTTAACAATATTAACTCTTCCTATCCAAGAGCATGGGATATCTATCTATTTCTTTGAATCATCTTCAGTTTTCTTTATTAATGTTTTATTGTTCTCAGCATAGAAGTCTTTCACCTCCTTGGTCAGGTTTATTCCTAAGTATTTTATTTTTGGGGGTGTGATTTTAAAAAGTACTTTTTATTATTTTATTTTACATTCCCTTTCTGATATTTCATTGTCAATGTAAAGAAATGCAACCAATTTCTATATGTTAATCTTGTGTCCTGCTCTCTTGCTGAAATAGTTTTTCAGTTCTAGTAGTTTTTGTGTTGAATCTTAAGGGTTTTCAAAAAATAGTATCAAGTCTTCTGCATATAATTACAATTTTACCTCTTCCCTTCCAACTTGGATAACTTTATTTCTCTTTCTTGTCTGATTGCTGTGGCTACGACTTCCAACACTATGTTGAATAGAAGAGGTGAGAGTGGGCATCCTTGTCTTGTTCCAGATTTTAGAGGTCAGGTTTTCAGCTTTTCTCCATTGAGTATTATATTGGCTGTGGGTTTGTCATAAATAGCTTTTATTATGTTGAGATATGCTCCCTATATACCCACTTTGGTAAGAGTTTTTTCATGAATGGATGTTGAATTTTGTCAGATGCTTTTTCTGCATCTATTGAGGTGATCATGTGATTTTTGTCTTTTCTTTGGTTAGTGTGGTATATTGCAGTAATTGATTTGCATATGTTGAATGAGACATGAACTTGGGATGTATCACACTTGGTCATGGTTTATGATCTTTTTTATGTGTTGCTGAATTCAGTTTGCTAATATTTTGTTGAGAAATTTTGCATCTATATTCATCAAAGATAGTGGCCTGTAATTTTCTTTTTTGCTAGTGTCTTTGTCTGGTTTTGGTATCAGAGTGATGGTGGCTTCATAGAATGTCTTTGGGAGTGTTCCCTTCTCTTCAGTCTTTTAGAAGAGTTTGAGAAGTGTTGGTATAAGTTCTTCTTTGTATGTTTAGTAGAATTCACCTGTGAAGCCATCTTGTCCTGGACTTTTGTTTGTAGGGAGTTTTTAATTACAGATGCTATTTCACTTCTAGTGAATCGGTTTGTTCAAGTTATCTATTTCTCCTTGATTCATTTTTGTGGGCTGTGTGTTTCTAGAAAGTTGTCCATTTCTTCTAGGTTGTTGAATTTGTTAGCATATAATTGTTCATAATATTCCCTTATATTTTTTTGTATTTTGTGGTATTGGTTGTTATGTCTCCTTTTTTATATTTTATTTTGTTTATTTGGCTTCTCTCCCTCTTTTTCTTGGTGAGCCTGGACAGAGTTTTGTCCATCTTCTTTACCCTTTCAAAGAACCAGTTCTTGGTTTTATTGATTTTTTTCTACTTTTTTTTAATCTCTATTTTATTTGTTTCCTCCCTGATCTTTATTATTTCCTTCCTTCTGCTGATTTTATGTTTTGTTTGTTCTCCTTTTTCTAATTCTTTTAAGTGGTAATTTAGGTTGTTTGACATTTTTCCTGTTTTTTGAAGAAGGCGGGTATCACTATGAACTTCCCTCAAAGAACTGCTTTTGCTGCATTCCATATACTTTGTATGGTTGTGTTTTCATTGTCATTTGTCTCAAAGTATTTTTTAATTTCCTCTGATTGCATTGTTGATGCATTGGTTTTTTAGTAACATATTATTTAGTCTCCATGTAATCATTTTTTTCTCATTTCTTTTTCTGTGGTTGATTTCTAGTCTCATGCCATTGTGGTCAGAAAAGATGCCTGAGATAATTTCTATACTCTTAAATTTGGGAGGCTTGTTTTGTGCCCTAGTATGTGGCCCATCCTAGAGAATGTTCCATGTGTACTTGAAAAGAATGTGTATTCTGTTTGGATGTAATGTCCTGAAAATATCAATTAAGTCTAACTGTTGTATCATTTAGGATCTCTGTTGCCTTATTGATTTTCTGTCTAGAAGATCTGTCCATTGATGTGAGTGGGATGTTAAAGTCTCCTACTATTATTGTACTACTGTCAATTTCTCCCTTTATGTCTGTTAGTATTTATGTATTTGGGTGCTCCTATATTAGGTATATATATGTTGACTAGTGTAAAATACTCTTCTTGTGTTATCCCTTTATTATTATATACTGTCCTTCTTCATCTTTCTTTATGGACTTTCTTTTAAAGTCTATTTTGTCTGAGTATTGTGAATGTTCTTTCTTGTCATTTCCATTTGCCTTAGATAATTTTTCCATGCCCTCACTTTCAATCTGTGTGTCCTTTGCCCTATTTTTTAAATCCAATCTACCACTCTGTGTCTTTTAACTGGAGCATTTAGTCTATTGACATTAAGGTAATTATTGGTTGATATGTATTTGTTGACATTTTAAACCTTGTTTTCTCATTGATTTTTACATTTTTCTTTGTCCCATACTTTTTCTTTTTGGTTTTCCTTTTGTGGTTTGATGTTTTTCAGTTGTATTATACTTATATTCTCTTCTTTTTGACTTTTCTGAATCTACTGTACGTTTTTGATTTGTGGTTACCCTGTTTTTCAAATATGTTATTCCCTTCCTATACCTATTTCCCTTAGCCTGGTAGTCATATAGGCCCAAACACTTTCTAAGAAATGAAAACATCTACAATTTTTTACTCTTCTCACCCACATTTTCTGATTTTGATGTCCTCTTCTACATCTTCCTGTTCATCCTTTTGCTGTTCATTGTAGTTATCATCCATTTCACAAAAACGTTTTGATTTTTTTAAAACTGTGTACTGGTTTATTTAGGTGATTTGCTTTCCAATTGTGATTTTCTCTTTCCTATAGATTCTTATTTCTCTTCTATTTAGAGAAGACTTTTCAGTAGTTCTTTTAGGATAGGTTTAGTATTGTTGTATTCATTTAGTTTTTGCTTGTCTGAGAAATACTTTCTCTTTCCCTCTATTCTAAATGATAATCTTGCTGGGTAGAGTATCCTAGGTTGCAGATTTTTCCCTTTCAGGACTTTGAATACATCTTGACACTGCCTTTTGGCCTGCAACATTTCTGTAGAGAAATCAGCTGAGAGTCTTACGTCAGTTCCTTTGTAATTAATGCTTTGTTTTTCTCTTGCTGCCTTTAGAATCATCTCATTAACTTTTGCTATTTTAATTATAACATGTCTTGGTGTAGGTCTGTTTGGGTTTATCTTGTTTGGGACCCTCTGTACTTCATGTACCTGGATATCTTTTGGGGAAGTTTTCAGCCATAATTTCCTCATATACATTTTTGATCCCTTTTTCTCTTTCTTCCCCTTTTGGAATCCCTATTATGCATAGATTGACATGCTTTACATTATCCCATAGGTCTCTTATATTGCTTTTATTATTTTTTTTTATTTGGCTTTCTGTATGCTGTCCTGATTGGGTGATTTCCATTATTGTATCTTCCAGGTCACTTATTCTTTCTTCCACATTATTAATTCTGCCATTCATTGCCTTTAGCTTGGCTTTCATCTCGGCAAATGAGTTTTCTAATTTTTCTTGGTTCCTCTTTATAGTTTCTAGTTCCTTTTTATAATACTCTGCATTTCTTTCAATCACCTTTCTTAATTCCTTCAGTATTTTCATTATCTCCTTTTTGAAATTGGTGTCTATAAGACTGAAGAGGTCTGTTTCATTGTTTATTCTTTCAGAGGAATTCTCTTGGTCTTTTAACTGGGAGTGGTTCCTCTGCTTCTTCACTGTACTTATATTTCTCTTACTTTGTGAGTTTAGGAGAAAGAATTATCTACTGTGGTCTTTGTGGGCTATTTATATGTGGGAGCCTCCTTGTGTAGGTTGTGTGGGTTTAATATTTTTGGTGTAAGGGCTGTTTATAGTGTGGATGCCTATTGCCTATTTCCTCAGTGTGTGCTGGCTGTTATCCCCTTGATGGGGGGTGTGCTGATGGGGTGGCTGTTGCCCGGTCCTGGCGTTCTTGGTGGTGATGGCAGCTCACGTGTGCCCCCCCAGAGCACGTGATGGGAGTGGAGGTGACTCATGACTGCTCCTGGATTTTGGGAGGGCAGCGGCAGCAGCTTGCAACTGCTCCTGGAATCCGCCAGGGTGGCTTGCAACCTCTCCTGGAGTCTGCAAGTATGGCAGCAGCTCACGACTGCTCCCAGAATCCAGGAGGGTGGTGGTGGTGGTGGCTTGCAACCACTTCTGTAGCAGGTGCTGACAGCAGCAGTGGCGGTGGCTTGTGATTGCTCCTGGAGCTCACGTAGTTGGTGTCCTGCCACTTGAGAGCTCACACAGGGGAAAAGACTGCAATGGCAGATCCTGCCCCCCTCCACATCCCCCAAAACACATGGCACCTGGTTTCTAAGGCACCTGGTCTTCCTCCACATACACCCTCAGTTGTAGTCGCACATGATCCCAGCACATTCAGGCTGCTTTTGTGCAGCCCACCCCAGTCCTCTCTCTGGATCTGATCTCCAAAGCCACAGCCTCAGAACCCAGCCACCACCCCCATACTGGTGGATGCACGTCTCAGGCTGGGGAATGCAGGGCAGTGGCACTGACCATCTGTGCAGGTGTCTCTCAGATCCAGCTGCTGCAAACTTGTTTGTGCATTCTCTTCTGAGTCTCTGAGGCTCCTCCTTTGTCCCAGCTGATCTCCTTGCTGGTGAGGGGACTTCCAGGGTGCAGGAAATTTCCTCTTTCACAGCTCTCTCCCAGGGATGCAGGTCCATCCCAATTACTTTCTCACTTTTTTTTTTTTTTTTTGTCCTACCTGGTTTCATGGGGATTTTCTTGCCCTTTCAGCTGTCTGAGGTTTTCTGCCCACATTCAGTAGGCATTCTGTGAGAATCTTTCCACATGTAGATGTATTTTTGAAGTACTTGTGGGAGAAGGTGAACTTCATGTCCTACTACTCCACCATCTTGATACTCAATTCCTATCTTTTCTAATTAGTGTCTCCATTTTTTGGACATATACTGAGGAGTGGAATTTCTGGGTCATATGGTAGTTCTAATTTTTAGGGTTTTTTTTGTGGAAACTTTCATAATGTATTCCACAGTGCCTGCACCAATTTACATTCCCACCAATTTACATTCCCACCATTCCCACTAGAATTCCATTTTCTCATATCTTCACCAACATTAATTATTTGTGTTCTTTTTGGTGTGAGATGGTATTTCATGGTTTTAATTTGCATTGCTCTGATGATTAACTATGTTGAGGATCTTTTCACATGCCTGTTGGCAATCTGCATGTCTTCTTTGGAAAAATATCTATTTATATTTTCTGCCCATTTTAAAATTAGGTTATGTAGGGGGTTTTTTGATGTTGAGTGCATGATCTGTTTATATATTTTGGATATTAATTCCTTACTAGTCATACCATTTGCAAATATTTTCTCCTAATCAGTAGGTTTTCCTTTTGTTTTGTCAGTGATTTCCTTTGCTGTGCAAAAGGTCCTGTTTGGGATTAACATATACACACTACTATATATGACATATATAACAAACAAGGGCCTTCTGTATAGCACAGGGTGCTATACTCTATATCTTGAAATAGCCTATAATGGAAAAATAATCTGAAAAAGAATAGTTATATATATATATATATATATAAAACTGAATTTCTTTGCTGTATACCTGAAACTAACACAACATTGTAAATCAACTATACTTCAATTTTAAAAAGTTTAATTAGGTCCCATTTGTTTATTTTTGCTTTTATTTCCTTTGTTTTAGGAGACAGATCCAAAAAATTATTGCTACGATTTACATCAAAGACTGTTCCACCTATGTTTTTCTCCAGAAGTTTTATGATGTCCTGTCTTATATTTAGGTTTTCTATATGATGTTAGAGAATGTTCAAATTTTATTCTTTTACATGTAGCTGTCCAGTATTCCCAGCACTGGTTATGGAAGAGACTGCCTTTTCTCCATTTTATATTCTTGCTTCCTTTGTTGTAGATTAATTGACCGTAAATGTGTGGGTGTATTTCTGGGCTCTCTTTCCTGTTCCAGTGACCTATGTGTTTGATTTTGTGCCAGTACCTTACAGTTTGATTACGCTAGCTTTGTAGTGTAGTCTGAAATCAGGGAGCATGATTCCTCCAGTTCTGTTCTTATTTTTCAAGATCATTTTGGCTATTTGGGGTCTTCTGTGTTTCCATACAAATTTTAAAATTATTTGTTGTAGTTCTGTGAAAAATGTAATTGGTATTTTGATAGGGATTTCATTGAATCTGTAGATTGCCTTGGGTAGTATGGTCATTTTAAAAATGATAGTTCTTCCAATCCATGAACATAGTATATCTTTCCATCTGTTTCTGTTATATTCAATTTCTTTCATCAGTGTTATATAGATTTCCGATTACAGGTCTTTTACCTCCTTTAGTAGGTTTATTCCTAGGTATTTTATTCTTTTTGATGCAATTGTAATTGGGATTGTTTCCTTAATTTCTCTTTCTGATAGCTCATTGTTACTGTATAGACATGCAAAACATTTGTGTATTAATGTTCTATTCTGCAACTTTACCTAATTTATTGATTAGGTCTAGTAGTTTTTTGGTGGCATTCTTAGGATTTTCTATTTATAGTATAATGTCATCTGCAAATACTGTCAGTTTTATTTTTCCTTTCCAATTTGGATTCCTTTTATTTCTTTTTCTTATCTGATTGCTGTCACTAGGATTTCTGATTCTATGTTGAATAATAGCTGCGTGAGTAGGCATCCTGTCTTTTTCCTAATCTTAGAGGAAATGCTTTCAGCTTTTCACCATTGAGTATAATGTTAGCTGTGGGCTTGTCCTATGTGGCTTTTATTATGTTAAGGTATGTTTCTGCTGTGCCCACTCTCTGGAGAGTTTTAATCATAAAAGGTTGTTAAATTTTGTCAAAAGATTTTTCTGCATGTATTGAGATGATCACATGGTTTTTAATATTTAATTTGTTAATGTGGTGTATCACACTGATTAATTTATGGATACTGAAAAATT